>NW_021604595.1:11807777-11889586 GCF_004785775.1 Grammomys surdaster | reverse complement strand
GGGAGAGGGGAGAGGGGAGAGGGGAGAGGGGAGAGGGGACAGAACACAGAGGACAGAGGACAGAGAGGTTGGAGATCCTATAATCTTCAAGGGCATCCCTCCAATGACTAGACCTGTCACTAGGCCCCACCCCTTAAAGCACCCACCACCTCCAAACAGCACAGAGCTGAGCCTCAGGGATTGTGATCCGGACCCAACCTACATCTGATGGAGCCAATCTTGTTATTTAGCCATTTGACCAAGAGTTTGAACATCTCTTTGATGGCTAATGAATTTCAATGACATGTCTGCATCAAATTTAAGGCATGTATCTCTGTGTACTTTAACTTTGGGCACTTGTAGGATATGCACACAGGAGACTTCCTCGTCTCCACTTTGTCTTTTCTCTTCCTATTTCCAGGAGACATCTTTACTTTGAGCTTCTCACGCACACCTTCCTTAACAAGCCTTGCTCTCTGTAGTCGACCACGCACCACCTCAGTCCCACACTGCTCTGAGTGACCTACTGTGGGCTCTTCAAAAAGCATCATGGTCACCATGAGTTCATTTTATTACTACTATTTCCTCCTCTTCCTTCCCCTCCCCCTTGTCCTCGTCCTCCTCCTTATCTTCTAGATAAAGTCTCAGTATATAGTCCAAGCTGGCTTGGAACTCAGGGTTCTTCTGCCTCTACCTGATCTTACTTATACCTGATGCAAAAACACAGGGAATGCTGGTTGGAAGGAGATACTGGATAGTAAAGAAAATATTAGGAGCCAGGAGGGCAAGTTGATGGTTAGGCTAGGTAGTGAGACCCTGTCTTAAAAGACAGAAATATTCACAAACAACAAAAGGATAGCATGCATGGATTCTCTTTATTTGCATGAAGTTCTATCTTAGGGTTTTTTTTTCTCTTCCTCCTCTCTCTGTCTGTCTGTCCCCCCTCCTTTTTGGTAGCTGGGATCAAACCCAGGGCCTTGAACAAGCTAAGCACATGCTTTATTATTGATCTATATTCTCAGCCGTCAGTCTGATTTTTTCTTGGTTGAGGTGAGTGTCTGTGTCTCTATATGTATTTGTGAAGTAGTTGGCATCTCATGTTCACCAGATCTTCCCAAGATCCATCATGTGCTAGCCATTGTGTTAGTGATTGAGTTCCCAGTGAGGGGAGGGATTATGCAGAGTTAGGGGGAGCCTGGAACCCACCACTGAAAGATTTTACAGATGTGACCTTCTGAGTGTAAGTAGCGTCTAATGCCTTCTGTGTGTGGGTCTGAGGATTAAACTCCAGGCTTTCTGTGTGCTAGGAAAGTCTACCAAGCCACACCCTCAGCTCTAGGGTTTCCCCAAAACCTGGGAGCTGGGTAGAGAGATGGCTCAGCAGTCAAGAGCACTTGTTCTCATAGATGACTTGGTCTTTATTCTCAGCACCCACATCGGTCTATAACTCCTGTTCCAGGGCATCTGTCACCCATTGCATGCACATGGCGCACAAACATGCAGGCAGGTAAAGCCTTTATACCCATAAAATAATAAATAATATGGTTTTAATGGGTGAGGTAATACTACTATGCATGTTCTTCTGGCACAAGTGGAAAAACACGGAATAGTTTAGAAGAAATCCAGAGCACTAGTTTTTAAATTAAATCTAATTCTGCACACACAGCCCTGGATTTGATTCTCATCACACACATACACACACACACACACACACACACACATACACACACACACACACACACACAAACATACACACATGTATAAATGTAATTTTAAAAATTAAATCAGAAAACAAAAAAATCGAACATGTGAATAAAATAGCAAGCATCTGGTTATACAACAAGTCTGTCCTGTGCCCTTACAGTGACTCCTTACTCTGAAGCATCCTCTAATATTTCATTTAAAAAATTGATATGGGTGTTGTGTTTTACGTGCACATATGTCTGTGCACTGCATGTGTGCTTGTTGCCCGTGGAGGTCAGAAGAGAGCATGGGATCCCCTGGGA
Source organism: Grammomys surdaster (assembly GCF_004785775.1). NCBI lineage: Eukaryota > Metazoa > Chordata > Mammalia > Rodentia > Muridae > Grammomys > Grammomys surdaster. The sequence goes on along the minus strand of NW_021604595.1, from coordinate 11,887,601 downwards.
CTGGAGTTACAGTTGGTTGTATACTACCAAGTAGGTGCTAGGAATCAAACCCAGTCAGTTCCTCTGCAAAAGCAGCCAGTGCTCTTAGGTCGTCTGCTCCCATTCACTGAGTCTTGATATATACATAGTTGTTGTGTAATAAAGAGAACCTTTCTGTTTCATATTCTTCAACTATCTGTCTGTCTGTCTGTCTATCTATCATCTGTCTGTCTGTCTGTCTATGCATCCATCTATCTATCTATCTATCTATCTATCTATCTATCTATCTATTTACTTTTATTTGGTGATGGTGGTGGTGATGTGTGCGTACGTGAGTGTGTGCGTATATGTGTGTGGTATGTATGTATGCGTGTATGATATGTATGTATGTGTGTGTATGGCATATATGCTCTTGTGGATTGTATGTGCGTGCCTATGAGCCAGAAGCCAGAGGAGGATATCTGGTGTCTTGTTCTATCACCCTATGCCTTACTGCTTTGACACAGTCTCCCATTGAACTGCTGTTTTTCAGGTAGGCAGCCTGGTCAGCAAGCCCTGCTAATGTTCAAGTCTCTACCTCTAACCCCCCAGCACCGGGGTTGCAGGTGAACATGGCTATCCCTGGCTTGTTAAAAGATGGTACTGGGGGTGGGGAGGGTCCAGACTTAGATTTTCATATTTAGTCTTGTAACATGCAAGTGCTCTTACCTACTGAGCTATCTTCCCAGCTGCCTCCTTTGTGTTCTTATTGAATATATTTAAGCATCAGAGCTTTGTCTTAAATAGAGAATCCTTTGCAAAAAAGAATCTTGGATGCATAAGAGAGGTGAGCCTGCTCTGTAAGGTACCATTATTCTGTCTGCTTGGGGCTGTGGGTGAGCAGACTGCTGGATGTGTGGCTCTTCCCCTATAGGATGTGATTGCTTCAGGGAGGAGTTGCTGGGGTTTCGGGGCACTGTCCATAGGCTTCATAAAGTTTTACAACCACAATTACCATTTTTGAGAGTATGGAGATGTTCAATTATGGTCAATAAAATACAGCCTTTGGAGATGCCATGCTTGAGATTGAATTCAGGGTACATAGTAAACACATATAGTCTACTGTTTAGCTACATCCTCAGTTCTTAAAATATAAGTGTGTGTAAAGGTATGTCTAAATTCATGGGAAAATGTGAGGGTATTATATGTCACTGGGTGAAATTCTTTTTCTCAAGTTATGTCTTTCTAAAAGAAAGAATTCAGCCAAGAGACACAGATCATTTAAACAGAAATCGATTTACTCAGAAATATATTTATTGTAGTAAAGGGAAATACATGCTCTAAACAGAAATGAAAGTGGTCTGATCCACAGTAGGAGCTGGGTAGCAAGCTGCACGGTACGTCGCCTTGTGTGTAATCCCTGTCTATTTGTTTAGTCTCTGTGTGTGTGTGATATGTGTGGTGTTTATGTATGGTGTGTAGTTTGTGTGTGTGTTATATGCATTGTGTGTGTTATGAGTGTATGTATGTGTATATGCGTACACATGTATTTGTGTGTACATGGTTTGTGTGTATGTGTGGTATATGTGTGTAATGTGTGTTTAGGTTTGTATGTGTGAACATCTGTATGTGTGTAAGTGTTGTATGTGTGACTGTATGTGTATGTGTGGTGTGTATGTATGTGTGCACATGTGTGTGTGTGGTATGTGTGTGTGTGTGCTGCGTGTATGTGTGCTGTGTTTGTGCTCTATGTGTGTATAGTGTGTGCAGTATATATGTGTGTATGGTGTGTGGTTAATATTTGTGTGGTATGTATATGTGCATGTGTATCTATGTGTATATACATGTGTACCATGGTGTATTTGTGGAGGTCAAAGGACAACTTGTGGGAGTCTGTTCTGTCTTGCTACCTTCTGCTATGTGGGTCCCAGGGATTGAACTCAGGTCATCAGGCTTGGTGACAAACATCTTAACCCACTGAACCATATCACTGTTGTACATTGTAAATTTTTGAGGCATTTTCATGAATATGTGTTTGGCTAGAGGCATATTTGTAGAATTAAGGAGATCATTCTCAAAAAAAAAAAAAAAAGGAGCTCATTCACTCATTCTCCTCTCTCTCAAAGCGTGATGAACTCAATCTCCCTTTTAGAACATTGTCTCCAAGGATCCTTTGAAAAGCCCACAAGAGGGAAGGTCAAAATCACAAAGCAAATACTATAAATACTATTATAATGGAGTTGGAATCTCCTGTGGGTGCAGCCCCTTTTGCTAGTACCATATTCAGCACCTTGGTTTCTGATAAAGCAGGAAGATCCCAGCTGCGGTCCCAACAATTATAACCACAAAGAGGCATTCTGACCATCAGGAACTATAGCTGCCAGGGAATGGCTCAAGTTTACTTGGCCCTCTAGTACCTCCTGGCCTGCCCAGTCTCAATACTGACACATAATTATTGTTTCCTTCATTGGTTGCTGTCAGAAGTATAATTTTTGCTTAGGTGCAGATACACAATTTTTTAAATAATAAAATGGTCCATATAATTTAAAAGTTAAGGGGGTTATTGAGAGTGTTAGTGATCTGTTCAACTCATGTTTGAGCTCCTTGTACCTCTATAAAAATAAGGTGTTCACTTTTTACAAGGCCATTAGAATGTCTAGAACAGATCTGTGATTCCCACTCTGTCCATGATAAGACAGTCTTGATTGTCTCATGGTATTTACAAACCTACCTGAGGAAACAGGAAATGAGCACAGGCAGTACTAAATGACAAGACAAGAAAACATAAGGAGAGGATACGCTGTAAAGGTTTATCAAAGGCTGTGAGCTTAGAAGAAAGGGGAAAGGAAAACGCAAAGGCTGAGGGAGAGAGAAGGGAGAGAAGAGAGAGAGGAAGAGAACCTCGGAGTGTTGGCCTTGCTAATTAACACTAAATGACCATGGGGTGATAACCTGGTCCATGAACTTCATTTTATCTTAGTAAAATCAAGATTACATGAAGATATTCACGATGTTATTCTGAAGTCACTGGTAAAGTGTTTTGTCCCTGGAAGGTAAAATGTAGTTCACTATGTTTGTTTGTTTCCTGTGGTTGAGATGCTACTGGAGAAAGCAAAGAAGACAGAATATTTATTTATTTATTTATTTATTCATTCATTCATTCGTTCATTCATTCATTTTGGTCTCATGGTTTCCTTCCATGGATGCTGGCTGTGCTACTCTGGGGCTGCATGCAGCTAATCAAAACATAGCAGTGATGGGAGTAAGTGCTGAGGATGGATGTTGCCACCCAGGAAGCAGGGAGTGAACAGCAAGAGGGAGAGACTCACATGAGATACATCTGTCAAAGGCATGACCTCATCTTCCTCCTTCCTCAAATCAGGCCCCACTTTCCACCACCTCTCAATAGTCCACTTAATTATGAAGTCATCAATGGATCGACCTATTGAATGCTTGATCTAAATTCTCATGACACAGTCACCTCTCGAAGACTGGATTCACTAGCTAGAGATCGAGCCTTCAGACATGAATTCTTGGAGTGTGTGTGTGGGGGACAACAACTTATCTTATGGTTTCATAACATATACACAAGCTAAATGATAACAACTCTCTGTTTTATTAGGCTGTGAACCCTCCAGGATGAGAAGTATGACTTGCTTAGTTTTGCTTTCCAGGAATCAACACAGACCATAAGAGGGACTCCAAAGAAGTTGTTGAGTGAATAGATGGTGTGGTGTGTGTTTTATTTCAAAAGAATCATGGGTTTTGGAACCTGGGGGAGTCTTAGGATGAAAAAACTCGAGGTCTTATGAGGAGCAGGTTGGAGGCATTGCAAGAGGAAAGAACATAAAGACCAAAGAAAAGAGGCAGAGGAGGACCATGTGCATGCAGGGTAGGTTAGGATTTAGTTGTGGGATTTTCTGCCTTGAGTTTCACAGGCCAAGTTGGCAGGGTGTATCTTATCTGCTGATAGAGAGAGTTGACAAAGAACTTTTAGAATGACAACATGAGAGAGAGAACTTTATGAAAGTCAGCCTGTTGCTGATGTATATACAAGATGGGGAATGTCTAGGGAGGGCCAGCTGGTTCTACTCAGGGAGCCATCAAGTCTCTGACTAGGGTGACAGCTAACAAAGTAAATAAGGACAAATGGCAAATTAAAGAGAGGGCAGCCAATGCTCTTCTATAGTCTATGAAATCTTAGAGTGGCCATGGATCCCTGCACACTGACTCCTGAAGCATCATGATGTCTATGAAAATCTCTTGGAGAGTTCTGAGTTGAAGATGAGATATGTTTAAACTGGAGGATTGGTTGAGGAGTGTGGAACATGTAAGATGAACTGATAAAAGAAAGCACTTTCTCACCCAAGGTTCCCTCTCCTCAGATGACTCTAGCTTGTGTCAAGTTGACAAAAACACTGACCAGCATAAAGTCAACTTTCATGGTGGTTGTGACTTACTACTAAAAGATGGCGGGCGTGTGATCTACTATAGAAAAGCACACTTAGATAACTGAAGTAATTCAAAGGCTGGGGGACTAATTTCAGCTCAGGGATGAGGGGATAGAGTTTTTTAACATTGCAAATGAGTTCAGAGATCTGCCTACCTTTGTAAGCACAAACAATAAATTTAGCTGGGTGGGATCTTGCTCTGTGATCACCACTCCCTAAATCTCTTTATCTCTGTTATTAATATCTTTCTGACAACCTGGCTCATAGTGAAGTTGCCTTTGTTCTTTTAGGTCTGTGATGCCTTTCATATAATTTATATTGCATCCTTATATTTTGCATAGTTGAAAAATGATATATTTTTGAATTCATGTTTTCAGAGTTCTTTCCTACAGCCTTAAAGGCTGTCCTGAAGGTCACAGCTTTCTATCATTTTTCTGAGACATTAGACATAGCCTCACCTCCCAGACTCCTGCTGTCTCTGATTATCATGGCGTCATTAACCTTGGCAGAAAGGGCATTCTCTGTAATCTTTTCAGGGAGAATATTTCCCGAAGGAGGAACGTGAAGTGAAAAAAAATTACTTTTTATACAAAGAAGCCTTACACCTGGCAACCGTCAACATGAGTGGAGGTCCATGCCCTGCTGGCTCTGTTCCTGGGGATAGGAACCATGTCACACAGTCCTTTCCATGATCCTGCAGGACTGGCAATCGCCTTCAAGAACCAACCCCCAGGGACCCATTCTTCTAGCTAGGCTAGCCCACATTCCACTCTCCCAAAAGAACATTGCCAGCTGGGAACTAAGTGTTCAAAGTGAGTCTGTGGGGAGCATTTCACATTCATTGTGTAACAAGGGGGATACATGGATCAACAGTGAAACAGTGAGTGTATGTCAGGAACAAAGAGATCTGCTTCTGTATATATGGGTGGGTGGGTGGGGTCTTTTCCTTATCTGAGTTATTATCGCTCAAGTGTTTTTATTACATTTCTTTCAGCAATGAAGAAAACAATTTGAGAAACAAAGAAATGGTACAGATGGCTATTCTAAACGAAATGGCCTTTTGAGCTTGGAGCCTGTGCGTTTAGGATTTGGTAAGAATCTTGGGGGTACCCACCAATTGTATGCTCTCTGACTGAAACAATCTAGCAATGTTGTCTAGGACACAGCACTTTTGGATTAAGAGAACTGAATTTGAATTTCACCCTTGGTGCTATCCTGTTGGGAATCCAATCACTTCCCCAGAGCCTCTACAGCTCATAATACCTGGGTTGGTCTCCAGGATTAAGTCAGACAAAAGATGGAACAGTTAGTAATTATATCTGGAGCAGAGTCCTCCTAGTTTGCTCTCTATTGCTGTGAGAAAACACTCTGATCCAAAGCAGCTTGAGCAAGAAAGGGTCTCTTTGGTTTCTTATAATCTACCACTGAGAGAAATCAGGGCAGAAACTGAGGTAGGTCTGAATCAGAGACCAAAGGAGAATACTGCTTACTGGCTTGCCTTCCAAGGTTTGCTCAGTTTACTTTCTTATACCCAGGACCACCTCCCCAGGAGTGGCACCACCCACAGTGAGCTAAGCCCTCCCATATCAATCATTAATCAAGAAAATGCCCCTCAGACGTACCTACACACCAGTCTTACAGAAGCATTTCCTCGATGGAGGTTTCCACTTCTGAGATGATCGTAGCTTGTGTCAGATTGACCGAAATCTAAGCAGTGAAAAAAGTTAACCTTCCAGATAGCTGTGACTTCTCCCTGAATGGTGGTGTGTGCTCTAGGGCAGAAAGGTGTGGTTAGGTGACAGACCTGGAAGTTGGAAGGACACTGAAAGAACAGCAGTGGGGACTCCACGAGTCTGAACACTGCAGAAGGTTCTGTGGAGATCTTTTATGATAACCCAGAGGCTGACTTCTAGTATGTAAGCGTGGAAGCCTTGAGGACCCAAAGACATATGTAATGTCTGCCTTGTGGCACACTAGAAAGCTTATACTTCTCCAGCAAGGAAAAATAAAGATGTCTCTAACACAAAACAAGACAACAGGGTAGTGCTGGTAAGGCAGTGATGGTGGGCTTAGGAAGCATTGTGATCTTCTTGAGGCTGTATTTGGACCAGTATCTCTCTGAGAACAGTAGCAGTATTTCTCCTGCACTGAGTGTCCAGCTAGAAAAGTTTGTAGGTTGAATCCCTCTCTCAAGTTTAAGATCTAAAACTGATGGGGTCTGGGAGTGTGTCTCAGTGTGGAACACTCACTTAGCATAGTATCACCAGTCCCTGGGTTCCATCCTCAGGACCACAAGGAAAGCAAAAAGCAAAGAAGAAACATTGCAATACCTGAAAGTTTCATAAAATGCACAGAGAAACAGGTCTGAGCCCCCCCTTGTTTTTGTTTGTTTGCTTGTTTTGTTGTTGTTGTTTTGGCTTTTTTTTGACAGTGTTTCTCTGTGTGGCCTGGCTATCCTGGAACTCACTCCGTAGACCAGGCTGGCCTCGAACTCACAGAAATCTGCCTGCCTCTCAAGTGCTGGAACTAAAGGCGTGTACCACCATTGCCCCAGCTAGTCTGTGCCTCTCAACAGCGTTCTACAATCAATAAAAAATAAGATTAATTCTCCCCAAAATATGAGGGACAGCTGTTTCCAGGTTGGAATTCCATATCTGGCCAAACAACCAATTGAAATGAATCCTGGAATAAGGAAACTTACCCACAAACAAGTCCCAGAAATGGATCTTTTTTTTGTGTGCTCATATTCAGTTGAGACTCTGGAAGAGGTGTGGCTCTGAAACAAGGGCAAAAGTGAAGACAAGGAAAGCCCCAGGCCCCAGGAGAGAAGCCATGGCTGACACCTGGCAGAGATCAGCCAGATAAAGGGGGAATCTCACGGAAGCTAAGGGGCTTGTTTTATAGAGCAGCCGGCTCACTCGAGGACAAGCTGACCTGACCGCTTTCAGCTGCTTTCTTCAAGGGATGGAATGGACTAACTGATGGGAGAGCCCGCATTGGGAAGATAATTACTAGACTAGAGAGGAGCTTGGGGATGAGCTGATGATGACAGACAGCTAAGCAAAGGGGTGGAGACGTTGTAATAGGAAAGGATCATCATAAACTCATTACAGAAAATCATCTGCCAGTGTTGTTTTCAATAGCCAATAGATGAAAGCAGTCCAGATGCCTGTCAACAGATGAGTGGATGAAGAAGATGCGGTGTGTCCACACAATGGAATATTATTTAGCCTTAAGAAGGAAGGACATTCCAATCCATGCCGTAGCATGGATAAGCCTTGAAGGGTTATGCTCTGTGAAATATTGCAGGGAGGAAGAAAGACTGTGTGATCCTACTCCTTACAGATGATCTCTAGGGCCATTGGATTCACGGGGTCAGGGGTGGTGAGGAGGGAGGGGGTTGAGGAGTTAGTATTTAATAGAGTTTCAGTTAGAAAGGGTGACTAAGCTCAGGAGTGGATGGTGGTGATGGTTGTATTTAATATCACTGAGAGCATTTGCAGAGCAGATGTGAGGGCCAAGTTAGAATCCCCAGACCCACGCATACCGCCATTCCCTCAGAAGCTCTCAGGCCAGCTTCTGTGAACAAGAGACCCAACTTAAACAAAGCCAGGAGGTGAGGCTTTGTCCTTGGACTTCTGCACATATGCCTGCACTATGAGCGTCTGCATTCACACGCATGAACATGCGCACATCATACAAGCTGTGTGTATGTACACGTTGATTAAAGACACTTTCCGTTTTGTTTTCTTTCATTCAAATAATTGTAATAACTGGAATAACATGTTTTATATTAATGCAAACCCCTCTTTAAAGTCAAGCTCCTTCAGAGTTAAAAAGAAAACCTTCAAGCATCTCCATGTGTATATTACATTTTCCAGGGAACTAAGCAGGAGCATTGACTCTTTTTTTTTAAGAAGACAGGAGTCCCCACCTCCTTTTTTAAAGCCGTGAACACCCCCCCCCCATTTAGTAAAGCACGGTCAAAGCTTTGGGGGTGATGACAAATGACATTTCTTCTGGCTTCCATAGTGGGAAAGGACGCTTTGTTCCAGTCCACTTAAAGCCAAACTGCTAAGTAGTTTTAAAAAAACCAGGAGCGGTCAGGCTGGTTTAGCGAGAATGACGTGTCCCTCTAGACACCCACCTTTGTAAGACAAAACTGATTCACCGGTGTGTGAAGCCTGTGCTCACTGTGCTTAGCTGTTCCTGTATTTGAAGTGCGTCTGTCTCCTGACAGTTTGGCTTAGATGTTTCAGAGTGAAATCTTGCAAGTGTGTAGACATCGCACAAAGTGAATGAAGCTATAGATGGGTCACAGAAACCACCCTTTGAGCTCTACCCATCATTCGCAACTTTTTTTTTTTTTTTTTTTTGCGTTGAAAGGAAGGCATAAGCTCACTTAAGTTGCGAGGTGTCAGTTCAGGAAGTCAGACCTAGCTCAGCTGTCTGTAGGTAGGGATCCTTCCTACTGTGAAGGTAATTCGCTCTCTGACGTCTGCAGCTCAGGGCTGTTGGGAACCTTACAAGGAAATGCCAGCATTCCTCAGGGTAGGATTGTTTTCTTAAACACCGGCTGATAATGGTTGTAACTGCTTTACACTAAGCCTTTGCTCACCGCCTTCCCAATCCTTGGTTTCCATCAAGAGTGACACCTACTTAAAATGGAGATGAAAAATTCTAGAACAAAGGTGAATTTATCACTTCCACGGGAGGTACAGAGATGTGTGCTTGGCCATTTACAAAGAGCCTTAAACAACAACAAAGCAAGCCAAAAAGACAAAAACAAAAACAAAACAAAAAAGTCACTAAATCACACATGGTGGGGACGTGAGGGGGTGGGGAGGTGGAGGACCACGGGTGGGGGTGGGGTTGACATAATTATACATGAGTTTCTTAGCTTTCTCTCCACTGACATTGTACCACAACACACTTTTATAATCAGGAAGAAAAAAAAAAGTTCTCCAAGCTCAGGTTTATCTAAGATAAATTATTTGATTTGCTAATTGGGTTCTTGACTCTAATCCGGGTTTGCTGCCCGCTCACAGGTTGGGTATTTAGGCTGTGACTTTTGCATAGGGTCTCTTTCCCTCCTGGGGAAAGTTTTCAGGACCCTAGGTTAGGAACCTCAGTAGCAATACTCTCCCACCCCGGCCGAGCTATTTAGAGGCTCACTTCTTGGGTTTTATAATCATTGCCAGTTGGTTGTTCTTGTTTCATCTCCTGCTTTCAGTGTCAAAATAGTCAGACTTGGGGATTTGGTCATTGTCCTCATTCTTTAGTCTCCCAGATGCCAATATTTCTTTCTGTGATGGGGTTGGCTGTGGGTGTGGACTGAGGGGCCAGAGTTATCACTGTGTACTTTAGGATAATGGTGCAGGAACTGGGAACTTGTTGGGTGTTTGTGAATATCTCGGACATTGAGAGTCACTTCAGAAACTAGATTATGCCTTCAAATCTGAACCTATGTTGTTTAGTATGCAGACCTCCAATTTTGCTTTTTCTGAGCAGTGAAGACTGCATTGGAAACCAAACCAAGAGCAAAGGAGCCAGGAAGATGGCTCAGTTAGAAAAAGCGCTTGTCAAACTCTCGAAACCCATGTAAGAGCTGGGAGCAGCAGTGTGTCTGTAATTCCAGCATTTCTATAGCGAGATGGGAAAGCAGAGACAGGAGGATGACCCTGGAGGATCACTGGCCAGATCACTTCACAGTATGATGGCAAATGGCAAGAGTCTCTTCCACAGACAAAGTAGTCAATAAAGACTGATGCCTGATGTTATCTTCTGATATCAACAAGCATCACACACACACACACACACACACACACACACTCACTCACTCACACATCCACACATATATACACATCCACACATCCACACATCCACACATAAATAAATAAATAAATAAATAAATAAATAAATAAATAAATAAATACGGTGTCTGTGATAACCAGGAATTAATGTTAGGGTTCTCCTCAGATAGTAAAATGCACAGATGCTCAAGTCCCTTGCGTGGTTTGATCTCAAGTTATGTATAATACTCAATATAATGAAACAATAATTACACTGTATAAAGAAATAATGACAAAATTCTGTACATAGTCAGTATTGAGACTTTTTTTCCCCCAGTCTGTGTTTACTTACGTGGGAGAGGGAAGAGGTGTCACAGTGCTCTCTGGTTGTTCATGCTTTGTGACTTGAGATCATCAAGAAAAACAGGCCTAAGATCAAATATAAAATACCTCTGCTCTGTGTGATCTGGAGAAGCAGGCACATCACTTTATTGTCATTACATATCCAGACACCCCCGTTTACTTAGTTTAGGAAAATAACAATTAATAGAACACTTTTTTGGGTTCAGGGGATTTGATATCTTGCTCAGAAATGTGTTCCCTCATGCCTGACTAGATAGGAATTTTGGCATAGTGACACAAGATTAGAAACAGACAGAATTCTGATATTCGGAATATCAAGTAACTCAGAGGAATGCCTAACATGTCTGGGTCTCACTGCTTTCTCCTATTAAAATGTGGGCTTGGATTATGTGATACTTACACTGCAGAAAAAGTTTTGGGTCAGAGCCTCAGCGGAGGCCCAGGAACGATAGATAAGACCAAGACTTTCCAGGCTACAGGACTGACTCCACGGTGATGTTTCTTCTGCTGGCTGCCTTCACAAGACTTCATGTGAGGAGGTTCTACCACCCAAACAAACTCCATGAAAATCAGCACAATTCATTCGCTATTACCAGGATGAAAAACCAAGATAAGGGCAGAACGAGTGTGTGAGACTTTCATCACTGTGGTGGAAAATGTTTGAAATGTTCTTCTCAGACATTAAATTTTTACAAGGTATGCCACCTTCTTTGGCAAAAAGACAAAAATTAAACAGACAAAAGTCACAGAAAACAGAAAAACTCTCCTGTTAATCAGGAAACCTAAGCCAATAAAAATAAAGATAGTTGTGGTTTAAATAGATTTTTTTATTTGCTTTATCAAAATGATTTCCTCAATGAAATCTCTGAAAAGTAGGAAAGGTTGTATATACTTATGTTTTACACACACACACACACACACACACACACACACACTTGTAGTGTGCTGAATCAAGCCCAGAGTCAAATGTGTCAGACAAGTGCTTTTCCCTAGAACTACACGTGTAGCCACTACATACTCTGTAACTAAAACATTCTCTGCCAATTTAATAGATCTTTTTTTTTTTTAATTGCACATACTTTTAGCCCAGGCTTTTGTCTGTTTTGATCTATTAAAATCATCTTCCTCTAGCCGGCAAACTGACCATTTTGAACTCAGGATCGGAAATGGTTTTGGAACAAAAGTGTGTCACTTACTACAAAGAGACAATGAGGGATCCCATAGGATTCTGAGCCAGCAAACGGCTCCTGTTAACCTCATTGAAGTCAAGGGGTTCTGTTTGGTGTTTTACATCTGCTCAGGATAAGGCTGAGGGCTCTCTCCTAGCTGCAAGGTCATTTCTAAGGTTAGCCAGAGACAAGGTTGCCTGTCAGGAAACTGTCTCTGTCACTACATGGGAAGCTATCTACAAGTGGCAGGGAAAAAATAGCTGACCTTGATCAGCCCAACAAGTGAAGACTTCCAGACGTTAAATCTGGTGCTTTTAAAACCCAGTTGTAAGCCAGGCAGTGGTGGTGCACACCTTTCATTCCAGTACTGGGGGAGGGGGTGTGCTGTGCTGTGCTGTGTTGTGGTGGGGTGGGGAAGGCAAGGAGGTGGGATGTCAACAAGGTCTCTGAGATCAGCTTGGTCTACAGAGTGAGTTCCAGACAACCAGGGCTATACAGAGAAATCCTATCTAGAAAAATCAAAACCAACAAACAAAACAGCAGAGCCGGAGAGACGGCTCAGCGGTTAAGAGCACTGACTGCTCTTCCAGAGGTCCTGAGTTCCCTTTCCTGGGCCCTCACGGTTCTGTGGAAATCATAGCATACACTTTTGTGATCACTCTCCTAAAGCAGGTTTTATTTCCTACAGGGCATGGGCTGCATCTTACCCACCTTTGTGTGTCGAGCATTGAGCCTATGGGCTGGTCCATGCTAGATATCTAATATGGCTCCTCATAGGAATGCAAGGAGGAGATTTCTGACCCAGAGATAAAGATGAACATTTTGAATCTAGCCAAGAACCTTTGGTTCTGTAGGTGGTACTCCAAGCTTTATATACAATTTCTATTTTTAAGAATGCTTCCAAGTGGTACTTCATCTCTGGCCCTTACTATAGAAGGTTGATAAGGCTGGTATTCCCTTTTCTGAGCTGAGTTCTCACCTGAGTCAATTATAACATCATTATAACGACAGTCTTCTGATGTTCGTCCTTTAGCATGACCTGAAACAGCTCAGACAACTAATGTTGTGTGTGTGTCTGGAGTCCACCTCCCTAGCATATCAACCTACTTATTTCATCCTTTTATCTTTCTGGCTCGTCTTACAGAAAGATAAATGAAATCACAGTCTTCCCAGACAGGCATGTTTGGTTAGCTTTAGAGCCACCAGTATTCTTGGGAAGACCTGGAGGAGAGCAAGATGCAGTGAGGTAAGTCAGGAAGCAATGGTGGCCACAAATCTACATATGGTGGGCTGTGTTTTTCATACCTTCCCTTGCTTTGTAAATAGATTGACCGACTGTGAATCTGGGAAAGGGGAAGTGCCAGCAGCCCAGCTCCTGCCTGACTAGCCAATGTGAGCACTCAGATGTGCTAGCTATCTTTGGTGGAGGAGTACCTTTCTTGCTGTGAGGTATTTCATAGATAAATGGGTTGTATTTAAGGTGAATTATCAGGTCGACTGTGTGTCCTTTTCAATAATGGAGAAAGGATCTCCGAATGGTTGAGACTGAGGTTCTACTATGGTGTTTGTGAGGACAGTGGCTATCTGTTAGTCATTGTTGTCTTTTGCACAGTCTAATACAGGCTCTCCCATATGATGTGTTATAGTTACTTGCTGGACAAACAAGAAGCATAAGAGGGAAAACATTCCGAATCAAATTCCATGCATTATTTACTGATGCCCCAAACGTCTTCTGGATACTATGGGTTGTTTGCGTGGAGGCTGACTTGTGGATACAAATTCTATTTCTAACCAAAGCACTTTTGTCTACATGCTTCTGGACAGGTGAATTTGTTATTAGAAACGAGAGGAAATTGATGGTAGTTGAACTGTGGTAGACATTAGTGGGCAAGCTTACACTGGTAAACTGTTATCTCACTGTGCGTTTGACTCCTTGGGTTTAATTTGGTCTGCTCTGGGCAATCAGGAAGCAAAAGTGTAAGCAAGATCTGTTGTCAAAAATTGTGTCCAAAAGTTAGAAATGTCATTGCAGAATTAGATAGGACACATATTTAGAAAACCCCCCACCTCTCCTTTACACCATGCCAATGTAGTTTGACATTTACTTTTTGCGTTGTTTTAACCAGCTCATAAACATTTGAGAAATACATTGTACAAACAGGAAAGCTAACAGACATTATTTAGGAGGATGAGAAATATTAATTACCAAGATCTTTACACGGTGTTTGCTAGAAAGCATTTAATACTGTCCCAGGTTATCTAAACACTTCTTAACGGTTAGTGTGCAGGGGTCTGTTACTAAAGCCAGTTTATGGAGACTAGGTGTAAATAGCACTCAAATGCTAACTGGGAGTGGCTTTGGAACAAATCGGTGGAATGTTCCGGCTGGGTGTTACTCATCTGGAACGGTATCAGTCCAGGGTTCTTGGGCACAGAAAGGGGCTCAAGAGTCTACATGGGACAAACGTGCTCCCGATTCTTTTAGAAGGATGGAAAGCCGCGTCTTGTTTATGTTTCAGGCAAAGTCCTGCTATGAAGCCCAGACTAGCCTTGAACTCCTGCTTCCGGAATGCCAGGATTACAGGGCTACCCCAGGTTGAAAAGTTGGGTCCTATGCTTTAAATCTTCACAGCTTCTTGTTGAAACGGGAGTCAAAAAGAAAATAAACTGTAATTTATATTGTTCTGTCATCCCGTGGAAAACAGCAGAAGTGTCTTTATCCTCATGACAAATTATTTCTGGAAAAGCCCTTTTCGGGATTCCCTGTAAAATTAGTTTTTACACAACAGAAATCGAACTCCTGGGGCGATTCAAATAGAAGCAGCTGGCATGGTTTCCTGGGATGAGCAAAAAGTCAATATTTCACTAGTCGTCCCATGGAGTGGCCCTCCCAGTCCACTTTATTTCCGTCCCCTTGGGGCGTTAGGAAATACTCCAAAGGTGTGCCACTGTGGCCAAGTACGGCTCCTAGAGCCTGAAGCAAGTTTCCCGCCCCCTCCCCCCTCTCCAGGGTCGCGGCCCCCAGAGGGTGATCGAGTCACCAAGGTCCCCGCCCCTAGCCTCTGCTCAGGCTTCGGTGGCGCAGGGCGGAGCCGCAGGTTAGGGAGGGCGGCCCCAGGCGTGGGTGACAGGCGGGGGAGGCGAGGCGGCCGCACCTCTCCCTGGGAAGAAGCCGGCCAGGTGTGGCCTGGGCGCCTGGTGCCAGCGGGGAGGAGACTCGCGCCGCCTCGACCAACACCAACACCCAGGCGCGACCCAGCTCCTCTGAGCCGTCGCTGTCCTCCGAGCCACAGCTCCGCTCCCGGCTCCCGCGCCCAGACAGTCGCAGTCCCCGTCTCCGCCCTGCTGGAGCGCTGCGCCCGCGCCAGTCCTCAGCGTCCCGCGCTCCTCTCCGGGAGTCCCTCGCGTGCTCCGAGGCGACGCCTCGCGTATGCCGCGGCGCTGAGCGGCTCACTTGAGTGACCGCCGACATGAGCTGCAACGGCGGCTCCCACCCGCGGATCAACACGCTGGGCCGCATGACCCGCGCGGAGTCCGGCCCCGACCTGCGCTATGAGATGACCTACAGCGGTGGCGGCGGCGGGGGCGGCGGGGGCGGCGGCGGCGGTGGCACCAGCAGGATGTACTACTCCCGGCGCTGCGCTGTCAACGACCAGAACTCCGACGGCTACTGGTGGGTACCGGCCCGCCGCCACCTAGCTCAGTCTTGGACTTTGGGTCAGGGAGTGGCCCGCCTCCTGGGCCGACCAGGAAACCCGGGTCTAGGCCGAGGAAAGTGCTTTGCCCCGGGTCACGGAAGTGCAGGAACGGGTGTCCCTACGCCCAGTGCTTGCCACTGAGAACAAGGAGCGTGGGTGTGTGCGGGGACCCGGGCGACAGTCCTACCGTGAGCCTGCTCAGGGTCTCACGGTCCTCACCTCACGTCTATCCTAGAAGCGGCTCTTTTCTGCCTTCACTGTGGAAGGGAGCAATGGAAGGCAGGGACGCAGGTCTCTCCTTTGTTGCCCCCCTTCCTCCAGCCTCGGTTGTCCCCTGAAAGGTGGACCTGGCTGTGATTGCCTTTGTTCTGTTCAAGCCGGCAGGTGGGAGGTCACGCAAGGGGAAGCTGAGGCCACAAAGCCCAGCTTTCAAACTAATGAAAAGTAAAACTTGTGAAGGGGTGGAGTCCCCTTTGCTGCCTGGTGGCCTTGGAGGGACTCAGGATTTGCAACTCATGGTCACTCCAGGGCGACGGCGGCGGAGGCCCTTAGTTTATTTGGCCACCCGAGGGTATTTGCATGGAAGTTGCGCTCTCCACCCGGCCTGAAACTACCCTGTCACGCAAATGTAGGGATGGCCTCTGGGCGCGGGCTGCAAGCTTGGCCAGGACAGGTCTGTTCCGCTCGCTCCCTTTTCCCCAACTCTAGTCACTTGGTCACCGGGATCGTACTAGAGGCTCTGCGCCTCTTTAAAAAAAAAATCTAGTCTCCTGGATGACTTTTGTACTAAGTGCGGCTCAGGGCACAGTATTAGTCATCTCTTTGATCTGTATAGAGTGGGCTCAAGCTCTGCCTGAGAGGGTGACCCTGGAGAAAGCACTGTGGCACCCAGACCAAGGAGCTGAAGAGGAACCCACAGCACAAAGGGCTGGGTCCTCTTCCCTGGATCGTTGAGTAAATACAGCGAGGGAGTCACTGGTGGGTGGGAGAAGGTAATGAGCATCCTTTCACACAGTCTCCACAGCTGCTTTCTGCAAGCCCACGTGAGCCGTGAGACTTTTGCGACCCGCCCCTTCCCAACCCTACCCTGATCGCGCCTCTGGAGGCGGCCGCCCCACTACCTTAATACTTCGAAGCCGCAGAGGCTGCAGGCAGAGGAGGAGAAACCTAAAGGCTCCGGTGGAGTTTTGTTTTGCAAGCAGTTTTATAGAACGGACAGACCCTCCTGTTGCAAGCTGTTTTCTGTTTCGATTTATTTATTTCTCAGGCATCAGGATCCCTTTTCTCTTTATTAGAAATCTTTGTTTTCTTAACAAATTGTGCTCAGGGATTTCGACAAACGATTGTGTTCGGTAACACCAGGTTTAAATAACTTGGTTTTGAAGTATATTTTAAAATTTGGCGAGCCACCTACAACTTAAATTTAGTTTTGTGACTTAGCCTTCCCGGAATTCAGTAGCCCATTCTTTTCAATGTGTGGATTACATAATTAAAGTCTGGGGAAACAGAATATGGAAGAATATGAAATAATATCAGAATTTAGTAGTTCTTTTCAACACTTTATGAACCAAGTTATTGTTATTATTAATCTTATTCTTTACTCTGCTTCTAGTAGCCCAGGCGTCTTATCTTTTGTTATTTTTCCTTTATTGGGAATCAAACACAAGGCTTCACACACAGTAGACAAGTGTTCTACTCCTGACCTACACCCCCTAGCCCTCTTAAATTGACAACCACCAGTGCCAAGTAATTGGCTAATTTACTTCCTTGGTTTCTTATAATCTTATAGAGAAGTAATATTTTTAATTTATTCGTTGATATTTGAGCTGTGTAAAGATACATGTCTTATTAGGATTCTTCCCTAAAACACTTAATTTGGAGAAAAAAAACCAATTTTTTCCATCCTTCAATATTTCTTCATGTCCCCATTTCCAAAAATGTCTATTTATAAACCTGTCAAGCTTATATCTTCTGGAAGGCAAAACAGACAGAAATAGAAAATGACCTCACTTTGAGAAAGGATTTTCCCCTCCTAAGGATTGATGTTCATCAGTGGCCTTGCAGGGTGTCAGAGGTGGCCAGTGACTCAGTGGCTGTCATTCTCTTGAGACCCAGGTGATAGAGTCCCCTCCCCCAAGCCTGTTGGACCTGTCCTAGCGATGCTCAGTAGAAAATGGTCCATGAATGCTGAGTTCTGCGTTTTCAGTTCATGGAGAGTCAGACCGTGTACCTGGACCTGTTTTTCTGGTAACATTTTAGTTTTGTGTGGAGGGAGCTTTTTCCTCATCTCTCATCGCTTAGATTTTGCAGAAGTAGGAGGCCCTGTCTGCCCAAGAGAGCCAGGGACCTCTGTTAAGTGAATGGTTAAATAATATTTATGACTTTTTTTTTCTCCTCTCTCTACAAAAAAATCAGCACAGAAACTACTAGTTGAATTTTAACTTATTTGAATCTGTGGGTTGAGTTGATACAAATGAAATAATTTTTGAAATAAATGTAAGTCTTCTTTATGTAAATCAGTCTCTATAGAGAACTCAGAACTTATTTTTTGCTATTGAAATCACTGTGAAGTGTGTCTCTTCTGTGTTTTTTCCACAACTAACTCTTGGCCACTTCCAGAACAGTTGGAGATCACACGCACACTGCAATGCCCTCTCCCCCACTCCAGCACCTCCTGCCCTGTGTGTCTTAATTTTAGGTTAGATGAGATCTATAGACACTTTAATTTTTCCTTGTGTACCACTTAAGAAATAGTGTTACAGGCTTGGTAATATAAAAGGCATGAAGCTTGAAAAGAAACTTTTTTTTTTTTGCATAAGACATCATATTAATACTCTTTTCGGTTAAAGCAGAATTTCTGCCAACTTATTCTTGTAGCTAGCATAAAATACTAATCACCAAACTATTTTTGTCTCCAAAGTAACCAGAGCTCGTACTCAGCTCTTCCGCCAACCAAAGTATAGATTTTTGTAGAAGGATTCAGAGTGGCAGGCATTAAGCATCAGAAACATGTGGCTGCCGGGCGGTGGTGGCACACGCCTTTAATCCCAGCACTTGGGAGGCAGAGGCAGGTGGATTTCTGAGTTTGAGGCCAGCCTGGTCTACAGAGTGAGTTCCAGGCCAGCCAGGGCTACACAGAGAAAACCTGTCTTGAAAAAAAAAAAAAAAAAAAAAAAAGAAAAAGAAACATGTGGCTGTAATGTTAAGGCTTGTTCTTATCCAGATCTCATTATTCCAAATCCGAAACAGGGACTGAGAATATGCTCAAGAGAAGAGCCTTTGCTTAGCACACTACATCCTCAGCAGAGCAAAACAAAATTAATAATAATAATAATAATAATAATACCAGCAATAAAGGAAATCAGAACGAGCAAGAGCAAGCCTCTAAACTTCAGAGTGAATAGAGCCCTGAGGACCACGCAGCCTCACCCAGCTCTCTCTGTGTCGACTTCTAGACTGGACAGACCCGTTGCTACCTGTTAATGTGTGTAAAATTCCATGTCCTTTCATTGACTTAGCAAGCATCTCCTGGGCATCTGCTGCGTACATGCATGGAGTTTATGGAAAGTTAAGGTGGATGAACAAAAAAAAAAAAATCTGAGAGGAGTGTATACTCTTAGACCACACAAATACAAGGTACAAAAGAGTAGAATTGAAGGTATAGCCTAATGCTCTAGTGCTTGCCGGGTGATCTCAAGGCCTTGGCTTCCACCTACTGCAACACACACACACACACACACACACACACACACACACACACGCGCTTCAAAGCTTTTACAAGTAGAGATAGCATCTGTCATGGAGGCATTAGTGAGACTTTATTTTTTTTTAAAGTGGTGTTTACTTTGTGTAGTACTTCAGCTGATATACGAGGATGTACAAGAACACAGGAAAAGTCAAGAGGTCTGTAGAGTGGGCTTCTTGGTGAACATCCATTGAGAAGTGGAAAGCAGTAAGAAAGGGAGGAAGGATCTTGGGAAAGCCTGGTGCAGGGGCTTGGCTAGCGATGGAATCCATGGCAGGCTTTCATTACCACCAGAGTTTCCTCCATTCAGGGTCACTGACCCTCAGTGGGGTGGTTCTCTCTGACAGCTCTGTGGAGGACCGTGACTTGTGCACAACCTGCCAGAAATCTGGGTGAGATGGCCATTGTTCCACCGCAGGAGGATGAAGGAAAAGTCTGGGTGTGGCAGGTGCAGTGGGATGGGAAAGTAGACACTGCCCTGGTGCACTGACAGCTTCAGCCCACACCTGGGAGACTGCCCAGATGCACGGACAGCTTCATCCCACACCTGGGACACTGTCCAGGTGCACTGACAGCTTCAGCCTGCACCTGACTGTGAGATGTTAAGAGTGTTCGAGGACACTCAAAGCTCAGAGCCTAGGTAACCCAGGATATGTATTGAAACAAAGGCAAAGTAAGATTCAGGCAAATTCAATACACAGCAGATAACACTGGCATGGTTATTAAACCTGGGTAAATTGTATACTTAATATAACGTCAGGTCCATGGTTAATGATAGTTCCCATCCCCTTCCAGACACCTGTGATAAGTCAGATATTACGAAAATCTCATGTAACCTCATTCCTCACAATCAACATCCCGATTTAAAAATGAGAAACTGAGGCTAAAATAGTTAAAAAAAAATAAAACACTTTGCTCAAGGTCTCACAGCTAACGAGTGGTTGAATTTACTATCCAGGCTATCGTACCATCTGAGAAAAGCTCTGTCGTTGGAGCGCATCTTCTCTATTTGAAAACCTTTTTTCAGCCAGTATAACTCTTCTTTGTAATTCTGTTGCAGCCTCATTCTGCATTTGGTGAGATATGTATTTCCTGATGCATTGCTTTATTTTGTGAATACTCTTAGGAAGAGTTTCATG
Source organism: Grammomys surdaster (assembly GCF_004785775.1). Classification (NCBI taxonomy): domain Eukaryota; kingdom Metazoa; phylum Chordata; class Mammalia; order Rodentia; family Muridae; genus Grammomys; species Grammomys surdaster. The sequence continues at coordinate 11,867,286 of NW_021604595.1, read as the reverse complement.
CACTTAGAAAGCCCCACCCAACATGATTCTGTATTACGTAGACTAATTGTTGATTCTATATTATGCTGTCTGATTGCTATTTAATAGGACAAAACAGCTTTCGACTGTAGTTTATTTTTCTAACCATGGGCTTGGTTTCATTGTAGTTCAGGATTGAAGTGCCCTGGGAAGAGATGTACTGATGTTCTGATGTCTCAGTGCTGACTTCTTAAGGTGGAGCAAAGAGAACTTGGGTGTGACTTTGACAGTCCAGCTTGACTCGGGTAACCAGTCTTTCTAGATGAGAACCTTCTAGAAAATTTTAGAAGTGTTTCAGTCTGTAGGAGTAGCTAGGAGCTCTGCTCCCTGTCCAGCCTTTCTCCTTCTCCATCCTACTGGGTCGCCAGTGGCCCTGACTCTTAAAAACTGAAAACTGTTAATTTTGGTGCTGAGGTTGAAGCCACAGCCCCAAAGACAATGAGCCATCCTTGGAAGCCATGTCCTAAAAAAATGCTAGCTCAGATCCATAATTTATATCTTACCAAAGACAGGTCAGGTTGGAGGGGTTGACATACTTTGTAACCATGAACCAGAACTACATTTCATCCAAATGAGGGCCCTGTAGAGAAGAGTAGCAGCAAACAGTTGAAGGGTTTGCTTGGGAACAAGCTTTTTAACAAACAGATACCACATCCGGCTTTATCTGCCATCTGGGGAGAAGAAAAGGATGTTTCCAGGAACGGCAGGACAATGTGTAGATGTTTTCGTTTTTTTTTTTGTTTGTTTGTTTTTTTGTTTTTTTTGAGGTCCAGTAAAACAAGTGTAAATTTTTGCATAGGAAAATACTTCAAAACAGAGTTCTTTGTTTTGGGATTGAATTTGTTATTTTGGTGACATTTCTACTAAACAATAAAAACAAATAAGGAAGACATCTTTCTCTGAGTTTTCTTATTCCTTCTTTTACACTGCTAAAATAGATCATTCTCACTTAATCGCCTGAAAGAGTGCTTTTGAGTCTTACAGGACTCCTGAAAATACCCCATACTTTAAACCCAGTCTGTTCCTTTTTCCCCCCTTTCCCTTTAAAATATAAATTTATTTTAATGGCTACACTGCAGCATACAATAGTATGTATTCCTTGATTTCCTTTAGGTCTGTGTCTACTTTTTTTGCACACTGTCCTTAAGATAATAGCTTGGGGCAAAGACAGAATACACAAAAGGAGACTTTAGAACAACTAACCGCAGGAGCAGTCACCACCAACAGAACCACTGGGGTTCACTTCTTCCGCAATATATAGACCTAACTGTACCCTGAAGCTTCACCCCACCCCTGCAGGTGGGTGTTCCTACCTGTTGCAAATGCAGGCAGTTAGGCAAACAGCTTGAGTGTCACTCCAGTATGGTTAAAGTCACAGACTGTTCAGCTGGGAGTGAACTCCACTGTGCCAGCCTTGGGGTGTCTGTGAAGGTTGTGACAGTGTGGCCAGTTTGTCCCTTCATCTGCAGCATCCACCCAACATGCTATACTGCCTCCATGCTTTTGTTTGCTTGCTTTTCAAGACAGGGTTTCTTTGTGTAGCTCTGGTTGTCCTGGAACTAGCTTTGTAGACCAGACCAGGCCGGTCTCAAACTCACAGAGATCCGCCTGTCTTTGACTCCCCAGTTCTGGGATTAAAGGTGTGCGCCAACACCCAGCCACAGCTGGACAGCTAGGACAAAATTTAAGGTCAGAGGAGACTTGTTCATCTAAATCTATAGGGGATGAGACCTTTATTCAACTCATTTGGGTGGAATCAGCGACTGGGATGGGTGTGTACTCGTAGGTTGAGCTCCGAAATCAGGGCCACTAGTTTAATGTCATCAAATGCTCATGTGCTTTGTTTCTCTTCCGATTTACTGAGCCAAACAAGCAGGCCCTGGCACCTACAGTGTACAGAGCTGTATGTTGTTAGGTGCGTGTAGGAGGGGGGAAGAAGAAGAAGCTGTAGGAATAGCTACACCTGTGTGTAAGTAAGTCCAAGAGAAAGTTGGGGGCAGAGTGAGCAGGTAAGGCCTGGGGAAGAGGCGTCGTCAGGCCATCCAGCAACTCACCTGATGGCTAGGGTGTTTAGTGAGAGAGTCACCTTTACATGAGGTGAACTCAGACTCTTTTTTTTTCTTTTTTTGGTTTTACTTACGATTCTTTAAAAACAAACAAACAAACAAAAAAGAACCTAACAATGTGTGACATGCAAGAGACACTTTAAAATGATAGAGAATTGATTAGGCATTAAGATTAAAGTATTATGTATTTATAATTTCGAACAGACATTTACTGAAGTTTTTTTTTTTTTTTTGAGGGGGGGAGGGCTTGTTGTTCAGTGAGCCTGGATACAGAGAGACATATACCTGCATTTCTGGCACACACACATGACTCCAAAGGGCACAAAGGAAGAAGGAGGAGAGATGAAAAGAGAGAGACAGGGAAGGTGTAACCCATGGAAGAGAATGTGTGCACACAGAAAGACATACAGAAAGGCGGCATGGGAGACTAATGAACAATAAATGTTATTATGCAGATATTTTGTAAAACAAAGCATTTTTATCTCATAATGTTGCATGTCTGTCATCAAAATCTATTCTGGCAGCAGATGTTCAACAAATGCTTTAAGATAGCTAATTTTGGGGTATTTTTTTCTTTCTTTCTTAGAAAAGAATGTTATTTGAACACACAGAAGTAAAATGTAGCCGGATGCTGTTCACAAAGACGATTGTGTGATCTGCTTTTGGATTTAACTCCGGAATGCGTTTTCCTTTTAGCCTCTGATGAAGGGATCCTTTTACAAAGGCTTAGAGCTGTTCTTGTTTAAACAAGTTTTAGGATGAATTTCTTTAAAAAATGTTTGCGCAGGCAGGTTCTGTGTGGGATGAGTCATTTGTCTGAGTTTGAGGATGAAACAATGTCAGAAGAGTTGATCTTCCAAGGATAACACTTTAATTTCCCAGGAATATCTATTCACTTTAGCTTAAAAGTCAATAGTCTTTTTTTTTAACCCAAATGAGCTTTTCTCCCCCACCCCAAAGCATCTTTTATGTTCTCTGTCTATAAAATCACATGAATTTTTTTTTTTTACATTTTTATTTATTTATTATATGTAAGTACACTGTAGCTGTCTTCAGACACCCCACAAGAGGGCATCAGATATCATTACAGATGGTTGTTAGCCACCATGTGGTTGCTGGGATTTGAACTCATGACCTCTGGAAGAGCAGTCAGTGCTCTTAACCACTGAGCCATCTCACCAGCCCCAAATCACATGAATTTTTAAATGGAACCTTGGATGCTAGATGCTCGCCGGCTCACTTCTGAGTGTAGTTTATAAACCTCCTTCCTACTTTGGGCTGGGAATGAAGCTGAGCAGTCAGAGTGCTTGCCTAGCCCAGAGCCCTGGATAAATCCCCATCACCACAGAAACTGGGTGTGGTGGCATAGCCTTGTCATCCTACCACTTAGAGGGGGAGGGAGCAGAACTGCAAGGTCTAGCCTGGGTTGCAGAGTAAGCTTGAGCCCAAGTTGGTGAGTAGAATATTTGCCTAACTTGCTTGATGATCAATCATGGTTTAATTCCTAGTAGAGAGAAAGAGACAGAGAGAGAAAGAGAGAGAGAGAGAGAGAGAGAAAGAGAGAGAGAGAGAGAGAGAGAGGGAGAGAGAAAGTGTATTCCCTGAAGCCACTCCCCAGCGCTCATGAGGGATCTGCACACTCCCAATGCCAGGAAGATGGATGTCTGACCTCTGCCTGCACTTCTTGATAGAGCGCAGCCAGTTCTGTGTATAGAATTTTGTGTATAGAACCTCCTCTGCGGCTTCGAACCAGGGTGGCTGCTCCCTTCCCCAGTTGCTAACCTCAGCGGGCCAGAATCTGTCCTTTGAGATGGACAGAGCCAGTGTGCACCCAGTTCTCCCTCTGACCTCGATGTTTCTTTCTAAAGGGCGTCTTGATTGCACCTCAGCTGGAATTGGAATTTTTACAGGTGAAGACAGGATAAGTAGGTGCTGGGGATGAGAGAACATAGCTCTCTCTGGTACCCATGGTTTCTCCTTCTGCTCTTTCACTTGCCTTTGGTCAACCACTGTCCAAAAATACCAAGTGGACACTAGGCAGGAGTGGGGGCTCAGGCCTGCGATCTGAGCACTGGAGCCATAGAGGCAGGGTCAGGAATTCAAGGTCACCTTTAGCTACCGAGCCGGTTTGAAGCCAACTTGAGAACATGAGATCTTGTCTCAAAGATAAATAAGGGAGGGGAGTGGGTCACTCTTGTAATCTTAATACTGAAAAGACTGAATTGGGAGGATTGCTCTGATAATTGGAGGCCAGCCTGGGCTACATATTAAGATCCTGTCTCAAAAAAAAAATCAAAACAAACAAACAAAAAAACATCTCAAAAACCAAGTCCAAAAAACCAAACTGGATAAATCTAGAAATAAACATTCTGAAATTTTAAAGTGCCCTTTACTGTACTATATTGTTATATTTTTTCCGTTTTATTAGTTCTAGTCTGTTATTGTGCCTAATTTATAAATTAAAGCATCACCATACACACACACACACACACACACACACGGAAAAGCAATAGCTTTTCAGTACTGAGAAAATAGATTTTTAATACTATAGTAAAACAGGATTCATCCCTGGCTAGATGGCTGTAATTTAGCACTCAGGAGGCCAAGGCAGGAATACATGAGTTTCAAGTCAGCCTGGTGACAGAGTGACAAGCAGCCACGACAGAGGTTCTTCCTTTCATTATTCAATTTAATCCTCCCCCCCGCCCCGTCTTAAAGAAACTTGATTTCTGTGTATTTCTCTTCTTCATGTACTAAGAAGCAAGCAAAGCACAGGGTTAGTGTATTACGCATGGGTGGTGAGCACGTGCCAGGCCCTTCGTAAAGGGTAAAGAGTCTTTTTAGAATTAATAACAGAGTCTACTTTTTAAAGAATAGTCAAATACGTGTGGGTAGGGAAGAAAAAAAGGTGTCTTGTCTTCTGTATAATTCATTAGCTCTCTAGTGATAGAACTGTTTTCCAAAACTAGGGGGGCATCACAAAGAGGGGCAGCCCCCAATGCCCTGACCAAGTGTGTGAATGTTCTAGCTCCTCCTCCCCAGAGGCAGCTCATCTATGGGTGTCCTGTAGCATCCTCTAGTCGTGGGGTTTCAGGAGATCCAGAGTTAGGTTTTATTGTTCAAGGAATTTCAACTTGCAAATTGACTTAAAATTTGTATGACACTTTGGGTATATTTATTCACAAATGAATTTCAACTTCCCGCCTCTGTTGTATATGTGGTCTCTGTGTGGTGTGTGTGTGTGGTGAGTGTGTGTGTATGTGTGTGAGTGTATGTGTGAGTGTGTGTATGAATGTATGTATATGTGGTATGTGAGTGTGTGTATGTGGTGAGTATGTGTGGTATGAGTGTGTGGTGTGAGTGTGTATATGTGTGTGAGTGTGCATGTGTGTGTGAATGTGTGTATATGTGGTATGTGAGTGTGTGTGTATGTGGTATGTGTGGTGTGAGTGTGTGTGTATGTGTGTGAGTGTGCATGTGTATGTGTGGTATGAGTGTGTGTATGTGTGTGAGCATGTATGTGTGAGTGTGTGGTATGAGTGTGTGTATGTGTGTGAGTGTGCATGTGTGTGTGAGTGTGTGTGTATGTGGTATGTGAGTGTGGTACGTGAGTGTGTCTGTGTGAGTGTGTAGTGTGTGTCCATCTGTGTGTGTGAGTATGTGCGGGATGCTGGGGATTGAACTCATGGCCTTGCCCATGTTAAGCACATTCTTTACCAGCCAAAGTTGCCGTTTTATCCATTTTTATTCTGAAATAGATTTTGATTTACAGGAAAGTTGCCAAGCTGGTGCAAAGTTCTTATGTATGCCATACCCTGTAGCCCTTAATTGTCTTTCTTATGGCTCAGTTTATGGTGTTTTTACCATGGCACACCTTGTTAGATCAGTTAAGAAAGTCTGGCCTTTATTGTGTGAAGAGATAACTCCTTCATTCATGTACTTAGAACTGGCATTCTGTGTGGACAGCACCCTGAGTCACCTTACTGAACAGAGCTTTCCCAATGTTTCAGAAGAAAAGTCCTCACCTTTCAATGAAGAAAACAAGTTGGCTGTTAAGCCTTGTACTTAGGAAGTTAAGGCAGGAGGATTGCTATGATAGTGAGGCCAGCCTGGGCTACATAGTGAGTGAGACTATGAAGGCTATGTAGTGAAACTTTGTCTCAAATAGCCAAAAGAGTAAAAGGTGGAGGAAAAAAAAAACAAAGGAAGAAAAATAAGAAAAACAATTGTAATTATACAAGACTTTCTTTCCTTTCTACGTCCCTCCCTTCTTTAATTTATGTAGAATCTCACTGTTGCCCAGCTTGGTTTTGAACTCCTGAACTCAAGTCATCTTCCCACCCTAGCCTCCCAAAAGATTCCTGTGTTTCTCCATCTTTCTCTTTGTTTCTTATGGTTTCCTTCCACTTTCTGGCGGGTACACTGGGAAAGCGTTCTAAGGCCGCTGGAATCCTGTACAAGTTAGGACAACAGATGTAGTCTTGTCTGTGTCCCAGCGGGGTGGGCATCACGCCAGATTCCCTGTGTAATGCTGAGCGGAAGTGAGACTGCTTGCACTCATGCTACAGGAGTCCAAGACGCTGCCCAGGTTTTGACAGGTGGACGCTCAGGCAAGCGCGCTGCCTGGGCCTGCCTCAAGTACCCAATGTTGTCATTTGGGAGTGGTTTCCCAGGGAGGGCTGGGATCCTCACCCACATCCAGCTAGTGCTGGCTTGTTGGGGAGCCTTACTTGCAGGGTGGAACCCCAAATAAGTGGCAGGAAAAAAAAAAGAAAGAAGATGGTTTCCTGTGGTGTGGTAATCATGTAGTCAGGCACTGTGGGAGACGTTCCCACATTCATGCGGGCCTCCTCATGCAGGTATGTTATAGCTATTGTTTTCTTAGCTTTTTTTTTTTTTCCCCAGTGCTTAGCTTGTAACCCAGGGCACATGCCAGGCTAGTGCTACACCATTTGAACTGCATCTCTAGTTCAACGTCTTCTTTCTTTTAACAGAAGAATTCTTTCTTTAAAACATACAGGGTGGGGGTGCAGAGATGGCTCAGCGGTTAAGAGAACTAACTGGTCTCTCAGAGGACTGAAGGTCAGTCCCAGGTACCAGTGTTGGACAGCACACAACCACCTGTAAGACCAGTTCCAGGGGATCAAATGTCCTCCTGCCTCCTTAGCCAGCCACACTCGAGGGTACAGGCACACACTCATACACATAGGTTAAAACTAAGTAAGCCTTTAAAAGAAGACACAGAAGGACACACACAGTTCAGTTTGCTAGAGAGACATCAAAGTGACAGAAGCAGATGCATACTGGAACTGGTTAAAGGACCAGGTACCTCTGAAGCCCTATACGGATGTTTGTTTAAAGTATGTGCATGCGTATTTCGGTGTCCTTGGATGCCAGAAGAAGCAGTCTGATCCCCTGGAATTGGAGTTACAGACATTTCACATGTGAGCTGCCCAGAATGGGTGTTGGGAACCGAATCCGTGTCCTCTGCAAGACTGGTGTATGCTCTTATCCGCGAAGCTAGCTCTCAACCCCCAAGTTCAGCAGTATAGTCATCCGACCTTTTTGTACATATTGAACATAAATTTGATGTGCTTTACATCTCTATTAAATAGGCAGGGCTGCAGCTTGATTTACAATCATCAAATTAAGAACATAGAATGAGCCTCGTTGTGGGAAGAAACGTCTGTTCAAGAGCTGTTCCATCTTTTCCCTCATACTGAGATTTCTTGCTCTTGCCGCCTCTTGATGCGACTGTGGAAAATGGTTTTGTAGAATTAGCTTTGCTCTTGTCTCCTGTGGCTGGCTTTGCTAGTGACGTCTCTGAGCTCTGTGCTTGCCATAGAAGGACATGTGCTGGGGACTTGGCTGTTGGGAGGAAGGGAGGAGGAGTGACAGACAGGCCAGATGAGATCACCATCTGCTGTCACTGGCCGTGTGGACCTGAGGGAAAATTGCTTTGAAGAACATTTTGGGGTTAATTCTATGAGATTTTGGTAGCGCACCACATTTTGAGCATGGGAGGCAAAGACAAGGAACTCTATGAGTTTGAGGCCAGCCTGGTTTACAGAGTCAGGGATACACAGAGAAACCCTGTTTCATACAAACAAACAAACAAACAAACAAACAATTTTATAGATTAGAAAATAGTATGGTATTCATTTTAATTTCCCTGGTGTTGACAATTGTCCTATGGTTATATTGTTGTCTTCATTCTCAGGAAGTATATACTGAAATATTTTGTTGTGAAAGGTCACTGTCCTTGTCAAATGGGTCAGGAAAAGGTGATGTATCCACACACATACTTACTGGGACGACATCACCGTGTGAATGACTGTGGTGTCTGAGTTCACAGGACCACTCCTCTGCCATTGCTGCAGCCTCTGTGAAAGTTTAAAATTACTTTTAAATCGATAAAAGTCATCCCATGTCTGGGTTTCTTTCTCTCCACAGTCAAACCGGCACCATGTCCAGGCATCAGAACCAGAACACCATCCAAGAACTTCTGCAAAACTGCTCAGACTGTCTGATGCGGGCAGAGCTGATTGCGCAGCCGGTAAGCTCCCCTCACATCTCCAGTCTGGTCCTTGCCCATGCTGGTTTCTGGGGAGTTCACGCCCTCATCACAGCCTGTGTGTGGTTGGGCCTCTCATGTCATTAGTGTCTAGTGATGGTCCTTTCAGAGAAGTTGAGACAGGGATATCATCTTAATCTATTTTCTGTAGCTAGTAACAACCCCACAGACCGGGGAAACTACAAAGAAGAGAGGTTTGTTTTGGCTCATGGTCTTGGCACAATCTGTAAGGCAGCATCTGGCAATGACCTTCTTCTTGGCAGAGTCCCCAGGTAGCAGAAAGCATCACATGGCAACAAAGAGCAAGCAACGCTCTAGCCAAGTTGGCCTTTAGAACAGACCCACTCTGAAGATAACCTATTCATCCACTAATCACATGGATTGATTAGTCACCTATTAAAGTTCTCCCCACCTCACTCTCTTGTTTTTTTGAGACAGTTTCTCTGTGTAATAGCCTTGGCTGTCCCAGGACTCACTCTGTAGATCAGGCTGGCCCTGAACTCACAGAGATTCACCTGCCTCTGCTTCCTGAGAGCTGGCATTAAAGGTGTGCTTCACCACACCCAGCAAGTTCTCACTTTTTTTTTTTTTTTTTTCGAGACAGGGTTTCTCTCTCTGTAGCCCTGGCTGTCCTGGAATGCACTCTGTAGACCAGGCTGGCCTCAAACTCAGAAATCTGCCTGCCTCTGCCTCCCAAGTGCTGGGATTAAAGGCGTGCGCCATCATTGCCCTGCGTGGTTCTCACCTTAAGAGATTCTTTTATTTTCTGTGTTTGGGTGTTTTGCCTGCATGTATGTTTGTGCTCCACATGCCTGGTTCTGCCTGAGGGTAGAAGCAGGTGTCAGATCCTTTGGAATTCCAGGTACTGGTGAGCAGCTCTGTGGGTGCTGGGAGCCAACCCTGGGTCTTCCAGAAGAGCAGTGTGTTCAATTAACCATCAGCAATCTCTCTGGCCCTAAGTCCTTTTAAAGTGCTTGTAGGGCTTACAGTGGCTCAGGATTTCTAAAAGCTGAATCGGGAATGGTGGGGTGGTAGTTACCTTTTCTGTCTTCTTCCTTGAGTGATCATGTGTTTTCAGCACAGGAATTGTGTATCTCTTCTCTCCAGGGTTGACATTCATGCTTGGGGTATATCTACAACCTGCCACACTGCAAATGTTTTAACCCAGAACATTTTTATTAATTAATTAATTAATTTATGGAAGACTATCTTAATGTTCTAATTTCTTAATTTAGATACCATGTAGATTCTCCTAGTACTCATTTAAAAGAATAGGGTGACACGTGTCGAGGATCACAGCCAGCACTTGGGAAGCAGAGGCAGGAGGATTCTAAGCTTGAGGCCAGCCTGAACTGTATAGTGAAATTATACCAGTGAACCAGATGGGAAAGAGGGTATAGAGGAGAAAGGGAGGGAAGGAGGGGGGAGAGGAGGAAAATACATATTTTTAGTTCATGGTAAAAGGGCGTGGGGGTCAGCACACTAGTTTGGTTTGATACATACTCTAATTCCTCCCGTACCTGACTGGACTCCTTCATCCAAAGCAGGTATCGGGTATCAGTACTTGGTGTAGAACACAGGTACAGAGCTGGGGGTAGTGTACAGTGACTGTGAGTCCAATGCCCCCAGTTTATTTCTACTGATGTGCATTAAAGTACTGAGGTGTGTGCTGGGGAAGTGGTGTCATGTCTGCTAACATGGTTGTGTCCTTGGCTGCAGCCGAGGAAGAGAGAGCAGCAAGCCGACAAGGGAGGGCAAATGCTGAAGGGTACTGAAGCAGCAGAACACCTTCTGTTTAGGAACAACGTCAGTGTGAAGGAGAGACTCTAAGAAGACACAAAACTGTATAGCTTGGTCTCATAGACCTGTCACTGAGTCCCCTCCAATGGTGACATCTGACATAAACTGCAATGTGTCATTTTGCCTTCTTAAGAACTGAAAAAGTTATGTTCCTAAACACACACACACACACCACTATGTAATAAAAAGCAGTTAAAAATATTTTGAATTATGTATCTATTTATTATATGCATTCGTGCATGCTTGTGTATTATGAGTGAGTGACTGTCATAGAATGCATCTGGAGATCGAAGAACAATTTTCTGGTGTTGTTCTCTCCTTCCAATATGTGGGCCATGGGCAGTGAACCAGGCTTGGAGGCCATTTCACTGGCCCTGTTTTTGTTTGTTTTTGTTGTTGTTTTGTTTGTTTGTTTTTATTTGTTTGCTTTTAAGACAGAGTGTCTCCAAAGGTGTGGGGCTACAGGTGTGTACCACCATGTGCTCAGTACAGTTCGAAGCGAGCTGTTTGATTGGGGGGCTTCTGCTACCCACCATGTTACAGTAGAAGCTTTGCTTTCACTGATGCCTGTGAGATTTTTCCCTTACAGTCTTGTGCATTTTCATGCAAACTCTTCCTGCTAGGAACTGAAATTCGGAGAAGGAATACAGCTGGCATGGAACAGAGAGCTGGATGAGTGTTTCACACAAGCCAACGATCAGATGGAAATCATAGATGGCTTGATCCGGGAGATGAGGCAGATGGGCCAGCCCTGTGATGCGTATCAGAAAAGGTATTGCCTGCAGAGCACGGATTGGGGACCCCCAGTGGGTGACTTCAGACTTTTTCCAGAGGAAGCACACATATTTCCCAAGAACAATTCCCTCACTTGGGATTTTGCAGCTTTATCTAGTTTAAATATAAAACTGCAAACTTCATCTTTCGTGGACCCTCCCAGCCCCCAACCCAGAGATGCTAAGAATGAAAGAGACCTGCAAAAAAAATGACCATTCAAAAAATGCTAGCTCTTCCTGGAAATGGCAGCAGAGCCCAGTGATCCTGGGTGTTTGGGAAGTCGAGGCAGGAGAATCAAAAATTCAAGGCCTGCCTGGACAATTTAGTGAGGTCTTATCTCAAGATTAATTAATTGCATAGTTTTTGATGATTAAAGAAGGACAAAGGATGTGGTAGAGTTCTTGCCTGGCTCACAGGAAGTCTTGGGTTCAGTCCCCAATACTGTAAAACCTCTAGGATGGTTTAAAGAGCTGAATGGGTCATGATGGGTCATGAGCGCTCTCTCCATTTAGGCAGCAGCACAGGCCTCTGGTACAGCATCTGCCTTTTCTTTCTTCCTTTCTTTCCTCCTTTCTTCCTTCCTTTCTTCCTTCCTTCCTTCCTTCCTTCCTTCCTTCCTTCCTTCCTTTCTTCCTTCCTTTCTTCCTTCCTTTCTTCCTTCCTTTCTTCCTTCCTTCCTTCCTTCCTCCCTTCCTTCCTTTCTTTAAAAGACTTATTTATTTATTTTCTGTATATAAGTACACTGTAGCTGTCTATGAGTACACCATTGCTCTCTTCAGACACACCAGAAGAGGGCATCAGATCCCACTACAGATGCTTGTGAGCCACATGTGGTTGCTGGGAATTGAACTCGGGACCTCTGGAAGAGCAGTCAGTGCTCTTAATCACTGAGCCATCTCTCCACACTATGTATTTGTCTTTTCAAGAGGCTAATGTCAAGCTTAATTTAATCAAGTGAGACCCTTGGAGTTGAAAGTGACCACTTACTTCACAGCAGAGATATGTGGTCTGAATTTGCTCTCATGCCACTAAGGCCCAGGGTGCTAGAAAGCTAAATTCTCAGGATGGACCTCAAGAGAAACTGAGTGGCTGCCGGGTTAGGCAAAGGCAATGAGACTTTGTATGATGTTTAGGGTTGTGAGTGGCATTTCAGAGGTCAAGCTGGAAGTCATGGGTAGAGAAAAAGAAACCTTCCAACGCAACATCGTCAGCCTGTAGATTGACCCAAAAGAAATCAGACAAGCGGGTATTTGCTCGGGATGGGTTTTCGTAGGCTGTTTTCTTGTGATGACGGCACTGGTTTCCTTCCCCTTCAGACTGCTTCAGCTCCAGGAACAGATGCGAGCCCTTTACAAGGCCATCAGCGCCCCTCGAGTCCGAAGGGCTAGCTCCAAGGGAGGTGGAGGATACACTTGCCAGAGCGGCTCTGGGTGGGACGAGTTCACCAAACGTCTCACTGGCGAGTGTCTGGGCTGGATGAGGCAGCAGAGGGTAAGTTCTTAGACTCCTAACCTGGGTAGTCTGGGTGGTGGCACAGTCCGCCCCAGCCCTCCAGGGGCAGCAACCTGCCAAGTCATGGGGTCATTGCCACTGACCTCATCTGTCTCCCACATAGGCTGAAAAGAGAGACCTCTTCTATGGCTCATTTGAAATCATAACATAAGAGAAAAGTTGAAATAAAAAAAAAAAAAACAAACTATAAGATAATATCACATGGGAGGTGTTGGGCACTGTGATGCTGGGTCTTCTGGTTTGGGCTCCATGGTGGCTTTTTTGAAGTTTGGTTGTCCGGCTGTGCCAGTCTCATGTCACTTGTGTGGGTGTGGAGTCAAATAATGGCCCAAGAAGTATGTGCTGATCTTTTCCCTACAACTGGAGTCCCTACAAAGTATTTTTCAATGCTAATTACTGTTTTGTTGTTTTATGCAGTAATTAAGCCCGATAATGAACAGGTGGCCTGAGAACCATGCCATAATCATGTAGATGGGAATTTTATAATGAAAACCTTCTGATCTTCTTTGAGAAGTGGATGTATTAAAATGGTACACTGTGGGGAGATTGTCATGCGATGCTGAAAGAACTTGATTAATTGTTGGACCGATGTCTTAGTGGTTCTAGAATTTCTTAGCTATTTGAGCACTGCCCCCGCCCCTACTCTTTTCTTTGAGTCTGGGTTGAATTGTGTTGCCATGGCTAGTCTCGAACATGCAGACTCAAGGCATTCTCCAGATCAACCTCTGGAATATCTAAAAGCACAGGGAAAGGCCCCTTACATGAAATCTTTAAACGGTTTGGGTGTATTCTCGGGTAGCAATTCCTTCAGCCACTAATCATTCATTCACACACTCATTCAGTTATTCTTTGTTTACTTTTTGTTTGTTTTGTTTTCATTTGTGTGTGTGTGTGTGGTGTTTTGTCTCTATAGACCTGTGCACCTGCATGCAGTACACAGCAGAGGGCATCAAATCCCCCAGAGCTAGATGGTTGAGAGCTACCATGTACATGCTGGGAATCAAACCCAGGTCCTCTCTTTTTTTTTTTTTTTTAAAGATTTATTTATTTATTTTATGCATATGAATACACCACCATTGTTCTCTTCAGACACACCAGAAGAGGGCACCAGACCCCATTACAGATGGTTGTGAGCCACCATGTGGTTGCTGGGAATTGAACTCAGGACCTCTGGAAGAGCAATCGGTGCTCTTAACTGCTGAGCTGTCTCTCCAGCCCAAACCCAGGTCCTCTAAAAGAACAGTTAGGGCTCTTAACCCGTGAGAAATCTCTCCAGACCTATTTGGTTTTGTTTGTAGTCTTGATTTTTTTGAGACAGGGTCTTGCTTTGTAGCTCAGGCCAGCCTTGAACTTCTGATCCTCCTGTGTCATCCTCCAAGATACTGAGATTGTAGTGTATTGTACTATGCCCTACCCCCCAACACACACACACCTACTACAAAGACCATAAACTATTACGGAAGGTGGAGCAGATCACGAACAAAGTCAACGATGATCTCAGAAACTTAACTATAAACTTGTTTGCATCTCTTCAGATACCCTAAAGTCTTTGAAAATTTCTTTAATTTTTGAGACAGGGTCTCATAGAGCCCAGGCTGCTGTGAATGAGCTATGTAGCTCACAATGACTTTGAGCTACTGAGGCCCTGGCCTCCACCTCTGAACTCACAGTTCTTGAGGGTTCATCAATATTGACACCACGCTAGATTGAAACTGAGGGCTCAAAATTTATGGTCCATAGTTATGAAGATGAATACTACTGAAGACGAGAATCACCCAAAATGCCAAATGATTGCCCATGAGAGCATTAATAAAGTCTTGTTTAGAGAGTGACACTCTAGGCCAGAGGATGATTTGAGTTAATGGGGCTTGAACTATAATCTTCAAGGATCCTTGTTGGGAGACAAGACAAACTTTGAACCAAAGTAATTATGGGAAGTCATATCCCCTGATGTCATCCAAGTCAGTGTGACAGTTAAGTGACAGCTCAGAATTAGTCATTTTCTATATTGCGTGGGTGTAGCATTGTAAGGATGCTTTGTAGAGCTGGGTGTGGTGCTACATGTCTATAATCTTAGCCTGGGCTACATAGGGGAGCTTTGTCTTCAATACCAAGAAACAACAATCACACACACACACACACACACTAAAGCAAAGAAGATTTGGTGGGAAAATCTCTACGTCTTTAAACTTCAGGAGATGGTGTTTTCACGAGGCTGTACCCGTCCATCATTTTCTGACACCCATCGATGAGCTTTTGATACTGTCAGGGGCTTCTTAGAATTCTCAGCAAACTAAAAGCTGTCTGAGTCCTGCTGGAGGTTTGCCCTGGGATTCTGTGTGGCCGTTTCCTTCTCATTCCACCTTCCCCCACACATAGCGGGCATTCTTCACTCACTCCCAGGAGACCCAGCTGAGGCCTGTGCTGATAAGAGAGCCTTTTCCCCAGCAGCGTGTTCAGGAGGCAGGCACACATTTCCCTGCCAGGCTTCTGCTTTGTTTCCCTGGTCTGTTCTTCTGCTGATGGGTGAGCTAGATACTGTACACCTGGCAGGTAATGAGCTCTGTGAACCCTGGGTCATCTCTACCTTCCCAGGGTAGCACCTGCTGTTTTATTTTCAAACACTGGCAGTTGCCGGACAAGGCCAAAGTTCTTGCTAACCTTCAGTTCTCTGACTCTGAAATGGCTCCCCTCTGAAGCCTTGCCAAGGGCACTAGAACATGGGTGTGGCTTAGGACAATTGTATTCTGTTCTTGCTGCTCGTCCCAGAATGGATGTTTGCCCTTGGCATATCAGAGAGATGACACCAGTGATTTAGAAATTTACATGTGCTCATGCAAAAGGAGGAAGAGACAGTGGACTTGACCAGAATGAAATGTGCCAGAGATGGAAACAATATATTTGATTCTTCCTGTGAAACATTCTTAAATTTCAGACTCACATGATAAATCTAGTCAGATTTCACATTTCAAAAGTGAATGGCAAACCCATAATCCTAGCGTGGTGACCAACATTAATCAGAATGAAGGATCTTGAGTTTGTGTAGTATCTTCCCTTTGAAATGGTCCATAGAGAGTTTTTACAGTTTGAAAGGGAATTTTCAAATGCTGAATTTCTGAGCCAACAGTTAACTATATAACATTCATCAACGTAACTCAGGGCTATATATGTAGCTGAATGGTAGGGCACTTGCCTAGCTTTCGTGAGGCTGTAGGCTTAATCCCCATATAGCAATAACAAACAAAAGATAATTTAAAGAAATAAACAATGACAACTTTCATAGGTTAGGGATTTCATTTGAGAGGCAGTGCATGGCTGTGTCATTAATGACCTCTAACATGCATTTAAAAATGAATAAAGAAGCCAGGCGATGGTGGTGCATGCCTTGAATCCCAGCACTCGGGAGACAGAGGCCAGCAGATCTCTATGAGTTCAGGGCCAGTTTGGTCTACAGAATGAGTTTCAGGACAGCCATGGCAATATGGAGAAACCCTATCTCAAAAGAAACAAAACAGAACAAAAAAAGAAACGTCTATCAGTACTTACAAAGTATCATATTCATATGACTGGTATCTAGTCATGCACATTCACATTCTATTTTTTTATTTTATCTTTTTTTAAAAAAATGTGAACGTTATTATTGTGTGTGAGTGCTTGGCATGGGTTCAGAGATCAGAGGACAAGTTTTGGGTGTCAGTTCTCTGTCCATCTCCTGTGGGTTCTGGGAATCAGAATCCAGTCATTACTCTTGCGTAACCGTCCCTTTTACTGGCTGAGCCATTTCGCCATCTCCACCCCTTCACCTGCTTCCTCATATATAGATTCTCTTTCTTCAGAAGAAGATCTAGATGGCAAGGTACCCATGACTGAATTTCCTCCTCGGTTCATCTTGGGCTGGAACCAAACTAACTGAGGATGTATTTGGTGAATCTCATTAGCTATTTGGTAATCTCGACCCTTTAAAATTTATTTTGGCTTTAGACATAGTTCATATAGTTTTTTTCTTCTTTTGATTGAGACAGGGCCTTGCTGTGTACTTAGGCTAGGTTTGAACACCTGTGCTCAAGTCATCTTCCTGCCTTAGCTTCCTGTGTGGTTGTGTGTTTGAGTTTTATCTGGAGCAGAGCTGTGTATGATCTCTCTCTCTCTTGACCCCTGATGCTCTAGAGAAAGGAGTCTGTTATGAGAAGGGACAATAAAGGGTGCGCTCCCCTCTTTCTCACTGCAGGCGGACATGGACCTGATGGCCTGGGGTGTGGACTCTGGTTCAGTGGAACAGCACATCAACAGTCACAGGAGCATCCACAATGCCATTGGGGACTACCGCTGGCAGCTAGACAAGATCAAGGCAGATCTGGTACTTCTCACGTTCATCATGGAGTCTATAGAAAGGCGTATCATTTAAGCAAATTTGTCTGAAACACAAGACAGTTATTATCTTTTCAAGAGACTAGAAATTAAAACAAAACCAATCCCAAAACTCCATTGTCTAAAAGGGAAGCAGAAAGAGATTTGTGGGACCTGGAGAAGGAGTTGAGCCAAATGTTAAGCTCATACAGGATATCATGAGTTTACGGTTTATAAATAAGTATTTACAGAGGTGGTAGGCAGATAGTTACCTGCAGAAAGCAAAGCATCACCTACCAGAAGAAAATGAGATTAGCATGTAGCTTACATTGCTGGTGAGTTATCGAGTCCGCTTCTAGGTGGGACTAGAGTCACATTTGTTCTGAAGGAAATTGTGTCTCATATACCTCTCCTGTGCTGTAAAAAAAGTCAGACTTGGGGAGAGTAGAGAATGAAAGCACAAGATAGTAGTCTGATCTCAGTGCTTGCTCCCCACCCCCAGCCCCATGTGTGAAATCACTAAGTGTGATCCTGAGACCAAAGTTTTCATTTTCACTTGGCTCTGCCTTTTCATAATTTAAACCTTACTCTTGTCCACTTGAGTGTCTGCTCAGCTTTCTCCTTCATGTCTCTAAGGTCTAGAGAATCTGAAATTATATTTCCTTCAGCAAGTTTTTAAGTGACAAAGGGGCAAGTGGCTAGGGAGACGATCTGGGGAAAGGTCATGGTGAAGAAAAGACTTAATAGAGCAATTGCTTCTTTTTACTGAGAAAGCTGAAGCCAGCACCTTAGAAGGCAATGTAGAAGGGGCTACACTTTCTATAGACCTAATGGTCTATATACCAATTAGTCTATAGGCCAATGAAGGAGACTAAATAATTCCCTGTGTTTTCTTATCTTCCAGCGTGAGAAGTCAGCAATCTACCAGTTGGAGGAGGAATATGAAAACCTGCTGGTAAGCTCCTTTAGCCTCTGTTAATTCAGTTCAGTTCAGTTCAGTTCATCAAGCAGTAAACGTCTCTGGGCGGACCACGCACTGGCTTAGAGTTCAGCAAAGAGTCTGCATATACACTGCCCCCTGTGTTCATAGATTATGATTTTGTTGTTGCTGGTGATTTTTAGAATTGAAGTTTCAAAGGTTGTTTCGTTTTCTTTTCTGAAGGCAGTGCCTAGCATTGTTCTGTTTTCGAGTTGAAATTTCACATCAATGACTCTTGTTCGGTGCACTCAAAGTGACAAAGGATTGCAGCCCTTTCGAACAAGTATAAACACAAACAAAATGTTTTCCTCGCATATTTTTACGAGTCTGTCATTGTCTCCTGACAAATACTCTGTCAGTTGCTTGATTCCAGGGCAGAGATTTCCACTCTTCTATCTTATTTTCACCTTTTCCATATTTCCTTGCTGGCTGCAGTGTTTTTAAGATAGTGTGGCTCCTGGTAACACGCTACTCTTCCTGTTGGGATGGGCATAAGACCGGAACTTTAAATTTGTGGGGGCAAAGGCTGACTTACCAAGAGAGAAAACTTGATTTATCTAGGAGTCTAGTTCCCCCTAATTATCTAAAATTATTAAACCCAAACATCATTATCTTTTACATTTTTATTTATTGCAGTTGCTGTGTGCATGTGTGTATAGATGTAGGTATGCATATGTTATAGTGGCTGTGGTGGTCAGAAGACAACTTTATAGAGTCAGTTCTCTGCATGGGTCCTGGAAATTGAACTCAGGCCATCAGGCTTGTCCAGAAAATGTTTTACGTGGGCCATCTGGCTGGCTTCAAATCATTGTCTGAGTCAAGACTCTTCAGAGGCTGGAGATATAGCTCAAAAGCAGGGTTGTTCTCCAGCATGAAGGAGGCCCCGAGTTTCCCCAGCACTGGAGAAAAGCTGAGAATGACTGTTTGGAATGATTGAATCTGAGATAGTCATGATCCCACAGGCTTCACCAATTTGGACAGGGCCTCTCTCCTATACCAGGAGAATGCAGCAGGTTAAGAGGTTTTTGCCTAGCCTCAAATGGTCTGCAGAGAATGCTGTGTCATTATACTGTCATTGTCCTAATGCCGCTCAACCTTGTGTGCAGAAAGCCTCCTTTGAGAGGATGGACCACCTGCGCCAGCTGCAGAACATTATCCAGGCCACCTCTCGAGAGATCATGTGGATCAATGACTGTGAGGAGGAGGAGCTGCTCTACGACTGGAGTGACAAGAACACAAACATCGCTCAGAAGCAGGAGGCCTTCTCTGTAAGATGCCCTACCTTGTGTGTGTGTGGGGGGGACGGGAGGCCGGGTTTAAATAATTTGATCAGCCACTTGTAAGTGGGTACACTGTTCAAGGATGTAAGATGTATTTAGTTTTATGTGTTTGGGTGTTTTGCCTGCATGTGTAGCTGTGGACCATGTGCATGCAGTACCCACAATTGCCAAAAGACGGCATCAGATTCCCAGGAACTGGAGTTGTCCAAGCTTGTTAGCTGCCTAGTGGGCACGGGGAATCAAACCGAGGTCCCCTGGAAGAGCAGTGTTCTTAATCTCTAGGCATCTCTCCAGCCCCTCCCCCTTTATTTTTAAAGAGGTAGGGATTCCCTCTGTTAGTCAGAAAGGCTACTACATTTTGGAACTCTGTCACCAAGTAGATGGGACTATGGGGATGTGCCATTGCTGGCTAACCATCCCTCACACCCAAGTTCATTGTTTAATACCTATGAGCCAGTGTGATTCAGGAGTAGTGTGGAGATTAGTCTATCCAGCAACCCTAGAGTGGATGGGGCTGTACAACAGTGGATCAAAACCTAAAATTTGGAATCAAAACGTGTTATGTATTGAGTACCTGTAATTTGAAAATCTGAAATCCAGAATGCTCTCTCTGAAACTTTTTGAGTGCCACCATGATGCTGTAAGTAGAATATTCCACACCCAACTTCAGGTGACAGGTGGCAGTCAAAATCCAGGAGCCCCCAAAGTACTATATAAAATTACCTTCAGGCTATTGGTAGAAAGCAAAAATGAGTTTTATCTTTAGGCTTGGGTCCTGTCTCCAAAATCTCTCTCTCTATGTTCAAATATTTTACAATAGTAAATCCCACATCTGAAACACTCATTGTCCCAAGCATTTGGAGTTAGGGATGCTCAACATGTATCCATGGCAATGCTATTAATTACCTGCGTGGTCTTGGTCAGGTCATACTCCCAGTCTTGTCTCAGCCCCTTACTAACCTTGGTTTCCCAAGTGGCTGTTGTTCTTGAGGACAGTGTAGTATGAGTCCTCAGCATCCATTGTTTCCATAATGCAGTTTTGTATGTGGCCACCTTTCAGTGGTGTAACAGAAACTTGTGACTTGCCGTAGGGATTCAGTCCTTTGCTTTCACAGATACGCATGAGTCAACTGGAGGTCAAGGAAAAGGAACTCAACAAGCTCAAACAAGAAAGTGACCAGCTTGTCCTCAATCAGCATCCAGCTTCTGACAAAATTGAGGTAGGTTTCATGGGACTTATGTTCTCATTAGGAAGAAAATATTTCATAAAAGACATCTTTGCAGGTGAATAATTCTTCTCTATCGTGAAGCTGTGTCAACTTTATTTTCTATTTTACAATCAGCACCCTAGACTAGGATTTGGTTTCTGTTTTTTCCTGGAAGATCCAGAAATATTTTAGACTCTACTAG
This sequence comes from Grammomys surdaster, assembly GCF_004785775.1. Lineage (NCBI taxonomy): Eukaryota > Metazoa > Chordata > Mammalia > Rodentia > Muridae > Grammomys > Grammomys surdaster. The sequence continues at coordinate 11,846,526 of NW_021604595.1, read as the reverse complement.
ATGATCTCTGTCACAGTTACTTAATTTTGCTATTGCATTACAAAAACAGCTATGGATAATGTGTAAATGAACAACCATAGTCATGTTTCAATAAACCTTTATTTATAAATAAAAGCAGTGGGCCAGATGTAGCCCTTGGGCAGTATTTGCTGTCTTTTGCTGGAGACTGCTATCTGTGAGCCGGACTCTGGGCTGATGGAGGTGATATATCATACCTCCACATGATCTAGCCCCTGTCTCAGAACAGGCTTGGAGTTCCAAAGGGAATCCTATACTGGGGCTGTACCATGTCTGTTCTGATTGGTCAGAAAATACTCAATTAAGGCGAGACCTATTTCCACTGATGTCCCTTTGATGGCAGCTGTTTGTAAGAACTGTTTACACAAAGAAATCTCAGGTGTGATATTCTGTCTCCAATCATTAGACATTGGGTGAAAAAAAGAGGCATCTTTTTCCGGTCTGGCTCACGGGTCTGTGCAGGAGGCACCCTTCTGTGTCTCTGAGTAGGCATGAGGCAGCCGACATTTTGACATTTTCTTGTTTCAGGCATATATGGACACTCTTCAGACACAGTGGAGTTGGATTCTGCAAATCACCAAGTGCATTGATGTCCATCTCAAAGAAAATGCTGCCTACTTTCAGGTATTTAGACATATCTTTTTAAAAAATCTACATTCATTTATTTGTGTGTGTGTGTGTGTTACCTGCTTGTCACAATGGGAATGTGGAGGTCAGAGGACAGCCTGCTTGAGTTGGCTCTCTTCTTCCACCATGTGGGTCCTAGTGATTGTCAGGTATGGCAACAGGCGTTATTACCATCTTCTCAGCCTTGTCAGATATTTTAGAGTGGCCATGGAGCTGGGAGAAGAACGTTGATAACAGTGATGCCGTCTGGTTCCGGCCCTTCTGGAATTACCACATAGTTGTATAATTTTAGAACAGGCCACAACTCCAGGCTTCAGTTTCTCGTGTACAAAATAAGGAGCTCAGACCCCAGGGTGATCTCCAGGGAACTTTTCCTAGTCAAAAATAATACATCATGTGCATGCATTGCATGGCTGAGGTGTTTATAAGCACATATGCTGCACAGGTACAGGGCTAATGAGGTCATGCGCTTTGCAATGTCATCACTACCTCGTCTATGCTACACTACCTTGAGTACACTTTTGAGGCAAGGAGGCAATCTTGAAGGTAATGTGTAAATCCTACTAACTGTCCTTAGTAGAGTGGAAGAGAGATTTGTAATGTAGTCAGCAGTCACTCGCCCTGCTACCAAGTCTGTGAGTGTTCTCTGCTTGAATATTTTCCTTTAGCCACTTAGCCGAGGCTTTCGTGGGGGTGATGGTTCTTGAAACGGAACTACTAAGTGATCATGTGGGCTAGATTTCCCCCAGTGTTAACAAAACACCCAGGATAATTAAACTTATCCAGAGAAAATATTCATGTGGATGACAGTTTTAGCTGGTTCAGTTTGTGGCCCATGGTCCCCTTTATTCTAGTTGGTGAAGAGATAGCGCCTCATAGTGGGGAGTGTGAGATGGACCAAAACTGCCAGAGAGCAAGGGGAGGAAGATGAGGTGGCTAGGGTCCCATGTTTCTCTCTGAGGGTACACCCCAATGATCAGACCACCCTTAATGCCCTTTCTGTAGACTTCATTGTCCCCATTAGCACCACCCCAGGAACCCAGACTTTCGCACACAGGCTTTGGGTGACATTCAAGATGCAAACCCTGGCGTTTTCTCAAGTTTCTTATCATTGATGAGGATTGTTGTCATCCTGAACAGTTTTTTGAAGAGGCCCAGTCAACTGAAGCCTACCTGAAGGGCCTGCAGGACTCCATCAGGAAGAAATACCCCTGTGACAAGAACATGCCCCTCCAGCACCTACTGGAGCAGATCAAAGAGCTGGAGGTACCGTCCCAATGCAGATCCTGAGCAACTTTTCCCCAGGGTGGGGGGGGGGGGGGGGTGTTGATGCACTCTAGACAAAAGATGGATTGTGTTGGAGTACAGTCCACACAGAGCCCACACCTCAATTTCGTCACCTTTCAGTGGCATCTCTGTGTGCCCAGCTACTGTTGGGAAGGGCTTTTGCTTCAGTATCTCAGTCATTTACTGGAAACAAGAGTGGAGAGAACATGGTGACTTAACCTGACAAAACCCTTGGGAAAACACACCTCACATTTTATCCACAAGGCCCTTTCATGAAGATAGTCTTTCCTGTTCAATTAATTCAAAAGGCTCACTGTGGAAGGTTACGTTACCTCGTGATGTATTTCTGGCTTATTATCACTGATAGTACTGTAGCAATATTTAACTTTGATGTTGTGGCAGCTTCTTCAAGAGGTCTGTAAAACTCACAGGGCACTCGTGTTAAAGGCAGACTGTGTTTGCAATTGCAGAAAGAACGGGAGAAGATCCTCGAGTACAAGCGTCAGGTGCAGAACTTGGTAAACAAGTCCAAGAAGATCGTGCAGCTGAAACCTCGGAACCCGGACTACAGGAGCAACAAGCCCATTATTCTCAGGGCTCTCTGCGACTACAAACAAGACCAGGTGTGTGTTCCAAGTTCGGAGGCAGAGCAAAGCCTTCCCTTTCTTTACATCAGTGTCTGTCAATCAAGAGAGCAAAACTAATCTTGGTTTCAATAAGTACCATAGTCGTGTCTTTTCTAAATAAAGCAATCACCTGTTGAACCAAAGCAGTAACCATGAGCTGAGTCACTGGGAGCAGTCAAGAATTAATTAGGACAGTAGCTACTTCCTTTGGGTGCTGGGGAAGGAAGACAAAGCTTCCTGCTATCCTAAGCACAGACTAACTCTGAGATCCACCCCTCACCTAGACAATGGTTACCTTGAAGGTTTAAAACCTTTCAAAGGTTGACTTTTTCCTTCTTGTGGTACCTAGAGCTTATCTTCAACCACCCCGTTGTTAAGTTTCAGACAAGATAAATGAGAAATGGCACCGTCATAGCTCCTGGAAAGTGAGTCTCCTGCAGAAGTTCTGGCAGTTCTGGATCATGACAATCCTGTAGGCTCTGTGGAAAGTTTTATACAGGTTTATAGAGAGATGGGTTAGTTTCTGTTCTTATCTATGACTCCTCCAGTCTGCTTTCTTACAATAAACTTCTGAAAGATCTAAGAGACAAAAATGTGTTCACCTAGTTAGAAGAACTTTATGAGACGGGGGTCTGTTCTACCCTGTGGAATGTTCTAAGAACTTGTGTGGGAAGAAAGAAGTAAGTTAGACTGAATGTGGTGGCCCATACCTGTAATTCTGGAACCCTGAAGGCTCAGACAGCATTCCCTTACATAGAAAGGCAGCCCAGGGTGGAGAGTGAGATCTTGTTTTAAGGAATAACCAAAACCAAACAACAACAACAAACAAACAAACAAACAACAACAAAAACAGTAACTGGGCTGGAGAGATGGCTCAGCAGTTACACTGACTGCTCTTCCAGAGGTCCTGAGTTCAATTCCCAGCAACCACAAGGTGGTTCACAATCATCTGTAATGGGATCTGATGCCCTCTTCTGGTGTGTCTGAAGAGAGCAATGGTGTACTCATATACATAAAATAAATGAATAAATCTTTAAAAAAAAAAACAAACAAAACAGAAAAGTAGGAAGAAAGTAAGGAAAGAAAAAAAGAAAGAAGATTGAATTGAAATATGAGGTGAAATTTTATGTTCAGATGAACAGTTACCTTAATATGCAGGTTGGGTTTTTTTTTGTTTGTTTGTTTGTTTGGTTGGTTATTTGTTTCCATTTTCTTCTTCTGTGGCGCAAGGGATGGGGCTAAAAAAGCACTGTGTCACTAAGCTGTGCCTCTAGCCCTTCAGTCGCCATATTAAGAAGCCGTATACGGCCAGGTGTCATGGCACATACGTTTATTCTTCACATTCAGGAGGATCTCTGTGAACTCAGGTCATCGTGGTCTACAGAGTGAGTTTTAGGCCATCCCACCCAGGCTACAGTGCAATCCCACCTAATAAAGGGGCCCAGGGGCTGGAATTAATTATTTGAAATTTTTTTTATTTTTTTAGTGCATTGACCACTGAACCTAGGGCCTCACACATGGCTGGCAGTCACAGTACCACTGAGCTGTTTGTCCAGGCCTTTTTTTTTTGTATTCATTATCTTGAGATATGATCTTCCTAAATTGACCAGGTTACCCTTAATCTTGCTCAGATCCCAGGCAGGCTTTGAATTTGTAACCCCCCTGCCGATGCCTCGCGAGTAGCTGGGACTGCTGGCCTGAGCTACCAGGCTAGGTGGAAGTTCACGTAGAAGGTTACTTTTTTTTTTTTTTTTTTTTACGGACCGATGTCAATTTAAGAGCAAATATGACTGAGATAAGTGACTTCTCCCATATTAAAGTCTAATATACAAAGCATGCATTCAAAACAGGAAGAAAATGAGATAAAGGTTTGCCTGTGGCTGCGGCTTTCTCACACTCCTGGGCGATCTTCGAAGAGCCTCTTTCTCTAGCTCACTGAGGATGCCGCTGACTTTGCGGATCTCCTTTTGGTTCACATGCGTTATTTACACAGGTCTTGCCCGGGAGTGTCGTGATTGTCTTCGTTTGATGCCGGGAGCGTAGGAGGACCGACGGTTCACATGTTTTCATTTTCATCCCCGTTTCTTTGGCAGAAAATCGTACACAAAGGGGATGAGTGTATCCTGAAGGACAACAACGAGCGCAGCAAGTGGTACGTCACCGGCCCTGGAGGCGTTGACATGCTCGTCCCTTCCGTGGGCCTGATCATCCCGCCTCCAAACCCGCTGGCCGTGGACCTTTCTTGCAAGTAAGTTCTGAAGTTCCTAGCAGCCGTGACTGAGCGGTAGGGCAGGAGGGCTGGTGCCTGAACAGGCAGCTCACAGCAGTGTTTTCTCACTGCAGTCGCCCCCAGAAAAGGCACTTCACTTAGTCACAAGTTTATGTCGAAGATTTTATTATGGATAAAAGAGAACATCTGACCATATCGGAGAGCCAGGGGCAAGCACGGGTGACACTTGCCATGCCCTTTGAAGCTTCTTGTTTTGAAGTTCTTTCCTTTTTTTTTTTTTTTTTTGCAAATCAGTTATTTCAAAAGTAGTCATGAATATGACATGCCCCAGGTCGGACAGCAGGTAGAACATGCATTTTATGGGCTGTCCACGGCAGATTCTTTCACATGCTTTAGACTGGAAATCTTTTTTTTTTTCTTTTTTTTTAAATTTTTTTATTTATTTATTATATGTAAGTATTCTGTAGCTGTCTTCAGACACCCACAAGAGGGCATCAGATCTCATTACAGATGGTTGTGAGCCACCATGTGGTTGCTGGGATTTGAACTCATGACCTCTGGAGGAGCAGTCAGTGCTCTTAACCACTGAGCCATCTCACCAGCCCCTAGACTGGAAATCTTAAGCCTCACACCTAGTGGGAAGTGTTGGGAAATGGCCTGCCTTCCTCTCCTGCCCAGGGTTCAGGAATTGTCAGCATTTAAACTCTTTGCGAATCAAAACACTGCTAACCATCAATATGACAAAGAATCAGATAGCCTATCTCAGCCAGGATGGTTTGACTGAGCTACATGACTATAGATAAAGTCGAGGGTATACTTCTGGGAAACGGGTTAGTCTGAATCTATTGACATGTTGACAGTTTGGGAAATTACACAGTCACTCCAGAAGGTTCGGTTTAGATTTGTGAGCAGTTAGTTGTGCAAACATGTCCAGGTGTTCTGTTTGGGCTGGAGTGTTTTCCCTTTCTGACTTCTAGGATTGAGCAGTACTATGAAGCCATCTTGGCTCTGTGGAACCAGCTCTATATCAACATGAAGAGCCTGGTGTCTTGGCATTACTGCATGATTGACATTGAGAAGATCAGGGCCATGACTATTGCCAAGGTATGTCTCCGGGGCTACCGAAAGGCCCACGTGTTCCAGTGCACCTATTCACTGGACAGACGAAGATCTTGTGTCCCACCACATGAGGCCTCTTAGCCTTTCACAGGACTGGTCTGTCCACTACTGCACGGAAAGGGGTGGGGCTCAGGGGTGGAAAGCTTGCTTAACATGCATGAAGCCTTGGGTTCTTCTGCTAGCACTACAAAACAAGGCAGAATCAGCACATGGCTGGTTCTGAGACAAATAGACATACCCACCTGAAGGGACCTGACAAGCCAAAAATACTTATGGAAAAGACAGTGTGGGCCCCCATCTCCTTAGAGATCATGAGAATGAGGTCAGACATATCTACTGGAACGAGGCAGAAGGGGAAGTCAGGAGGAATTCTTGGAAGAAGTCTGAAAGCATCCCCTAAGTCAGAGGTCCTTAAGGTGTTGTTGGCAGAGCCTTGGGTTGATGAGTAGTCCTTTAGCGAAAGTGATAAACAAAGAGAAGAAAGCAGGATGGGAAGCTTTAGGGCCCCTTTATCTTTTTAGAACGGCTATGCTGCATTCGCTCTACTTTAGTTGAGTTTCTGCATACTATTGTGTTTGAAGAAAAGTATCCCGTGAAGGAAAAAGTCACTGGCAAGCTACTGCTGTGTTTCTTAGCAACACCGATGAAGCCTCTAAGACCTTTTATATCTTAGCCTATGATGAGGGTTACCCTGCCCACTCTGTCTTGCATGGGGGTATGAGGGCATTCACGTCTCTCAACTCACCGTGCCTGATTCGCTTCTAGCTGAAAACGATGAGACAGGAAGATTACATGAAGACCATTGAAGACCTCGAGCTCCATTACCAGGATTTCATCAAAAACAGCCAAGGGTCGGAGATGTTTGGAGACGAGGACAAGCGGAGGATGCAGTCTCAGTTCACTGATGCCCAGAAGCATTACCAGACCCTGGTCATTCAGCTTCCTGGCCACCCCCAGCACCAGACAGGTCAGCCCCAGACAGGCCGGCCCGGACCATCTGTTTCCTTAGTATCAGTCAGATAGGTGGTTTGAAAAGGAAAGTCACCTGTGTAAAACTGTTTCTCTGAAAGACACTTAGCATGCTATGTGTTGACATGACAAAATACCCGAAACGGGATCATTTGTAAAGAAAAGACATTTATTTAGTTCGTTCCTCTGATGGCTGGGAAACAGTACGGAGCCTGGTGAGTGATCCGTGGCTTTGTCATAATTCAACAGAGAAGCAGAAATGGAAACAGTGGCATGTAGAAAGGATTCGGGATCCCTTTAGAAGAAATCATTCTACTGAGGTCTGAATAGTGCCAGGGACTTAACCATCCCCAGCAGATGGACAGTCATCCTTGCTGAGGGTGGTACCCTCATAATCCAATCATCTACCAGGCCTATCTCTTAAAGCACCTGCTGCGTCAGGACTTTTATATTAGGGACCAGTCTTCTGTCTGGCACAGGAATACTTGAGGGGCAATACGCCTTATCTACTACGTATCGAGTATATAAAATAATCTGTAGACCAGAGTTCTAGAATCAAGTCGCAGGGAGTAGGTATACTTTCATGCAGCTGAAGTTTCAAGCACCTTGCCAGCTTGGCAGTCTTTCATATTTATGGCCCTAACTTATTTTTCCAGTCACCAAAACTGAAATCACTCACCTGGGTACCTGCCAAGATGTCAACCACAATAAAGTGATTGAAACCAACAGAGAAAACGACAAACAGGAGACATGGCTGCTGATGGAGCTGCAGAAGATCCGCAGGCAGATGGAGCATTGTGAGGCCAGGATGACGCTGAAGAATCTCCTGCTCACAGAGCAAGGCTCCACACACCACATCACCGTGAAAATCAACGAGCTCAAGGTACGAGCTGCTAACACTCATCTCCTGACCCCGCAAGTCCTTATGTTTATCTGTAAGTGAAGAAAACCACCCCAGGGCATACAAGTTTATAGGCAAGTGTATTTATTTTCCATTGCTACGCTAAAGATGTTTTTAAGGTTAAAAGCAATCTTAAGAAGTATATATGTACACACACACACACACACATATATATATATATGCTTTGCATGGTACATGTACACTATGGAAGATATATTTATTTTAAATTATGGCAAAGCCAGGGAGGTATAGGCACATGAGTATAGGTTCTCACAGAAGTCAGAAGAGGGTGTCAGATCCCCTACAGCTGACATTATAGGCAGGTGCTGGGAACCCAACTTGGGTCTTCTGCAAGAGCAGTACAGGCTCCTAACCACTGAGCTTCTACAACCCAACATGGACCATTATCCAGTTTTTAAAAAAGAAGGAAAAATTGAGAATTATGTGAATCTGGAGGATTTTAGACTCAATGAAGTGGACCAAGGGCAGAAAGACAGACAGTATGCCATCTCACTAACATATACAATTTAATAAAGAGTCAAACGTATAGAAACACATGCCTAGTGATGGCTAGGGGTGGGCCAGGGAGGAAGTACAGAGATGTAGGTCAAGAGGTACACGTATAATGTATACAGGTATAATGTATGTATTGAAGTTTTGCTGAGAGAGTAGATTTTAGGTGCTCTTACCATATGCATGTATACAAGCAATGCGGTAGGCACCTGATGGAACAGTGACCTTTGTTATGCAAAGCAGAAAAGCATGCTGCATACCTTAAATTGTGTGTGTTCCCCCTCCTTTCTTGACAGAGCGTACAGAACGACTCACAAGCCCTGGCCGAGGTTCTCAATCAGCTGAAAGACATGCTTGCCAACTTCCGAGGGTCTGAAAAATACTGCTATCTGCAGAATGAGATATTTGGACTATTTCAGAAGCTGGAGAATATCAACGGGGTCACAGATGGCTACTTAAACAGGTGTGCACTGTTAATGTCGCTCAAGAATAGTTGGCACTTTCAAATTTCCTTTTGTTTTTCCTTTTGGTGTTGGGGGTTAGAGCCCAGGGTGACTGCCCTCTCAACGAACCACATCCCCAACCCTGTCAAGCTGCCTTCTTGCCTGATTTCATTCATTATATGTGCTTGGCCTGTTGCGGCTTGTGCCTTAAAGACACCTACCCTCTTCTCAACTGCTTTTACATCACCCTGTTTCCCAAAAGTGACCAAGAGCCAATAGTACCCATCTATTACGTCACTGGAAACCTTAGCTACATCTTTTGCTCTTTGCAGCCTGTGCTCTGTGAGAGCCCTCCTCCAGGCTATTCTGCAAACGGAAGACATGCTGAAGGTCTATGAAGCGAGGCTGACGGAGGAGGAAACTGTCTGTCTGGACCTGGATAAAGTGGAGGCTTACCGCTGTGGGCTGAAGGTAACGTAAAGGGTTGGAACTATAGCCTGGCCCCCCTAGAAGTGATGGAGAGGTTGGCCCTCTGCTACAAAGTCTCACTAAGTTTTTATGAGTGTTTAGCTTTTAGAATTATTATAGGTTTAGGGAGAGCTAAACCTGTAATACACTGGATAGGGCCCATATACACTGTACCTAGTTTCTTCTAGTATATCAGCGTCATAGATTTGTGTGATCTACTTGATATGATTGGTGAGTTGGTAATGACATATTAGTATAGGCTAATGTCCATGCCTTTGTTTTAAAGGGAGGCTCTCATGGAGGTCGCATAGGTCACAAAAGCACTATCTAGCCGAGGCTAGCCTAGAACTGCAGCGGGAACAGGATGGAAATGATTTGTAGTGGGAATCGTTGGTGGAGTCCTGAGTTGGAATGATTTCTTCACCTCAGGGCCTCTCAGCCACGTGTAGTAGATTATGCCCAGTACTTGAGAGGCAGAGGCAGGGGGATTGCTATCTTTGAGACACTGAGGATCAAATCCAGAGCCTTGTGACCGTTAAGCTTCTCTGAGCTTAACTCTGAGCTGTAGCTCCAGGCCTTCCTCTTTTAAAATCAATGACACGAGCCAGTAGGTAGCCCGGTGGTAAGAATGCTACTTTGCCTCAGCACCAGAGGTAGATAAGTACGTGATTCGAGGGTGGCATACAGTGGTGCTGGAGGAGATTAATTTGTATGCACCTTTACCGCTTCAACTTGCAGAAAATCAAAAATGACTTGAACTTGAAAAAGTCACTGCTGGCCACCATGAAGACAGAGCTGCAGAAGGCACAGCAGATCCACTCCCAGTCCTCACAGCAGTACCCGCTCTATGACCTGGACCTGGGCAAATTTACTGAGAAAGTGACACAGCTGACGGATCGCTGGCAAAAGATAGATAAACAGATAGACTTCAGGTATGTCGGCCTCCTTCCCCGTGGTCCTCCCATTCGGTGGCTCAGATCCCACCAGCGCTGTTGCTGTCAGAAAGCAGGGCCTGTACTTAGCCAACCTGCACTCTGCTGTTAGTTCTGACTATTGTGAACATTTTATACAAGTGCACTTATGCAGGGTGTAGACTTTTGTGAGTGGCTTCCACACATTGTGTAGCTTCCAGGTGTCCTGTCTGTTGTGGTATGCTTTGTACAACTTGTTTATTTAATCTTAGTCTTTTTTTTTTTTTTCCCTTGTGGTAGTAGGGATTGAGCCTGTGACTTTCCTCATGCTAGACAAGTACACTGCCTCTGAGCTACTCCCCAAAGCCCCTGGTTTTTTTTTTTTTGTTTGTTTGTTTGTTGTTTGTTTTGAAATTGGGTCATTGGGTCATGCTCAGGCTGTTTTGAAACTTGAGCTCCTGCTGCCTCAGCCTCCCAAGTACCAGGATTGTCGGCGTGTGCCGACTCATCTGAGTATTTTTTTTTTCATCTGTCTTTAAAAAAATTAAATTAAATTTCTGCCAGATGAATTTTGTCTACTTTAGTTTTTTATGGAGGAAGCAGTAAGCTAGGACCTCCTGTAACTCTGGCTATCTTCCAGTGCCCCATGCAGTCAAGCTTGGCCCTAAACTCTTGATCTTCTGGCCTCTACCTCCCAAGTTCTGCCACACACAGCTTTTTCATCTCTCTTTATGGCTGGCAACTATTCCTTTGTTTGGAATTGTATCACAGTTGATGGATATTTGGGGTTTTAGTTTTGGGATATGATGAAAAAGTGCTATGATAAATATTCACATATTAAGATTTTTGTGTTTGCAGGATTTCAGTTCCATTAGATAGACACCAAGGAGAATTGCCGGCTGACTTAATGTGTTACATATATTAATATGTAATTAATATTAATGTGTAATGGGTGTCTTAATAATCTTACACATTTTTTCCCATAGATTGTGGGACCTGGAGAAACAAATCAAACAACTGAGGAACTATCGGGACAACTATCAGAGCTTCTGCAAGTGGCTATACGATGCCAAACGCCGCCAGGACTCTTTAGAGTCCATGAAGTTTGGAGATTCCAACACAGTCATGCGGTTTTTGAATGAGCAGAAGGTATAGCCACACGTGTCACTCCAACGCCCTGTTGAGATTAACTGGGTTTAAGCTGTGTTTGTCCCTGGTTTGAAATGATGACTATTTCATATTATGAATCCACCTTGTGAATGTTTAAGGAGTGCACAGGGGAGAAGCAACTGGGATGTTTAGAAAGAACTACGACTGGAGGATAGTGACAGTGGAGGTTGTTTTGCGTTATAGTAAAGAAGCATTAGCGCTGAGAGTGAGTGCATGCATTGCCTGTAATCTTAGGAGCTGGGAGTGGGGGCAGGGATAGGACATCCTTGAGTTCAAGCCCAGCCTTGACCCTATCTCAAAAAGAAAAATAAGAGACGGGCTTATACAGTAGTGCTGATTGAAAGTCTCCTCTTATTAGTAATACAGAGGAGGCTTACTTCTGTCTGAATGGAGAAAAGTTCTCCTCCTCTCAAGCCATTACTGAGCGAGCATGAGTCCAAATAATAATAGACTGAAGGGAAAAAAAATAACCACCATAAAGGTGAAGTAACACATTTGTATGCTTTAATATTTGAAATGTTTTATTCTGTATAGAACCTGCACAATGAAATATCTGGCAAACGAGATAAATCAGAAGAAGTGCATAAAATCGCTGAACTTTGCGCAAACTCAATTAAGGTATATTGGTTTCATTAAAAATGTTGGCACACTACGGGAGGGTATAGAATCTAAATTCACTGTATTCATCTATGAAAATTACAAAGAATTAAAAAGAAAGGATGGTTGGTGATGGTTGGCCAGATGGCTGGCTCACTTAGGTGAGGGTACTGGTTACCAAGTCTGACAACCTGAGTTTGATCCCCAGAACACAAGTGTTAGGAGAACACTGACTTTTGCAAGTTGTCCTCTGACCTCCACATGCATACAGTCAAAAGAAATATTTGAAAGACATGAAAGAATATTGGTATTTTATCAAGAATATTATTAACTACATTATTTGTTGTTTTGCTTTAAAGACTATAAACTTATTAAAGGTAGTGACCATCTATAGTCTGTCCTGAAGAACCTGTGTAAGTTTGTTATTCATTGAGTTCAGGCTAGAGAGATACCTCAACCATTCAAGGCTCACACTTCTTTTGTAAAAATAATTTATATTTATTTTATGTGCATCAGTGTTCTGCCTGCATGTATGGCTGTGTAAGAGTGTCAGATCCCTTGGAACTGAAGTTACAGAGAGTTGTGAGTTGCCATGTGGGTGCTGGGAATTGAACCAGGCTCCTTTGGAAGAACAGCTAGTGCTCTTAACTGCTAAGCCATTTCTCTATCCCCAAGGATAGAGAAATTTACACTTCTAAATGGCAAGAGTTTGGGTCCCATTTACTTCAATTCATTGCATTTTGGAAATATCCCTGTGGAAAGGGCTAGTCTTTATTCATTAGGTTGGCACTCTATGCAAAAATGAACATATTTCATTTATTTATTTATTTATTTTTTTTTTTGAGACAGGGTTTCTCTGTATAGCTCTGGCTGTCCTGGAACTCATTCTGTAGACCAGGCTGGCCTCGAACTCAGAAATCCGCCTGCCTCTGCCTCCCAAGTGCTGGGATTAAAGGCGTGCGCCACCACTGCCCGGCTCATATTTCATTTATTAACAATATTAACTGATTATTGTTAAGGGCCTTTGTGAGAGATTTTTCCAAATAATTTGATGATGTAAATCTGTGGAATAATAACTGCTAATGACTGAGGCAGGAGTACTGCTGTGAATTCAAGGCCATCCTGGACCAGACAGTGAGTTCTAGACCATTCAGGAACAGAGTGAGACTTTGTCTCAAAAAACGAAAACAAACTAAGACAGGGTTTCTAAGGGCTGGAGTATATATCTTCAGGATAGAGTATTTGCCTAGCAGGCAGGATCCTGGGTTTGAATAACCACCAGAACAAAGATGCTCCTCTTAAACTTTGTTATTCTGCAGGATTATGAACTCCAGCTGGCATCATACACCTCAGGGCTGGAAACTCTATTGAACATACCTATTAAGAGGACCATGGTTCAGTCTCCATCCGGGGTGATTCTGCAAGAGGTATGTAGTAAGTTATTACCTATCTCAATGTTGACCATCATAAGTCATTACGTACCTCTTAATGTCTGTTGCCCCTTCTACCTGTATTTGCTGTTTCCTGCCCATCTTTCCTACCATGCTGCAGTACATCTCTGATACAGAGCGTCCACTGAAATCCAAGGCCTATTACAGGCTCCCTTTGGTGTGAGTCAATACACATGCCACAGTTTTAGAAACCATCTGTGGAAGTCTGAGTTTATACACTGGACTGGACTTGTCATATTTGGTGAGGTAGACTCCTAAGAAGTGGATGTTATGTAGTAGATTTCTAAAAGACAGCTTTCCCCACAGATGTCAGAGAAGGTCAACTGGAGCAGTGCTCCGGTCCTTTGTTTTGCTGGATTTCTAGATTCTGGATCCAGCATAACTGATAGAAAGGAATTTACTGTTTATCTTATAATATCACTGTTTTATTAATTTAAGATGACAACATTGTTCAAAACTTTTAAAAAATGTAATATGTTTTTTAAATGGTATATATTTTTTTCTCTTTCCCCAAGGCTGCAGACATTCATGCGAGGTACATTGAACTACTTACAAGGTCTGGAGACTACTATAGATTCTTAAGTGAGATGCTGAAGAGTTTGGAAGATCTGAAGGTAATTAATTTGTTTCCTTGAAGTTTTTTTTTTTTTAGAAATGGCATAGAACCTTGTTATCTCTGCTTCATTATAACACAATTTGGTCAAATTGCATTTCTTCCAGTTGGTTTAATGCAGTTTGAGTCTGGTCTCAGTACGGTGCTCTTGAGTGGCTGCTCCAAGCAGACTTACGTAGCATTTGCCAAATTGTGATTATTTTGTCGAAACCTTATGGTTTCATTTAGTGCTTTATTTATATAAAATGTGCTTTATTTATATAAATTTTTTTTTTTTTTATTTTTTGAGCCCTGTGTAGCCCTGGCTGTCCTGGAACTCACTCTGTAGACCAGGCTGGACTCGAACTCAGAAATCTACCTGCCTCTGCCTCCCAAGTGCTGGGATTAAAGGCGTGCGCCACCACTGCCCGGCAAATTTTAAACTTTAATGTCAAGTAATTATTCAACTCATTTTCCCTTTTTGAGAGTAGAATTGAGTTCATATGGACATTTGTTTTACATCTTTGAATAAATTCTGTATGGTGGATTAAATCAAAAGCTTTTTGGTTTTGTTTTTTGAGACTAAACAAAGTGAAATGAAACAAAACAAAAACTAGGCTGGCCTCAAATTGACAATCTTCTTGTCTCTGCCTCTAAGGTGTAGGATTACAGGATGTGCCACCACAAATAATTAATCATAAGCTTTTGATTATGAGGGAAGTTATTTCATTTTAAAAATGAGGAGACTGGCTTGATCTATCACTCTCTAAGATCATATGAATAGCCAATGGAAGCTTTGTGGGAGGCCTGGAGGGTCTTCGATTGTTTTCTGGTAGTTTTTATCTGATATCATTGTGTGTGTGTGTGTGTGTGTGTGTGTGTGTGTAAAATACACATGCCTCTGAAGAGAAAAGGTGCTGTTTCTTCCTTGTGGTCCAAAGTGCTTTCTTTTCAACATGATTTCTGATTTTATATCCACAGCTGAAAAATACCAAGATTGAAGTTTTGGAAGAGGAGCTAAGACTGGCCAGGGATGCCAACTCGGAAAATTGCAATAAGAATAAGTTCCTAGATCAGAACCTGCAGAAATACCAGGCAGAGTGTTCCCAGTTCAAAGCAAAGCTTGTGAGCCTGGAGGAGCTGAAGAGACAGGCTGAGCTGGATGGGAAGTCAGCCAAGCAAAACCTAGACAAGTGCTACGGTCAGATCAAGGAGCTCAATGAGAAGATCACCCGGCTGACCTATGAGATCGAAGACGAGAAGCGCAGGAGAAAGACCGTGGAAGACAGGTTCGACCAACAGAAGAATGACTACGATCAGCTGCAGAAGGCAAGGCAGTGTGAAAAGGAGAACCTTGGCTGGCAGAAGCTGGAGTCTGAGAAAGCCATCAAGGAGAAGGAGTACGAGATAGAGAGGTTGAGGGTTCTGCTGCAGGAAGAGGGCGCCCGGAAGAGAGAATATGAAAATGAGCTGGCAAAGGTAAGAAACCACTATAATGAGGAGATGAGTAATTTAAGGAACAAGTATGAAACAGAGATTAACATCACCAAGACCACCATCAAGGAGATATCCATGCAGAAGGAAGACGATTCCAAGAATCTCAGAAACCAGCTTGACAGACTCTCCCGAGAGAACCGAGATCTTAAGGATGAGATAGTCAGGCTCAACGACAGCATCTTGCAGGCCACGGAACAGCGAAGGCGGGCTGAAGAAAATGCCCTTCAGCAGAAAGCCTGCGGCTCAGAAATCATGCAGAAGAAGCAACACCTGGAGATTGAACTCAAGCAAGTTATTCAGCAGCGCTCGGAGGACAATGCCAGGCACAAGCAGTCCCTGGAGGAGGCTGCCAAGACGATCCAGGACAAAAATAAAGAGATTGAAAGACTCAAAGCTGAGTATCAGGAGGAGGCCAAGCGTCGCTGGGAATACGAAAATGAACTGAGTAAGGTAAGAAACAGTTACGATGAGGAGATCATTAGCTTAAAAAACCAGTTCGAGACTGAGATCAACATCACCAAGACCACCATCCACCAGCTGACCATGCAAAAGGAAGAGGACACCAGTGGCTACCGAGCTCAGATAGACAATCTCACCCGAGAAAACAGGAGCTTGTCTGAAGAGGTCAAGAGGCTGAAGAACACTCTAGCCCAGACCACCGAGAACCTCAGGAGGGTTGAAGAGAATGTCCAGCAGCAAAAGGCCACTGGCTCAGAGATGTCTCAGAGGAAACAGCAGTTGGAGATCGAGCTCCGACAGGTCACTCAGATGCGAACTGAAGAGAGCATGAGGTACAAGCAGTCCCTCGATGATGCTGCCAAGACCATCCAAGATAAAAATAAGGAGATCGAAAGGCTCAAACAGCTGGTAGACAAAGAAACCAATGAGAGGAAATGCCTGGAGGATGAAAATTCCAGGTTGCAGAGAGTTCAGTATGACCTGCAGAAAGCCAACAACAGCGCAACGGAGACCATAAGCAAACTGAAGGTTCAGGAACAGGAATTAACACGCCTGCGAATTGACTATGAAAGAGTTTCCCAGGAGAGGACGGTGAAAGATCAGGACATCACAAGGATCCAGAGCTCCCTGAAGGATCTGCAGCTGCAGAAGCAGAAAGCGGAAGAGGAGCTGGGTAGGCTGAAGAGGACGGCCTCCGACGAGTCCTCCAAGAGGAAGATGCTGGAGGAGGAACTGGAGGCCATGAGGAGGTCTTTGAAAGAGCAAGCCGTCAAAATCACCAACCTGACCCAGCAGCTGGAGCAGGCATCCATTGTTAAGAAAAGGAGCGAGGATGATCTCAGGCAGCAGAGGGATGTGCTGGATGGCCATCTGAGGGAGAAGCAGAGGACCCAGGAGGAGCTGAGGAGACTCTCCTTGGATGTAGAGGCCCTTCGAAGGCAGCTGGTACAGGAACAGGAAAACGTCAAGCAGGCTCACTTGAGGAATGAGCATTTCCAGAAGGCCATAGAAGACAAAAGCAGGAGCCTCAATGAAAGTAAAATAGAGATCGAAAGGTTGCAGTCTCTCACGGAGAACCTCACCAAGGAACACCTGATGCTGGAGGAAGAGCTGCGGAACTTGAGACTGGAGTACGACGACCTGCGGAGGGGCCGAAGTGAAGCAGATAACGATAAAAACTCAACTATTTCGGAGCTAAGGAGCCAGCTGCAGATCAGCAACAATCGAACCCTGGAACTGCAGGGGCTGATTAATGATTTACAGAGAGAGAGGGAAAATTTGAGACAGGAAATTGAGAAATTCCAAAAGCAGGCTTTAGAGGTATTCACAAATATTTGATCAAAGCTTCCCTGTTTCTCCCGTAACTGACTCCAGATCTAATCTGAACTGTTGTCTTGCTGCTTCCAGAATGCCTAACTCCTCTCTTTTTAACTGCTCATGAACTTATTACTCACCTCTATACCATGGCTTTAAAATCACTCCAATCCCATTCACTCTTTGCTGCGTTGAATGCCATCCTGTTGGAAATCTGTGCTCGGCCCTACTTCAAAAACTTTAGCATGAGAAAAACATCTAAGATACTTCCCACGAATGTTCTGCTCTTGGCTGGGGCTTCCACTGAGTGCTACATCATGCACTTAAGCTTGCACAAGGTCCTGGGTTCAGTTCCCAACATCAACAGTTTAATGTTCTAAAATACAAGGTGGTTCTTATCTAGTACTCTGACTGTATGTTATCTTTAATTCATTTTTTCCTCAGTGAAATTGATTATTTCTCACATAATTTTAAATTTCCACCTTACTTAGATGTCTTTTCTGCATGCATTATCCTGTTGTCTTTTGATTATGAGCCTAACATTTCTTTCTGTTTGACTTCTTCTAACAATCCCTAATTTAAAAATAACTTCTAATATATTTGACTTCTATAGACAATATTTGTGTGGGGCTGGGTGGTGTGTGTATATTTGTATATTTGTATTGCTTTGTTAAATGTGTCAGTACAGTATACCATGTGAGATGTAGGTACATCAGGGATGTTAACTGGGAAGAAAATTGCTCTCCTTTTTCCAAACTATCATTACTGTTAAAAGTAAGGCAGGCCTACGACTTCCAATTATGTCTATGAAAAAGGAACATGAAACAGTAAGTATGAAGCCATTTACCAAACTGGCAATCAACATTTTCATAATTTCAGTAATGTGTCAGGTAGCAAATTAACAGTATATGTAGGGAAAATACAGACAGAGAAAAATGAGACTATGTTTAAAATACATATATAGGAAGGGATTAAATGACATGAATCATATGTTAGCATCTAAACAATGTTTTTCCCCCATTTCTTTCTTTCTTTTTTTGAATTCTAGGCATCTAATAGGATTCAGGAGTCAAAGAGTCAGTGCACTCAAGTCGTTCAGGAGAGAGAGAGCCTGCTGGTGAAGATTAAAGTCCTGGAGCAAGACAAGGCAAGGCTCCAGCGGCTGGAGGACGAGCTGAACCGTGCC
Source organism: Grammomys surdaster (assembly GCF_004785775.1). NCBI lineage: Eukaryota > Metazoa > Chordata > Mammalia > Rodentia > Muridae > Grammomys > Grammomys surdaster. The sequence continues at coordinate 11,828,148 of NW_021604595.1, read as the reverse complement.
AAAGCAACGCTGGAGGCAGAAAGCCGGGTGAAACAGCGCCTGGAGTGTGAGAAGCAGCAAATTCAGAACGACCTGAACCAGTGGAAAACTCAGTACTCCCGCAAGGAGGAGGCCATTAGGAAGATAGAGTCAGAAAGAGAGAAGAGCGAGAGAGAGAAGAACAGTCTTAGGAGTGAGATCGAGAGACTCCAGGCGGAGATCAAGAGGATTGAAGAGAGGTGCAGGCGGAAGCTAGAGGATTCTACCAGGGAGACTCAGTCCCAGCTGGAAACCGAACGCTGCAGGCTTCAGAAGGAGATTGACAAACTCAGGCAGCGCCCCTATGGATCCCATCGGGAGACCCAGACTGAGTACGAGTGGAATGTTGATTCCTCCAAGCTGGTATTTGATGGGCTGAGGAAGAAGGTGACAGCAATGCAGCTCTATGAGTGCCAGCTGATCGACAAGACAACGCTGGACAAGCTGTTGAAGGGGAAGAAGTCAGTGGAGGAGGTAGCTTCAGAGATTCAGCCTTTCCTGCGGGGCGCAGGGGCTATTGCCGGTGCTTCTGCTTCTCCCAAGGAAAAATACTCTTTGGTGGAGGCCAAGAGAAAGAAATTTATCACCCCAGAATCTACAGTCATGCTTCTGGAGGCCCAAGCAGCCACCGGTGGTATCATCGATCCCCATCGGAATGAGAAGCTCACCGTGGACAATGCCATAGCTCGGGATCTCATTGACTTCGATGACCGCCAACAGATCTACACAGCAGAGAAAGCCATCACTGGTTTTGATGACCCATTTTCTGGCAAGACGGTATCTGTTTCGGAAGCCATCAAGAAGAATTTGATTGACAGAGAAACCGGTATGCGCCTGCTGGAAGCCCAGCTTGCTTCAGGGGGTGTAGTTGATCCAGTCAACAGTGTCTTTTTGCCAAAAGATGTCGCCTTGGCCCGTGGACTGATTGATAGAGATTTGTATCGCTCCTTGAATGATCCCCGAGATAGTCAGAAGAACTTTGTGGATCCAATCACCAAGAAGAAGGTCAGCTATATGCAGCTGAGAGAACGATGCAGAATCGAACCCCATACAGGTCTGCTCCTGCTGTCAGTACAGAAGAGAAGCATGTCCTTCCAAGGAATCAGACAACCTGTGACCGTCACCGAACTGGTTGATTCCGGCATATTGAGACCATCCACTGTAAATGAACTGGAATCCGGTCAGATTTCTTACGATGAGGTCGGCGAGAGAATTAAGGACTTCCTCCAGGGTTCAAGCTGCATAGCAGGCATATACAATGAGACCACTAAACAGAAGCTTGGCATCTATGAGGCTATGAAAATTGGCTTAGTTCGACCTGGTACCGCTCTGGAGTTGCTGGAAGCCCAAGCAGCTACTGGCTTTATAGTGGATCCTGTCAGCAATCTAAGGTTACCTGTGGAGGAAGCCTACAAAAGAGGTCTGGTGGGCATCGAGTTCAAAGAGAAGCTTCTGTCTGCAGAACGAGCCGTCACTGGCTACAACGATCCTGAAACTGGAAACATCATCTCTTTATTCCAAGCAATGAACAAGGAGCTCATCGAAAAGGGCCATGGCATTCGCTTACTAGAGGCACAGATAGCAACCGGCGGTATCATCGATCCAAAGGAGAGCCATCGGTTACCAGTTGACATGGCGTACAAGAGGGGCTATTTTAACGAGGAGCTTAGCGAAATCCTCTCAGACCCAAGCGATGATACCAAAGGCTTTTTTGATCCAAACACTGAAGAAAACCTCACCTATCTGCAACTGAAAGAAAGGTGCATCAAAGATGAAGAAACGGGGCTCTGCCTGCTGCCTCTGAAAGAGAAGAAGAAACAGGTGCAGACTTCACAGAAGAACACCCTCAGAAAGCGGCGGGTGGTCATAGTTGACCCAGAAACCAATAAGGAGATGTCTGTTCAGGAGGCCTACAAGAAAGGCCTTATTGATTACGAAACCTTCAAAGAGCTATGTGAGCAAGAGTGTGAGTGGGAAGAGATAACCATCACGGGTTCAGATGGCTCCACCAGGGTGGTCCTAGTAGACAGGAAGACCGGCAGTCAGTATGACATTCAAGATGCTATTGACAAGGGCCTCGTTGACAGGAAGTTCTTCGATCAATACCGATCAGGCAGCCTTAGCCTCACGCAGTTTGCTGACATGATCTCCTTGAAAAATGGCGTTGGCAACAGCAGCGGCTTGGGCGGGAATGTCAACGATGATGTTTTTAGCAGCTCCCGACATGAGTCCATGAGTAAGATTTCCACCGTATCCAGTGTCAGAAATTTAACCATCCGAAGCAGCTCTCTCTCTGACCCCCTGGAGGAGTCAAGCCCCATTGCTGCCATCTTTGACACAGAAAACCTGGAGAAAATCTCTATTACAGAAGGTATAGAGCGGGGCATTGTGGATAGCATCACTGGTCAGAGGCTTCTGGAGGCTCAGGCCTGCACTGGTGGCATAATCCACCCTACCACCGGTCAGAAGCTGTCCCTTCAAGATGCAGTCTCCCAAGGTCTCATTGACCAAGACATGGCCACCAGGCTGAAGCCTGCCCAGAAGGCCTTCATTGGCTTTGAAGGTGTAAAAGGAAAGAAGAAGATGTCAGCAGCAGAGGCCGTGAAAGAAAAATGGCTGCCCTATGAGGCAGGCCAGCGCTTCCTGGAGTTCCAGTTCCTCACGGGAGGCCTTGTTGACCCGGAAGTGCATGGGAGGATCAGCACCGAAGAAGCCATCCGCAAAGGTTTCATCGATGGCCGAGCAGCTCAGAGGTTGCAGGACATCAGCAGCTATGCCAAAATCCTCACCTGCCCCAAAACCAAGTTAAAAATCTCCTACAAGGATGCCATGAATCGCTCCATGGTGGAAGACATCACTGGGTTGCGCCTTCTGGAAGCCGCCTCCGTGTCCTCTAAGGGTTTGCCTAGCCCTTATAACATGTCAGCCCCAGGCTCCCGCTCCGGTTCGAGATCCGGATCCCGCTCAGGCTCCCGCTCTGGTTCCCGCAGTGGGTCTCGGAGAGGAAGCTTCGATGCGACCGGGAATTCTTCCTACTCCTATTCCTACTCATTTAGCAGTAGCTCCATTGGGTACTAGTGGTCAGAAGTAGTTGCCATACCTTAGGATCATTTGTATGAATTTCTACTTTACCTTAAAAAAAAAAAAACAAAGAAAACCTGGTGCTTGCAGTATAGCTGTAGACCTTTCTATGCTTAAAATGTAGCTGCAATAAAATTCCAGTAGTAAAGGCCCATTTAGCGCTGTAGCTTTCAGCTCAACTAGTGTACTTCCATATAACGAATGAGAAGTGGTAGTCATTTGTAAGGATAGCACGCAATGAATCTGGAGTTTATTTCTTCCATGGTTTGATCAATTCTCTGTAATCTTTCTTGGCCTATAAGGTCCAATTTCTGTGTCTGGAGATATAAGAAATTACACTGACTGCTGGTGGCTTAGTCCTTATGTGTCTCTCACCTAAATAGTTCCACTTTCTGCATTAGGAGAAAACTGGTCCCTCCCCACCCCAAGTATTTTGGTCCACGTTTCCTTTAGTTTGAGAACATAGGTTGTATCACCCATATATTCTTGAATACACTTGTTTGGTTTGGTATTACTTTGACTATGTCCAAAATAGCAGCAATCTTTGCTTTTTGTTAGCCAAGGTTTTCTGTTTATTTGGCTTGTCATTTTCTGTGTGCTTTAAAAAGGTGTCTTTATGAAGTTTGCTGTTCTGACAATAAACTTTTAGACCTTAGAACTTTTTGTGTTTTGATTTATAATGCATTTATACATACAAGGACATTTAATTGCTGATTTTTATGTATCATAAAATAGGTCTAAATCATTTCTTTACTAACAAACATAATAAGACAGCCCATCAAAATACTAGTTTTGGTTATTTTTAAGAAGAGATGGTCTTCTATTTAGTTTTTTTCAACTTAGCTCTTTGGAAAGAAACTTATGAAAACAGATCATTCTAGACACCAAAGCCCTGCCCTGTCCTATTCTGGATAGTAAGTTTCAGAAGCACCAGCCAAATGTATCACAGTACTAGGAAAAGAAGTACAATGACTGAGACTCTTTTCTGAATCGCCTCAAAATAAACAATGTTGCATTTTATCCCCCAAAAGGAAAAACAAAACTGTTGTTGAATCTATGGAAAGGATCCCTGAAGAGTTCTTGGCTCTACACTGAAAAATAAGGAATGGTTTATTCTGTCTCATGATTTCAGTTCATAATCCTTCAGTTCATAATTGCTTCTGGGTGAGCCAGAAGCTCATATTAAGGCAGAACCTCATAGCAGTGGGGATAGATACTTTAGGGTGGGCAGGAAGAGGAGGGGAAATGGAAGAAACAGACTTGCTCCCGGTGGCCTACTTCCTCTAGGCTCTGCCCCAAATCTTTCTAAGTAGCTCTACTATATGGGGATCAAGCCTTCTACATTTAGCCTAGAGAAGACCTATCTTTTTTGTTGTTGTGTTTTTTTTTTTTTCAAGACAGGGTTTCTCTGTGTAGCCCTGGGTGTCCTGGAACTCACTCTGTAGATCAGGCTGGCCTTGAACTCAGAAATCCACCTGCCTCTGTCTCCCAAGTTCTGGGATTAAAGGCTTGCACCACCATTGCCCAGCTAAAGAAGACCTATTGTGTCTGGTATAGGGCAAGGTACTTCGAGAATTCAATAGAATTTACAAGTCCACTGACTGCAAGACATTTGCAGTTTGGGTGGGGACAGGAGACACATTAAAAAAAAATTAGTGGGACAATTTCCGTCCACCAACATGAAATACACAGACAGATTTTTGTATAGGTAAAATGTAGAACAGCAAATAAAGTGCTGAACATGAAGAACAAGACCAAATATACTTATGCTATTGGTACCAATATATTGGGGCTTTTGGTACCAACTGAATGTCACTTTTGTTTTCAATGAACAGGGTATTTTTCCTCCATAGTCATACTCTTCTTTTTTCTCTCACAGTCCATCTCCTCTTTGTTCCCATTTCCTAATTTGGAGGACTTGAAGTTAATTTTATTCACTAATGAGTTCCGTATGCCATGCCATAGGTCTTAGGTTAGAAAAACATAGTATAAAATAGCCCTTGTAAGTCTAAAAGGAAGAAGAAAACTGAAGATGATGCTGGAGTGGAGGGGGGAAGGAGGAAGGGAGGGAGGGAGCACTCAATTCTTAATCACCTCAGGCTTCTATCACATACCACGGACCTCTTGCTTCAAGCAAATATATTACCCCACAGTTCTGGAGGCTGGATGGCTACAATTTAGGAGCTGCAGAGCTGACTTCTGCTGAGATTGATGGCTTGTGACTGGACATCTTTTTCATTATGGCATTGTTATTTGTCCCTCTTACTCTTCCCCCACCAATTGCTGGTTCCCTGTCTTTCCCCAAACAGCCCTTCCCTTCTCTTTTGTCGTTGTTTTGTTTTTTCGAGATGGGGGTTTCTCTGTGGAACATTCCAGGCTGACCTGGAACTCACAGAGGTCTGACTGCCTATGCCTCCCAAGTGCTGGGATTAAAGGTGTGAGCCACCACCGCCCCGGCCCTTTCTGCTTTTATGTCACATGTATTCCATCACTCTCCCTCCCTTCAGATCACACCTTTCCTCCATCTCTTTTCTTGTCACATACACACTTAAATATGAATTCTGCATATGAGGGAAACCATGATGTCTGTTTTTCTGGATCTGGCTTATTTTGTCTAACATAATGGTCTCCAGCTCCGCCCATTTCCATGAACCTCTACACATGCCTCAGCTAAGTAAAATTCCATCGTGTGTGTTTACCAGGATACTAAATCCATCCATCTGTTGATTCCTAGACTGGTTCTGTATCCTAGCTACTGTGAGGAGTGCAGGAGTGAGCACAGACGTGCCATTATTTTTGTGGTACAAAGGATGGGATACTTTGTGGGTTTGCATGTCATCCATGCACAGATTCATGCTAGCCTCTATCTCACTCCGAATTGTGTGGTGTGAGAGAGGTGTCTTTAATGAAGACTTACAAAAAAAATCAAATAAGGAGCTCAACTTCACACCTTTTGCTTGATCTCATCTCTTTAAAGGCCCTACCTCCAAACATAGTCACATTGTAACTGTTTGAATATAGAAGTTTTGGGAGGACCCAACTCAGCCTATAATAAAAGCCTGCACAGACTAATGGGGATACGTCAAAGACACATAGGGCACAACTTAGTCTGGCTTCCATTGACCAAATATAGGATGACTCTAGCATCAACAGGAATAGTAAGTATTCTTTATATAATAAAGTATATAATACTAATTTTTAAAACTCTACATCTGGGGCTGGTGAGATGGCTCAGCGGTTAAGAGCACTGACTGCTCTTCTGGAGGTCATGAGTTCAAATCCCATCAACCACATGGTGGCTCGAAACCATCCATAATGAGATCTGATGTCCTCTTATGGAGTGTCTGAGGACAGCTACAGTGTACTTCCATATAATAAATAAATGAAAACCTTTGGGCCAGAGCAAGCAGGTCCAGAGAGGGAGAAGGGAAGTGGGGGGGGGAACTCTACATCTGTTTAATTAAACTGAGTTCATGGTGAAATATCCAACAGGATGAAGTGATTAAACAGATTCATAACATTAGCATTGAGTATTTCCTCAGATTAAAACAGCAGTCAGAGACAGAGTCAGCTGGCGAATCTTTCCTACATCCTCCAGGTTTCTGTAAAGGTTGTCACTAAACTCTGAGATGAGATGGGACTGTTGGGCTGGCAAGATGCCTCAGAGCATAGGAGTGTTTTTAGTGCAAGCTTGAAGCCCAGAGTTTGATCTCTGGAAACCATGGAGGAGAGATCTGAGTCCAGACCAAAGCTAACCTTGGGGACAGATTGGCTTATTCCATCTCTTAGGTTACCGTCTAAGGCACGAGCTCAAGCAGGAGCTACGGAGGGTCACCACTTTCCAGCTTGCTTTTCATGGCTTACTCAGCTTGTTTGCTTTTATAATCTTGGACTTTTTTCCCAGGTGTAGCACTCCTGGCATCAGTCATTAATCAAGGAAATGCCTCACAGACGTGCTCACAAGCCAACCCGATAGAAACAAATTCTCAAACTTGAGATTCCCTCTTCCCAGGTGATTCTTTGTGTCAGTTTGACAAAAGCTAACCAGCACACACTGATAATAAATTCTAAACAGTACTTTTTTTTTTAAAACACGGGGCTGTCCTAGACACAACTTATGCTTGACCTGGGCTGAGTTTTGTCTTCATCACATACACACAGCCACCCATAGAAACAGAAATCCAACAACAGTCATCGTGGCATCTCCAAAATTGTTCTCACATTTCCCCTGTTGGTATAAGCAACAGAGAAAGGAAAGAAGCTGTGGGGTTGATGAAGAAAGAAGCCAAGCCCGTTTCTTTTCATGATGTGATTTATTAGAGAGAAAGTCTCACAGCCACTAGGGACCATGATCAGGCCTTGGGGTAGGACAGCATTAGGTAAGATAGCTTTAAAATGGAAGAGTAGGAAAAGGTCTCCCTCGTGTACATCCTGGAAAGGGAGAACTGGAGCAGACAGAGCACAAACCTCCATGGAAATCCCTTAAGCAAAGGAGACTCTCTGACTTTTAGTTTGGGAGAGTTGGCATGAAGTTCTACCTCACATTATTTAATCTGACATAGCTTACATGCCAAGGAGCCAGGTACTGGGTAGAACCATAAATTTAACCTTGCAGACATGGAGGTGGGAGAGGGCTAGGTTGGCTTGCTTCCAGCTCTAACCTCCACAGCAGGCATTTATCAGCTGCAGCCAGAATTCTGGGAAGTCTTGGGGAGGGGCAAGGGAAGCAGCTAGCAGGTCTGTAACCTAACATCTACCACTTGGCTATGAAGATAAGATAACAAGCAAAGACAGCAGGAGAGGAGTGTGAGGAATGGCACTAGAACTCAGCCCTGACTGTTCTTGACTGCTGCCATGTTTTCTTAACAATAGTCATTTCTTACTGGTTAGTGAATAAAGCTACTCTTTTCTCTTCTCTTTAAATTAAAAGGTGAGAACTATGCCATTTGCCTTTGGAAACGATCGGCAACCAAAATTTCCCTTTCTATTTCTTCCACTGGTGGTAAAAGACTCGGGAAGGCAAGCACAGATCTGATATGGAGGCATGCAGATTAGAGAGATTCAGTTCTGGGGATCAAAACAATACAGGGAGATTAGAGTCTTACAAGGGAAGAGATACACTTGTATAAAGCAAAGCACATAAAACTATGTTAACAGAGCTGTGTCAAAGACATGGGGGAGGGAGGAAGACGACTTCCACTGGCCAAATTCAGATTAATTTGGACAGTAACAGGACTTAAAGTGATAATGAAATAATAATGCTCAATTTTAAAACCTAAACTCATTTCCCCTCTCCTCTCATTTTACAATGAAATAAGTAACAAAATGGAGATGTGGACAGAACACTACACTATGGTGGTTAGTGTTAGCTGTCAAGCTGACAAAATCTAGAATTGCCTAAGATGGGCCTCTGAGCATGCCCGTGAGGATAATGTTTTTTCATGTAATTTTTATTTTGAACACGTAGCGTGCGTCTTTATTAGCAATGACCTTTCTTTAGACAAGCTTGCCCTGATGCACTCTACTGCTGACACACTTGTTATTAAATTGGTTACTTGACACAATCACATGGGGAGTTCCAGGATGACTCATAAAACTGCTTTTGATAATCTTATTATAAACAAAAATGTTTACATTTGGTTTTTATTGAATCAAGCTTATCTATATCAAATTCCCTTTTAGAAAATGACTGCATGGCTAACTGCTACTCCGGCACCAGGCATACATGTGGTACACAGACATATATGCAGCAAAATACCATAAAAATGCACCTTTTACATTAAAAAAATATTCAAAACAGCCATGTGCGAATACTACCTGAAAGTTACAGTAGTGGCTTTGAATACAGCCACTCACTGGAGGCTAGCTCTGGCCTTTTTAGGATGACCACTTCCATGATGAGAAGCCAAATGTAACTCAGACAGGAATTTGGTCTCTCAAATACCCTAGCACAGTGGCTGTGCCTTTCCTTAATGTGATTGCTCAAGGAACATGGAACAGAGTCCATAGAGCATTATAAACACACACAGTTCCCCAACTCCAGTGGAGTGTCTACAGCGGGGCCATTGTTCTGAAGGCTCAGGTGCTCAGGGTTTCCTCCAGCTTCATTGTCTGAGGCCCACAGAGCCAGAACTGCTCCCCTTGTGGATGGAACACAGAACTGCAGCCAGCTTTTTGAAACTTGGCTAGTGACACCTATTTCTTCAGGCTAAGAATTTAACAAGTTTTTCCCCAGTTCTAAAACCACCCAACTATGAAGAATGCCTAATTCCTGGAGTATGAAGGAGAGCTTGTTAAAACTTAATTACGAAGTGGTGGTAGTAGTGACCAGGAGAATTGATAAATCCAGAAGGAAGACTATTTTACAAGACAACTGGCCTTAGTCCTTCACAAATCCAATAACTCAATTTTAAAAGAAAGAGAGAGGCCAGGCTGGTGATGCAAGACTTTAATCCCAGTGCAGAAGCAGGCACATCTCTGGCCTGGTCTCCAAAGTGAGTTCCAGGCCAGAGAGTCAGGACTAGATAATGAGACTGTTTCAAAAACGGGAGAGAGTAACGGGAGGGAGAGAGGAGGCTGTTCTAAATTAAGAGATAATAACTAATTATTGTCAATTGGTTAAAACATAATAAATTGCTTTTAAGAAGAATTTGAACAGCAGTTTCATGAATTTTCTGTTTGATCATGCATTGTGATTATGTAGGAAAATATTCTGAGGATGTGCACATTAAACATTTGAGATAAAGAATCTAGAAGCTATGAAGGCATTTAGAGTTATTGAAAGAGGCAAAACGCTAATGAGCCGTAGAAAGGCTACACTGACACTTTTTTGTGTTGTTCTTTAAAATTTCCTGCTGATATAAATAATTTCTCCTAAAAACGTCGAAGAAGCGGCGGAATGATGCCCAATGTTAGTATGCAAGTTCAAACCAGGTAAGCAAAGGAAACCTGGGTCCGGAAGAGCGTGGAGGACATCTTTCAAAACTACCGCTTCCGTCCTGCCGGCCGGCTTTTCCCTATAGGCTGGCGCCACCCGAGGCCCCGCCCACACCCCCCAGAAGCCCGTGCGCGCCGAGCATTTCGGCCGCTTCCTGCCTGAGGTGAGCTGCGATCATGGAGGCCGAACCGCCTCCTCTGGAAGAGCGACGTCGGCTGCAGGAGGAGCTGAGCGAGTTCGTGGAGAGCTGCTGCCGGACGCTGGAGGAGGTGACGGCGTCCCTGGGATGGAGCCTGGATCAGCTGGACCCCGGGGACGAGGTAGCGACCGAGGTGAGGGGCGAGGTCGTCCGGCCTTTCCCCGGTGGCTGGCTTCTCGCCGTAGGATAGGCGCCCGTGGAGTCCATCCCGGTGCGAAGCAGGGGAAGTCAGGGCTTGTCGAGTGTATGCCTCGGGGTGCTGCTGCCGGGTTTGGCTATTTGCTTCATCATGTCATTAAGATTCTGCATTGCGTTAGATTCAGTAGTCACGTTTCTCTTCCTTAACCAAGGAAGCTTCCCACTCGGACAGTACGGATTCTCGGACGATTAAAGGACGTCCCTAAGGAATGGTAGCTAGCAGCTGACCCTTAAGAAGTGTATTCGAGTGAATTATCCTGACTTTTTTTTTTTTAATTTTAGTAAATATTTTATTTTATAAATAGTCACTTTCTTAAGCATTTCTTTTAGTATATGAAGATTTTCACATGGTAGGTCTTAAAGATTATTTCTGAAGAAAATTGTTTCTGGTTAAATAGTTGGTCTGGTAGTTTATCTTGTGCATTTAACCAATGTACAGTTTTAACAATAGAAATTTTGATGGTAAATACTGAAATTAAGAATAAAGTATTTTATCTATTAATTAAAATGTATTATTCATTTTATAGGAAAGAAAATGAGACTCAGCGAGGTTTAGTACTTGACATAAGGTTACAGAGGGAGTAGTAGGGATTGGAGTCTAGATTTACACCCATATTTATCTGTCTATGAGGGCCATATTGTCCTATTGGCCAATAACACTTCCAACTAGTACTGTCTGTCTTTGACTTCTGTTCAGACCAAACTGCAAGCTGTTGTTATTTTTGCTTCTATGACAATCTCAGGTTTCAGCACCAAATAACAAAAATCATTCCCTTTAGGCAGGAGGTCTCATTAGCATTGACAGTGGGTCATGTGACCATCCTCCCAGTACCATCATTTTTATATAAATTGCTTCCCAGAGTCCTTTCATGTAAGAAGGAGAAAATGTCACTGAAAATTGGGTAGGTGTGAGAACAACAGACGCTATGATCCACCATGTAGTGTAAAACAGGAAGTTATCTTTCTCTTTTCATTCTTTTCTGCATCACTAGTCTAATTTCTCTTGTTGGATAGATAATAGCTGCCCAAATCATTTCTTTTCTTTCTTTCTTTTTTTTTTTTGAACATGAAATGCTTTTTTATAGCATGTTTTACAAGGGGAGGGGGTAAGAGGGTCCAGGTGGTGGAAAAGTACAAAATCTTCTTGGCCTGTGCCTTGAAACATGTCATGGTCTATACGGTACACTGCCTTGAATTATGATCTACCTGCAGTTCTTCAGAAGATACTGACTTTTGTTTTAATAGGCGCTGGATAAAGGGAATTTGTGTTGTGCGGTGATTTCTTACACCCTGATGCAATAACAAGGTTTAAGTCATACATCAACGGAAATATTTAAGATACATACAATTTACATATAAACGAATCAGTATTGTATTAAAATTGAAGTGGGAATTTGGAAGGTAAAAAACCCTCCATTGTACCTCTACAAGTATATTTGGAGTTGTGAATTAACCAATATAGCTCAATAAATGTAAAATGTAAAATGGATTTGGGGGACAACTGAAAACATTTGAGGTATGAATCAGATACTTTTATTATCTAATTTCCAGACCATTGAGCAGGGAGGGCCCCACCACGCCTTCCTTTATCATCGAGATATTAACACTTGATGCCTTGTCTATGACACTACATTACTTCATTTAAAATTCACAACCCAAGGAGGCTAGAATGATTGGCAGCGTTTTACAAATGAAGAAACAAACCCATCACGGTGGGATTGGCAACTAGGATTTGAATGCAGGCCTTCTGGTTTCTGAGGTTTTGTGTGCTTAATTGCTGTGTAAAACTCCATTGTAAAACTCCCAGATGAGACAGTAAACTGTGAAGGACATGATTACCTGATACTCACTAGAGTAACTGGCTTAACATTCTGGTAAATAACGTTGATAGTTTTGAGGGTAGATGCAGTCCAGATAATCAATTTCCACATTTCTGCAGCAGTGCTTAGAAGATAGCAGTGACAGTTTGTGTGTTTGTAGAGCTTGTCCTGGTGACAGTGAAGGGGATAAAGAAATGACAGCTGTTGTATTGTTGTGTGGCAAAGTCTGTAATGGGTGGAGTTGAAATTTTCGTAGTATTGATTATTATAAGCTGTGATGGGTCAGTAAAAGCATCTAGAAAAGTATATTTAAAAAATCTGCGAGGGGGCAAGAGAGATGGCTCAGCAGTTAAGAGCACTGGTTCCTCCTCCAGAGGTCCTGAGTTCAATCCCAGCAACCACATGATGGCTCATGACTGTATTGGATTTGATGCCCTCTTCTGGTGTGCAGGTGTACATGAAGAGCACTCATAGACATAGACTACCTGGATGAGTCTTTAAGAAATCCGTGTGGATGTGTATGGGGGGTATAGCATGGGTTATGGGTCCTCAGAGGGGTCTCTTGTTGTCTTGAGATTGCATACACTATTCTAACTAACCGATAAGCTTCTGACTATTTTCCCGTCTATCTTCTACCCCATAGTGGGAACACGGAAATTGCAAGTGCATATTAACCATGTCTATCATTTCCATGGGTTCTGAGGATTTGAACTCGGATCCTTATGCTTCCTTTACTGAGACATCTCCCCAGCCCTGACCAAAATAATAATGACAACAACAACAGCTGAATAGAATTAGCTAGGTCAAGCACACAGAAAGCATTAGCACACTTAGAAGTCCAGGCTTAGATGATAAGGTTAGAGAGCCCCAAGTACTTAAGGATGGCTAGAACATTAGGAAGATAATACTTTTAGACCAACCCGTGCTCCATGATCTAAATGGGGAGTGGGGTGAGAGTAGGTATGGGTTATACAGGTTATAAGGAGCCTTATGAAGGTCTTTGTCAGTCATATTAGAGAATCTTGGTTTTTGTTGTTTATTTGTCTTTTTATAAAAAAACAAGGGCAACCAGGGAGGTATAGACAAACAAGTCAAGGAATATCCATATCACATTTGTATTTTAATAAAATACCTAATAATTTTTATTTAGCACTAAGTACCAGGCTTTACTCAAATGTTTTCTTTGTATAAGCTCATGTATTTATTTAATCTTCATGATGTCTTTGTGAGATGAGGGTCTATTGCTTCTCTTTTACGACTAAAGAAAGGAAAAGTTAGTTATGTTACCCAGTTTTTTATAGCCAGTAAGTGGGAGAGCAGAGGTTTCCACAATGGCTCCATTGTGGTGAATGCAGTGGAGAGCAGGCATCCTGGACGCAGAGATGGGGAGCAGTTAGAGCTGTTGTAATCCAGAGGAGGGACACCCCGATCTGGACAAGTGGCACTGGGGCTAGAGAGAACCAAACGGATTTCAAAGACATTTAGGAGTAAAAATGTCAGGACTCGGTGGTTGCTTGGATGTGGGTGATTAGGAAGAGGTAGTTCTTACTTTCACTGAAGCGAGAGGGAGGCAGGTTTGAGTGCTAGGAGGCTTTTGTGTTGTTGTGATAAAATACCCAACCAAAGCAAGGTAAGAAAAGAAGGTGTGATGATCAGTTTTGACACAATGCAGAATCACCCGGAAGGAGTCTCAGTAAGGAGTTGTCTAGGTTAGCCTGTGGGCATCCCAGGGAGGGATCTATTTACTGGATTAATTAAGGTGGGGAAATTCACCCTGCAGGTTGGCAGCACTATTTCATGGGCTAGGCCCTGTATTAAATTGAAAGGAAAAGTCTGAACACCAGCATTGCATGTGTTCCTTCTCTCTGCCTCTAACATTTTTCCCCCTTCTGTTAATTTTTACAGGATGAGATCGTCATATGCCCTTATGATTCCAATCATCGAATGCCTAAATCTTCACTAACAAAGCACGTGGAATCTTGCAGATTGAGGAAGCTGGGCTATACCAAAGAGGAAGAGGTAGCATTGGTTTATTACATAATATCACAAAATGCATTCATTAGTGAGTCAGGAGAGTATATTAGGAGTCCTTGTAGAGTAGATGGTACTATGTCTAACATCACAAATTGTGATTTATTTAAATAGTGGCATTATTTATCACAAATCTTAAAACAGCCAATTGTGCAATCCTTAAGAATATTAATTATTAATTGAAATTCATTTTTTTTTTACTGTCTAGGATGAAATGTACAATCCTACTTTTTTCTATGAAAATTTGAAGATTCCTTCAGTTACTTTGAGTAAGTATATTAGATTATAATTGAAATTAGCCTAGTTTTGTATTTTTCTTTTTAAATTAGCAAAAAAAAAATGGATATTATAGACATGCTTATGACCTTTCGTACCTTAAGAGATTAACTTGTAGACAGTGAAGATACGTCATGTGCTGTAAAAATGGACCCGGTTTATGTAACTGGGAGTAAAGATCCTGCAGCATTTTGTATAGTAGGCCAGATGTAGTGGGAAGACAGAGGCAGGAGGATCTCTGTGAGTTCAAGGCCAACATGGCCTACAGAGTGAGCAGGACAGCCAGGGTTGCAATACTAGATCCCATCTTACCAATACATACAAATAAATTCTACAGTAGGGTACATGCCTCCCTTCCTGGTTATAACAAAAATATAACCGCAGATGCGAGGGAGGGTGGGACCACAGTCCATACAGTGGACTGAAGATGCCAGGGAAGGTGGAAACGTGCATCAGTTATGTGCAATATATAGATAAAGCCTCAATGGACCTCAAGAGACACAGCGTCCTGATTCCGCTTAGCTTAGATGGATGTGGCACTTTTGGTGAGACGTTGCCCTATTGACTGCCTGAGAGTCTTCATTAGTTTTTGTGGTTGTGGAGGTTGAACCTAGATCTTCTTATCTGCCAAGCAAATATCCTATCCCTATAACTTAAAAATTATGATATATCTAATATATTTCAAATGGTGTTTAGGTTTTAATTGATAATAGTTACTAGTTTCTCCAATATGTACCAGTTAATCCTGAATGCCTGATTCTATTTTTCTGAACTAATTAGAATCTGATCACTTCTTGGACTCTGAAAGATTTTTTATTGAGGTTATAGGCAGTGATGTTGGTTTTTTTTTTTTTTTTTTCAGATAAGGATTCACAGTTCCAGATAATTAAACAAGCTAGGACTACAGCTGGGAAAGATGGTGACTGTTACAGCCAAAGTAAGTGTTGTAATTTTAGCTAATTTGTGAAGCCAGGTGTTTGCTCTCCTATAATCACAGGTTCTTTATGCTTCTCAGGATCAGTCTTACATTTCACATGAGATAGCTTACATTGTTCCAACTTTGTCAGCTGTTGGCTACTCAGACACACTGGAGCTCCCTCACACACTCTCTCAGCTAGGGTGCTGTTTTGGCATTATCTGTTAGGTGTGGTTGCCTTGTGGGTAAGTTTTTAAAAAATACTATTTAGTATACTGAATAAAGATGTCTTGTTTTGTTCAGGTGCAAGTACCTGACTCTGAGAGTTTGTTGAGAATATTGAAACAGCACACAGCATTAAAAGATTACTTTCATTGTTGCTCTCAGAACAGTCCCTCCCAAGTTTGAATTTGTAATCTTTTTGGATTTGACCTCTTTGAGACTTTGGATGCCTCAGGAAGAGGGAACAGAATCACAGTGGTTTTATGTGGCTTTTCTCATGCTGAGCTTTAGAACTCTTCAATGTGTTTCTGCCTTGGAATTTGCCAGAAACAAGGATTAAAAAAAAAAATTAACTAAGGCTCTTAGAAAATTAAAGTAACAGCTTTATCCAAGTGGAAGGAAGTTAATAAAGAGTTTCGATTTTTGAATCTGGGTGTGACATTTGGTCGGCACAAGTGTCTCTATTTGCTAAGGTTGTCCTTCTGTCCTTCCTCACTCTCTCTGTGGTTATTGTGTCAGGTTTCTCTCGTGTTGAAATTCAGTCTTTCCCAGTACTGTCCTAAGAAGCCACTGTGCCACTATCTGGACTTGATTTCCCTTGAGTGGCCTGTGGCTTTAGAAAGAAGATTGTTTTCCAGTGGCCTGTGTGTCTCGGCATGGTCACTTTCCGTGCCAGAGACACATTTTCTGTTTGCTTGCTTGTGCTGCCGAATGGTGGTGGCACATGTGCAGTGATGATGTATAGAGGTCTGAGGACAACTCCAGGGAGTCCACTTTCTCCTTCCGCAGTGTGGCTTCCAAGGGTTGAACTCATGTGGTCAGGTGTGGTAGCAAGCATCTTTACCCACTGAGCCATCTTGCCATCCTAAGCATATTTCTTGTATTTTCTTTTAAAGTTCCCATTTTTGTGTCTGTTGACTGCATCTCAGCTTTATCTGTGATTACTTAAGACTTCTGCTTATTGGCCCTGTTTGTTAATAGACCAGTGCAAATACTTTTTTTTCTTGGTTTGGTTTTTCGAGACAGGGTTTCTCTGTGTAGCCGTGGCTGTCCTGGAACTCACTCTGTAGACCAGGCTGGCCTCGAACTCAGAAATCCGCCTGCCTCTGCCTCCCAAGTGCTGGGATTAAAGGCGTGCGCCACCACCGCCTGGCTGCAAATACTTTTTTAAAAGTGAAGTTAGTTTTGTTTGCTCGTTCGTTTGTGTGTTTGTTTTGAGAAGCTTGACTTCTAAGATACTGCTGGTTTAGATAGATTAATGAATTTGCTTTGCTTTGGAGTTGACAGACTACCTGGACCATCTAATCCGGCGTCTGTATTTTACACATAGGAAACAAACTGGCTGATGAGGCCAACTTGATAAAGTTCTTGTGTTGTTTGATGTAAAGGCCTTCAGTGGTTTTGTTACCTAGTAAGGTTCTCCTCCTACCCCTTCACCTTCCCTCTTTGTTTCTTTGAGACAGTCTCCAGCCCAGGTTGCCTTCAGTCTTTACAATGCTCCTGCCTCAGGTGGAGTTCTAGGTGTGTGCTAATACATCTAGCTCATCCTTTTACTTTTAAAAACTTTTCCCAGAGCTTTTATGTGTTTCTTTTTTCCCAGCAAACTTGTGTTGTGTTGGAGAAGTGTTTTCACCTTTATATTAGGTGAAGAAACTCAAAGGGAGGAGACTCACCTTTGCTAGGCAACAGCAGGGCTGCATCCAGGATGAAGCTCTGACTTGTGGCCCAGGCTCTCAATTAAATTCTTCTACTCTGGGTTACAAACCGTCTTCCTGTAGTGAAAGTCATGCACTGGGTTCTGGGTGATGTCACCGTAAGAAGTCAGACTGCAAATGTGCCCATGTCAGTACTCACCCCTCATTGTTGGTCACTCTAAAGAGGAAGTCTGCTGCTCACCCCTGCATATGGAACGTGGGAGGTTTTGTTCTGTATCTGTAGTAGAGCAATTGTCTTGTAGTATTATGAAAATACACATGGCAAGAGCTAAACTGTGGCAGCTACATTAGTTGGTAACCTAATCTAAGAAAAAACTAATGTGCACAGTGTTGTTATGACATGGGTGAGTTTTATATAAGTAAATGATTTAGAAAATGCCAGCTGGTGTGAATTTCTAGAACTAGACAGTAAGATTCAGACATTGAGCCCAGTTCGTCACAGGAGCTAGTTTGTTTGGTTTGTCTGGTTTGCTTGTTTTTGGTGCTGAGGATTAAACTCGGGGTATCTAAGAATTACCTGGAACAGCTCTTTTCAGTGGAGTAGAAAACTTTTATTTGACTTTGAAGTCTTCTATCTGGAGATTTGATTTCTTTGAATAACTGTTTTATAATCTGTAACCTTTTAAGAACATGTTTAAATCCCATGTAGAGTTCTGCTTTTTTTTTTTTTTCTATCAGAGTTATCTTTGTGGCCTACTTATATCTTAGGTATTTTCATGTTTGACTGAGGACTGCCTTCTTACTGATTATTTATGTGGACATGCAGCAGTCTGTGTCTCGCCATCTGATTAGTAGTGGAAGGTGCTCTCATTACTCCTCTTGTGTCAGGGCAGACCTGAACTCTGCTGACTTCACAGGAAGCGAGCAGCCTACTCTGCACTTTCTTGTGCAGCTACTTTGACCGGTTTTATAACAAAGTTATTAATTTTGATCATAAAAGTAATTTTATGCTTAGTGGTTTATCTTTTTTCTCCAATATTAAGCATTCTTGTTGCTGTAAGTTTGATTACACATGGCCATGATTCAGTGTCCTGTAGAAGAATCTTGGAGGGCCATTTGGGCAGCTCTCTTTCTCCCATGAGCCTTGTTTTCTTTATCTAACGTTAGGAACTGTTTCTGTGTGGATGGATACCTATAATACATGTGTTGTGGGTAAGTTTCTCTGTGATGGCAAATGACTAATAAAGAAGAATACGTTACAATAAATTAAAAGTTTGATTTTGAAATGGTAAGAGCTCTGGGGATGGGCAGAGGTGATGAATGTGTATAGTAAAGTTTGATACAACACTCTGAACTGTGTAATTTAAGATGATAATGTGGATGAATTACATTCTGTTTATATTTTACCACAACTTCAAAATGAAACAAGAAGACACAAATTTACAGCAGTTGCAACACATAAACCATATGGAAACTTGCACTTTGAAAACTTACTGTAAATAAAGATTGTTTAAGTGTGTGTATCCTTTTTTTTAAATCAGTTTGTTGCTTAACCTTTTCTGTACTTTTTCTTTTTCAGTAATTGGGGTGAGTATAAAGAGGAATTAGAAACCTGAATGTACTCCTTATTTAAAGATATGCAGTATCCTTTTTGCAAATGATATCCTTTTAAAAGTATCACGCAAAAGTATCACGCAAACTTCTGACATATCTCAATATCTGTCACTCTTAAAGTCTTGATTTGGAATTTTGATTGAATTTTAAGAAATTTAAATACTAGTCGATTATAAAGAAATTTAAGATTAATTAATAAAAGAAAACTTTGAGCTTGATTATTAAACTGTTTTCTAGATTTTGTATTTTTTTTCTCTCAGATTTTTATAGCTGATAGTCAAAGGAATTAGGCTTATCAAAGCCAATCTTACATTGTATGATTGTGTTTAACACCCGGCTGCCTAAAGTCTTAGGATAATGCCTCAGCATCAGAGTGATGGGCTGGTTTCAGAGGGAGTCTGTCTTTCCCATTCATTTCCAACCCCTTGACCAATAACAATGTCATCTGCATCTGTGAAACTACAGCCTTGGCACCGCTGCAGCTTCCCCTAATTTGTGGATAAGTGTCAAGTCACTTCAGAGCTCTTCTGTCAATTCTTCTTTTGCCTCTTACCTGAGATGCTAGTGAGGTGTGGGGAGAGCTCGCATGGTGCTGTGTGACAGCTTTAACTCCTTTAGGACAACCTCGACAGCGTTAGTATTCCTGTAAGAGTGATGCTCTCAGTTCTCATTAGGAAGACTTGTTTTAAATTGCTTTGTTTACAGTTACAGTCATTTTGTTTCTTTGAGAATAATTGAGTCTCAAAACAAATTTTCTTCTGTTTTAATACATCATATCAAGGTATTGTATTTATTTATTGTTCATTCATGAGTAGACATTAGAATGATCTGTAACTCTTGGGGCACTGCTGTTCCTTTTTCCCCTTGATTTAGTTAAGTCAGCAGCATACCTCCTTTTTAGGAAACTAAATCAAGTTTAAATTGTCCTCTTCTGGTCTTAGGAATTTTAGAATTTCTACTTAGATTTTTTTTTTAAATCTCCCTGTGCAGCCCAGCTTGTCTTTTAGTGTGTAGGCCTGTCTGTGACCTTCCCTTCCCTGAGAGCTAGGATTACCAATGTGTGCTGACCATACTTGGCTTAATTTAACATTTTCCCATTCCCTACTCTAGTCATTCACAGATGTCATGAACTTTGAGCATTGAACATCTACCCTAATGTATCACATGAGGGTTTTTTTTTCCTATTCCTCACAGTCCCTTAATTTGTTTTCAGAAAAACTAAAAATGTGCAATGCCTTTTAAAAATACTTTCAGCTTTTATGAGAAAAAGCATATGCATAAAAACAACTACTTTAGTAATAGAGGTTGCATTTAAGAAGTTATTATATAGAGGCTTTCTTAGCCTGTTCCTATGGTGTGTACCTGTGGTCCTATGGTATGTACCTGTGGTCCTATGGTATGTAC
>NW_021604595.1:11773110-11807767 GCF_004785775.1 Grammomys surdaster | reverse complement strand
TATGGCATGTACCTGTGGTCCTATGGCATGTACCTGTGGTCCTATGGTATGTACCTGTGGTCCTAGCTACTTAGGAGGCTGAGGCAAGAGAATCCCTTGAACCCAAGAGTCCGAACCACCTGGCAACCATGGCAACATGTCCAGACCTCATCCAAAGAGAAAACAGGTTTTCTGATGCTTGAGTCATTTTTTGTGGTTATTGCTGCCTGACTTCATGGAGTCTGTCCTAACCTTGTTGGAGAGAATACCAGACACTGAAACAGTACCATTTACCGCCTACATCTCTGTATGTAAAATGTAGTTTGGGTTACTATTGTATTGTTATAGCACATATTTAAGAGTCAAATCCACATGCTTCGCCCATCATTTACTCTTGCCTCATTTTATCTTAGGAATGTATTCTTCAGGGCCTGTTGAAGTTCCTCTGAATCACAAACGATCTGTTTGTGACCTCACACAAGCGGATCGACTTGCCGTGTATGATTTTGTCATTGAGGAGACAAAGAAAAAGCGCTCTGGTCCTCAAGTCATTGAAAATGACAGTGACCTGTTTGTAGACTTGGCTGCTAAAGTCAATCAAGGTTTGGGATAAATATCATCTTTTACGTTTCTTGTCATTCATCTCATGCATGTCAGTAATGTGATCTCGTTTGTGTGCCACTTGAGGGGGGTAAGGTGGTTGTGTATCATCTCACTGACATTACAGAGTTGTACTCTGACTTCTAGCATAATGCTTCATCTATAGGAATACTACTTGTGTTTACTCTATGGACGTGAATACTTCTGTTCATCTACTGCCTAGAAAAAAAACAGTGATAGAATAGTCTGTCCATAACGTAGATTATTTCAGAACTTTTTTTTATATGTTACCTTGAAGCATACTATGCAGGATTATTTCCCCCCCCCACACCTTTTTTTTAAGTAACTATTTTTTTTTTTTTTTTTTTTTTTTTAAAAAATAGGGCAGTGTTTTATTTTCCTTTACACCTTAATGAATACTTCTTGATGACTGCACACGGGGTAAGGCTGCATGGTAGTTCAGAAAGGTCACAGCGATGGTGTTTTCCTGACAGCATGTATTCTTCCTAGTGAGTGGAATGACTTGTATGATGTCACTGTCAAACCAGCAAGACTGCATTTATGCACCCATCATTTTCAGGATTGTTGGTAACTTGGGCATACTTTCCCCAAATAACCTTGCCTCCTTGTGTCACAAGGCCCAACTCGCTCACATTCACTTCAATAACTGTACCTTTGGTGATCACACCCAGGGTTGTGTATAATGGGGATGATGGATTCTTTTTCACACCGAGTATAGGCAGGCAAAAAGTAGCCTTCAGCTCAGGGTGTGTGACATGGGCTTTTTTGAAACGTAGACCCATTGGCCTAATGAACCTTTCATATTTAGGTGGTTTTCTTGTGAAACCATCACCAACAAAGCAGACTTTAGTAACCAATCTCTTCCATGCCTTCTTTTTTCTTTTTCCTGTTCGAATAACTTTCAATACTTCTGTTTCTCCTTGGGCACGAACTTTGGGTAGAGGAACCTCCCATTTTCCCGCCTTTTCTTTTCGTTTCTGCTTAATCATGTTGGAAAGTACTTTTGCTCTGGACTGCCCCTCTCTGTCCAGCAGATAGGCAGGCACTGCTCCTTGTGGAGTCTTCTCATCATCCTTCTGCTTGGTGTTTCTCTTTTCATGCATCTTAATAGTCTTTTTCATTTGTATTTTCTCGGCATGGCGCTGTTTATGGTAGAGCTTAGCCTTCAGGCCAATCATTTTTTTTGCCTTCTTTGAACGTTCATGGGCCTCCCGACCTTCCTTCTTTCTCTTTTTCTCATGGTAGTCCAAACGATAGCCATATCGTTTGCGGTGCAATTCAATATATTCATTTTGTGGCATGTTGACAGCCGCGGAGCAGCCGTCCGCGAGCTCCCGGGTTTTAAAAACCTTTTAATTTCTGGGTGTCACTGGCCCACGAGCCTGGTTTGGTCAACCCGGAACGGGAAAGGGTAGTAACTATTTTTTTAAGATTCATTTGCTTTAAGTAAGTGCACTGTTGCTGTCTTCAGACACACCAGAAGAGGGCATCGGATCCCATTACTGATAATCATAAGCCACCATGTGGTGCTGGGAATTGAACTCAGGACATCTGGCAGAGCAGTCAGTGCCCTTAACTGCTGAGCCATCTCTCCAGCCCACAGGATTATTTCTAACTGTTAAGTTCTGAATTTCAAAGTGGAGCTAGAGAGATAGATCAGTAGTTCAGAGCTCATAATGCTCTTGCAGGGGACCTAAGTTCTGTTCTTACTACCCACATTGGGTGGCTCACAGCTACCCATAATTCCAGCTCCAAGGGATCAGATGCCCTCTCCTGGACTCCCCAGACACACTCACTCACAGTGACAAACCCACAGACATATATATATATATAGTATGTTTTATATTTAATTATATACACATACATTAATAAAAATAATTTAACTCCTTTTAAGGGTATAATAGTTTTATTCTTTCATTAGACAATAGCCGAAAAAGTCCAAAATCTTACCTGGAAATCCTGGCAGAAGTGAGAGATTATAAAAGAAGACGTCAGTCCTATAGAGCTAAGAATGTTCACATAACCAAAAAGTCATACACCGAGGTAAGTTTCACATACTTTTGTAGTACTTTTGTTGAAAATAAAAATTTTCTGAGTCTTTTTTATGTCCCCAGAGGTTTTTCTCAAGTGTCCTGAGAATGCCACACCCTGTTTGTCCTTGCCAGGCAAAGGTGTTTCACTACTAACATATCTGTAGAGGTTGAAAAAAGCCTTTTAAAGATACTTTAAAAGTATTGAGTTTTGAGAAAGTGCGTCTGTGTTGTGACAAGAATATGAATTTGGGCTTTTAACTGCCTCTGGTTTGAGAGGGTTGGGGTTTGGGGCATTGGGAAGGGGTTGATAGTTATTTGAGCTTTTTTATTTTATTTATTTCTACTTTATGTATATGTGTGTGGGCCTGAGTATATGTTCATTATGTATGTTTAAGTGCCCATAGAGGCCAGAAGAGGTTGTTGAATCTCACAGGTTAAGGATTTGAGCTAAGTACAGATTTTTAAAAGTTGAAGGCCTTTGGGGATGGCTAGGCTTATTAGTTAGGGCTTCTGCTGGAGCTGCCTAGTGCTCTCTACTGTAGTGTCTTGAAGTCATGGAGGACTCCTGGGCCTTACTGAGGAGTTTGGCATTGTTCTGCATTTAGCTTTAGGAGCTATTGAAAATTTCACTGATTCCTGTACTTTGAAATCTTTTTTTTGTGGACAAGGGAGAAGTGTCAGCTCTGTTTTGGTTTATTTGTGACTAGTCTTTGCTTAATCGTGTAGGTAAAAGATAGAAAAGAAGCTTTCACGTGGTTCTCACAGGTTAGGGATATGAGCTCTCTTTGAGAGAACATCTGGGAAGTAAATGTAACATTTTATACTCTGTCTTTCATTGTGGTTTAATTATTAGGTTTAAAACTCGTGTGCACATATCCTCATACAGAAGAGTTAGAAAACTAAGCACAGCAGGAAGAACTGTGCATGCACATCTTTGCTGGGATCACCCTTGGTGGGTGCTGGGCCTTGTGGACTCACCACTTCCGCTTACCCCTTACCTTGTGTTCTTTCATGCTTTTTTAAATTCTTAAAAGATGTATTTGCATAGTGCCGGTTTCATTCTGGTTTTCATGTTCTGAGTCATTATACTTTGCTCTTACTCATAATTCCCCGTTGTCTCCTATTGCCTCTTTTGTGGGTCCTTTCCCTCCCTCCCTCAGGTGTCCCTCCTCCTGCACTCACGTCACATGTGTTCTGTTACTCTACCTTTCATCCTCTTTCCCTTTTGTCCTTGGCAGTGTCTTACTGTATAGACCATGGAATTCTCTATTTCCTTTAGGACCGTCATTTTAGGCAGAGCCACCCAGCAGCTGTCTTTCCTTTCTGTACATTTTTTACTCTCTATTTCATATTTGTACATATTCTTTTCCTTGAATTGTTCAAGAGTAAGTTCTGTACATCATGACTCGTATCCCCAAAAAGTGTGTATGTATTTCCAGAGAATAAAGCTGTTTTCTTACATAGTCATAGCATAGTTCCAAGTTAACATTGAAATAATACTGCCATCTACCATTTATTTATTTGTCAGTGTGACAAGTGCCTTTTTCATAGTTCTTAAATACACCCATCTCATAGTCCATTATGTCATAACCCTTCCTTCATAAATTTTTGAGTGATGACAACTAGTGATTTTTCTAAATAGATTTTATTTTTAATTACATGTATATGTGTGGGTATGTGCACATGAGTGCAGGTGCCAGAAAAAGGTCCCAGAAGGTGGCCAGAAGACATTAGATCCCCAAATCTTGAGTTCTGGGTGATCAGGAACCACCCAGCATGGATACTGGGAACCAAACTGGCCCAATGGAAGAGTAACAGATGCTCTTTTTTTGGTTTGGTTTGGTTTGGTTTTTTCAAGACAGGGTTTCTCTGTGTAGCCTTGGCTGTCCTGGAACTCACTCTGTAGACCAGGCTAGCCTCAAACTCAGAAATCCACCTGCCTCTGCCTCCCAAGTGCTGGGATTAAAGGCGTGCGCCACCACTGCCTGGCGAAACAGATGGTCTTAACCACTGAGCCATCTCCTATTTTTCTGGTTTTATGATCTTAAGGTTTAGGACAACTTCTTGATGTGACATTTGCTTTTTACTTCTCCCAAGGTAATTCGGGATGTGATAAAGGTTCACATGGAAGAGCTCAGTAACCATTGGCAAGAAGAGCAGGGAAGAGCAGAAGACGGTGCTGAAAAGTACGTCATTGTCCTCACTGAGGAAGTGTGTGCTTCTTTCACTTTATATCTGTGTCAAACCCAGGGCCATATGTGTTGGCAGTGTGCCTCTCATGTGCTGTAGTTGTGGCCATGCAGCACTGTGTGGCTTAAAGCATCTGTTTAATGCATTGCCTATATATGCTATTAAACCATAGCATTTCCAAGACTGGGATCCATTGGTGCTTGTTTATTGTCTGTGCTCAGAATTACTGTATTTAGAGTTGTGATGATGAACTTGATATTAGGGAGCTTGTCATTAGGTAAGCTGTTATAGGTGCTGTTTGTTTGACTGCTACCTTTGTGGAACATGAGATTATGCCACTGATATCATATGGAATACTGTACGCTAGTGATGGTCTGTGTGCAGTGAAGACCATTGGTGAGAAGGCCTGATGGACGTTCTTTCTGTACTGCAGGAATGAAGAAAGGCGATCGGCTTCGGTAGATTCACGACAGTCTGGTGGAAGTTATTTGGATGTTGAAAGTTCACGACATAGAAGGGCTCGGAGTAGGAGCCCACACAAACGGAAAAGAAATAAAGATAAAAATTCTGAGTCAAGAAGAAGGAAAGAGAGGTGAGTATCTATCCCTGAGTTATCCAGCATTGTTGACTTTGTCATTGAATGCAGAATAATAATAATTATTGGAGTAGGTTAAGATAGGAAAGGAATTAATGGAGTTCTTCATATTCACCATGCTTCAGCTCACAAACTACCCATGTAGGAATGTAGTTCCTAGTTCTGTATACATAATAAAACACTGCGTCCCCTACCCTACCTTCGAGATACTGGAATTGAACCTAGAGGCAAGTGCCCTACGACTAAGCTGTAACTTCAGCTTCTCTCTCCCCCCCCCTCATTAATTCATTCCCAATCTGGAGGACAGCACCCTCTCCTGGTCCCCCCTTAACGGAGCTCCTCTCCCACTCCCCCCCTCCTCCCCTAGGTATCCCACCCTGGCACACCAAGTCACTGCAGGACTAGGCACATCCTCTCCCGCTGAGGCCAGACAAGGCAGCCCAGTTAGGGGAGTGGGATCCACAGGCAGGTAACAGAGTCAGGGACAGCCCCTGCTCCAGTTGTTTGGGGACCCACATGAAGACTCAGCTGCACATCTGCTACATATCTGCAGGGGGTGTGGTGGCGGTGGGATGGGGGACCTAGGCCTAGCCCATGCTTGCTCTTTGGTTAGTGGTTCAGGCTTAGGCTTTGGGAGCCCCCAAGGGCCCAGGTTAGTTGCCTCTGTTGGTCTTCTTGTGGCATCTCTATCCCATTCGGTCCTTCAGTCCTTCCCCCAACTTCCACAAAATTCCCCAAGCTCTGTCTAATGTTAGGCTGTGGGTCTCTGCATCTGTTTCTGTCAGTTGCTGTGTGGACTCTCAGAGGACAGTTATGCTATGCTCCTGTCTGAAAGCATAATGGAGTATGGAGTATCATTTATAATGAAAATGGTTTGGTGCTTGACCATGGAATGGGTCTCAAGTTGGGTCAATCATTGGTTGGCCATTCCCCAGTCTCTGTTCCTTCTTTGTCCCTGCACATCTTGTTGGCAAGACACATTTAAGGTTTAAGGTTTTCTAGGTGGATTGCTGTCCTTATTCCTCCACTGGGAGTCCTGTCTGGCTACAGGAGGTGGCCACTTCAGGCTCCATATCCCCACTGCTATGAGTCTCAGCTAGAGTCACCCTCATAGACTCCCTGGGGCCTCTCCTTCCTGTCCCAGGTCTCTGACATATCCTAGAAATGCACCCCCCTCAAGTCCCCTCCTGATATTTGTTCTCTCTCCCCCACTCTCCATACACCTGATCTTTCTCTATATTTTTTAATGTTTGAGGCAGTACCTTACCATTCTGGCCTTGAACTCACTATAGAGCCCAGGAAGGACTTGAACTTACTTGATCTTCTTGCCTGCCAAGTAGCCTGGGTTATAGACCTGTACCACCAGGTGACCAGCTTGGTGCCTCCTATCTTTCTTAAAAAACTTACAAAGCTGACATATGAAAATAATGTCTGGGTGAGGCAGTAAGTTTTACAGTGTTTGTTTAGACCTGTCTTCTATTGAAATTGCCTTCTTATGCTTCTCTTTTTGCTAATTCTTCTGTTGAAGTGTAGTTAGATCAGAGACATCCCAATTTTACCTTTGTTAGTATAGTTTGATAACTAGGAGATATGAATTAGTGGTAAATGATAAATTTAAACAAATTGAGATCTAATCTTGTATGCCAGCTACTTACTGGGTATTCCCTGGGGTGTCACATTTACCAAGGCTCCAGCTAAACTCTATCTCCATCTGCCCTTCCCCAGTATTTCTGTCCTGGTTAGTGGGATGTCCCTCCCAAGTTTACCTACACCAGAGATTGGGCAATCATTTACTTACTGCTGACCGTCTAGTCAGGCCCACATTCCTGTCCAGTCTGCTATCTGCCTCCCTTCTGTTCCTGTTGGTGTCTGTCCAGAGAGTGATTGTTGCTTTGTACATCTCTAAACTTAACTGCCTTGAAACCATTTCTGTCCTCTGCCCAAGTGAATTCTCTTAGTCAGCAGCAGCAGCATTCTCATTCCATTGCAAGGCTCTCAGCACCCAGGGTCAGTTTCTGTTTGTTTCTTGTACTTTCCATGACCTATGGAGAGAAGAGTCTGCACTCTGTAGCCTGATTTGACTTCTCGTCCACATCTATGCTATTTTGCATTGTGTCCTGCTGCCTAAGTCTTATCTTTATTTGAGCAAAAAGGATTGCCTCATCTAGCACACTACTGTTTCCTGCACTCAGTTCCTTCCCCACTAGAGAGAGTCTTAGCTTCGGGAAGGCAGAGCCCTACTTAGATGTTTGTTTGTTTGTTTTTCAGGCATGGTCCCACTGTGTAATTCTGACTGTCCTGGAAGTGACTTTGTAGACCAAGCTGGCCTCAAGCTCACAAGAGATCTGTCTGCCTCAGCCTCCCAAGTGTTGGGATTAAAGATGTGCACCACCACTTCTGGCTCTCCCTTAGTTTATGTGGACAGTGCTGTCAAATACTAGCCTCTCACATGACCTTTCTCTCCAGAGCCACTGATAAAGAAGAATTAGTGAGCATTCTAAAAATTATGTATGTATGTGTGTGTGTGCCTGCATGAGTTCATGTGCATCCAGTGTGTGCAGGTGCCTGTGCAGGGCAGAAGAAGGCGTTGGCTTCTCTAGAAGTGAAGCTACGGGCACTTGTGAGCTGTCTGAGTGGTGGACCTGAACCCTAGGCCCCAGCAAAGAGCCATAAACACTCGAGCCATCTCTCTAGCCCTCATAAAGCCTTTTACATTGACCTGATAGTCTTGCTAGACACACTCTCATTCCGTCTGTAGAGCTAAAGCTAGCTGTGCTTTAGTTCTCTTATGAAGATGGGATGTTTGCTTAGTTACCCTTCTGACTCCACAGTTGAGCACTTGCCCCCCTGACAGAAACTCTACTCTGGCACTTTTCAGAGTTGAGATCTCTGTTCGGTCTCTGTACAGCTAATTTCTGCACTCCATCCTGAGATAGAGTGAGTTACATGAAGTTGATACGGCAGCCAGAATAAGGAAATCAGACACTTTAGCATATTTTTTATGCCTTTAATATTCTATTTGACATGGGTCCTCTGGTCATCTAGCATGAGCATATATTCAGAGTTAATTTTAAAGCAGACCACCAAAATATAAATCTGTTTTGCTTATGTTTTTTTCTTAGTTTATAGATCTCATACCCTCTTCCTTCTCTCTCCTCCCTCCAGACTCCTATTTGCCCCTCCTTGCTCTTTCAAATTCATCCCACTTTTTATTAATTGTTATACACATATATGTATAAGCTTATATATATTCCCAAATATAGCTTGCTCAATCTGTATGTTACTTATTTATATATTTTTTTAGGGCTGGCTGCTTGCTGACTCTGGTCAGAGTACTGTTTCCCCTGCTTTCAGAATTCCTTAGCTGCCTGTAGTTCTTTTCTAGGGTTGAAGCCTCATAGGCTTTCCCCAGTCCACTTTGCATGTCTGTTGTTGTGCTTGCTCAGGTCCTGTTTAGGCAGTTGTATTAGTGAGACCTTATGGGTATAGCTTCTGAAATGACACGGAGACACAGTCTGTCTCTCCCTGATCCTCTGGCTCTTTCAGTCTCTGTACTCCCTCTTCTGCATTGTTCCCTGAGCCGTAGGTATGAGAGTGTTCTGTGAAACTCTCCATTGGTGCTGGGCTCCACAACTCTGCATTTTGATTAGTTGTTGTGTTCTGTAATAATCTCCATCTGTTGTAAAGAGAAGTTTGCTTCATAAGGGCTGAGGATTACATTTAACTGTGGATATAAGGACAAATATTTTGAGTGTCATTAGGGATTATGCTAGGTTAGTACAGTGGTGGTTGAAGGTTCTCTTCCAAGATCCATGAGTTCACTAACCCTGAGCTCAAGAAGGCTTTTCATGCCTGGTGTTGGGATTTTGTTAGGTGGTCTTTAGCTCTTGGAGCGAGCATTGTCAGCCATATGAAAAAAAATTCATATAATCTATATATTTGTAAACATATTTATATGTTATTTTTTAAGGTAGATAATAGTATGATTCCTTATGGCTTTCAGAATGGTTTTTAATTTCAGTATGACTCCTTATGGCTTTTTCAGAACTCTTTACTGTTATTTTACTCTCCTACTTCCTTGTCCTGTGTGTATCTCCCTTCCCCTCTCGAATTAGAGGTCCCCCCCATTTTGCTTACCTGTATTTTAATCTTGACTTTAATAATTGACTTTCCCTTTTTACTCTTTTTAAAACTTTTGTTCAGCTGGGAGTGATGATACATGTCCTTAATCCCAGCACTCAGGAGGCAGAGGCAAGTGGGTTTCTGAGTTCAAGGCCAGCCTGGTCTAAATAGTAAGTTCTAGGCTACCTGAGGTTAAATAGTAAGACTCTGTCTCCAGAAAAAAAAAGTATTGTCCAGTTCTAAATGCTTGTTTTAGCTTACTCTGGTTTATGTCTAATGGAAATGTATTGCTATTATTAAAATGTCTCATAATTTTCTGTCTGTTTATTTCAGGGATGGAGAAAGACATCATAGTCATAAAAGAAGAAAGCAAAAAATATAAACAGATTGTAAATGTGTTAATTATGCTTATGGAATAAATATGCTGATATTTTAATTATTATCTTTGCATAGGAAAAAAATGGCCGTTATGATCGTGTAATACTTACTATAATAAATGCTTCAAACCAGGAGTCAAAACTGTACCCTACACATTATTACTATTTGTTTCATTCTTTTGGCCATGTATATATCAGTTTTCTTTTTCACAAATCAGTACTTGAGATAGGTAAATTACACATGAAAACATTCTCACTGTAAAAAGTTAAAGGTGAGGCTGGATTCCACCCTGGCAGTGACTACTCTGTCTCACTACACTGGAGGGTTATGTGATAGGGAAAGCAGTGTAAGTGGCTTTCTGGATGGGGAGTGTCCTGGCTAAGTAGACTATGTGTAGGTATTTATAGATTGAATTACTATATTGGGCATTCAAAGGAAAACCTTGATCTGTGTTCACATGGTTAGATCTTTAAATGTAATGCTAAAGGGGAATTGTGAGTAGTAGGCATATTTAAGTTAGCATTAGATTCAAGTCCAAAAAGACCTTATTTTTTTTATAGATATCTATATATATGATTATATTTTCAAAAGTTCAACAGAAACAATTCCAAATTCCTAATTATATGTGGGGAAGGACGTTTTGGGGTAGATAACAGGATTGGGGGGTTGGTCAAAAGAAACTTTGGTTCTGTGAGTAACATATTCATGTTTCATTTGATAATTAAAAATTGCTAATATTTTGTATGTTTGAAGTACTGTGTGCATACACTAAAGTATACTCATTTTAAGTACTTACGTGACTGGTGTATCTCCACACAACCACCACAGGGTGGAGTGTTCTCTGGCTCCAGGAGGTTTGTACCTCCCCCATCATTTCTCTATCTCTAACCTAGGGCAGCTAAAGCTTACATTCCTCTTTCCTACAGCCCTGGGCAGTGGGATGCCCAGCCGTAGCTCTGCCTTCCTTCACACAGGGGTGTTCTGTGTTCAGTTTTATCTTGGAGCCCAGGTTGGTTTTGAATTTGATTCCTGTGTCAGCCTTCCAGGTGCTGGGATGACAGGCATGTACCACAGTGCTTGGTGACTCCAGGTTGTGGGAATCGATCCTGTGCTGTATGTTGGTAGTACTTTCCTTTTAGTTCTGTTTTTATCTAGAACATCCAGTTGAGTCCAGTGCATTGCATTCCCGCTTAAATTAGCAGCAGTAGCTTGGACATTTGAAACCCAGTTAAAGATTTCATTTCCAAACAAACAGAATCTTATGTAAGTAATTGACAAAGAGTGAGTGATTGGATCTTGGTAAGATTGACAATTAAGTTTCATGCATGAGAGATAGGCTCAGTTCTGCTTCCTGTTTTTTTCTAATACATGCTTTTGCTGTGTGCCTTAAGCTAGCCTTAAATATCAGTTCTGCCTTGAGAGAGTAGAGCTAGGTGAACCTGGGGTTTGCTGGCTGCCAGCCTAGCTCATGTGGTGAGCTCCGTGTTCACAGAGAGACTGAACAAAACCCAAGGTGCATGATGCAAGGTGGTTGACCTGGTCTCCCCATGCATGCACATAGATGTCAGGGTACACCCACACACATAGAACACACACAAAACCCAGGCACTTAGCACTTAGAGTAACACAGTCATACAGAATTGCTGCTCTTTTGAGTCAAAACCATACAGTTATTAGCAGTTTGTTAATTACTGTATGCTCAACTTAAAAGCTGTGTTTTAAATTCTGCTTTCTACCAATCAGGAGAAACCAGAGTCGGACTGGTTTAGCTTATGTAGGTATCTTACAGGAAGAATAAATAGGAAGGAGTGGTGTGGAAGCAACAGAGCTTAGAACAGAGTGGAGAAAGAAGAGCTAAGATGCAATCCAGGGTCTTTACAGCCCAGAGGTTTAAGTGCATAGTCGGCTGCTGAGGATGAAATGAGAGGAACCGTGAGCAAGAGATGCTCGGACCAGCTTTCATAAGGTCTGCCTTCATACTGTCGCTGCTTCTGACTGCCGCGTTACGAGCTCCTGAGAGCAAGGCTTTACAGCCATAGCTCCTGTGCCCAGCGTTCAGTGGTGTTTATTTTAAATCAGGAGCATCTTCAGACCCCACATCTAGCATTGATTTGTGATTTGCTGCTGTCAGTCGTTACTATGGGTGCTCCCCCATCTCCTTGTGTGTGTCGTGCTTAAACCCAAGGTCTTGCTCACACAGACACTAGGCAAATGTTTCACATTTCAGCATTGTTTTAACAACAAAATACCGTGTAGCCCAGGTTGGCATCAGATTCATCATCCTGTCTCTACCTCCAGTGTTTGTGTCCATTCAGACCTGACTCACCAACGTTTCTGATTTCTCATGATATTTTTCTCCCCAAACCTTATTAGATGCACCGAGAATAGATTGTATCTATTGACCAATTTCTGAGATTTAAAACATTAGTTTGATGGCACATGCATTTCAGTCCCAGCACACAAGATGGTGAGGCAGGAGGATTGCTTGAACACAGGGAAACCCTGACTGCAAGTGTTAGGGTGCTGTCTTCTAGGTGACTTAGGTAAGAAAGAATGAGGTAAGGTGGATTCTGGTCAGTAAGAATTTCTCTAGTAGAATGGTAACAGCACCCAAGGGTTGGTTTTATACCCAGAAGGTGGTAGGTACCTTGAGTACCCACCAAGCAGAGGCTGAGGCAAGTGGATTGCTTGAGCAGCTAAGTTTGAGGCTAGCCTAGGCAACATAGTGAGAGTGTGTCTTTATTTTATTTATTTTTATTTATTTATTGTATGTAAATACACTGTAGCTGTCTTCAGATGCCCCATAAGAGGACATCAGATCTCATTATGGATGGTTGTGAGCCACCATGTGGTTGCTGGGATTTGAACTCATG
Source organism: Grammomys surdaster (assembly GCF_004785775.1). Classification (NCBI taxonomy): domain Eukaryota; kingdom Metazoa; phylum Chordata; class Mammalia; order Rodentia; family Muridae; genus Grammomys; species Grammomys surdaster. Next base: position 11,794,976 of record NW_021604595.1, on the reverse strand, counting down.
ACCTCTGGAAGACCAATCAAGTGCTCTTAACTGCTGAGCCATCTCACCAGCCCAAGCGTGTCTTTATTAAATTGAATTTTAAAAAAGTATTAAATACATAAGTTTAAAGATGTCAAGGAGGAGAGCAAGAGTTTAAAGACTAGGTTGTGTAGCAAGAAGCTTGGGAGAGAACAGTTACTGCCTTAATTAATGTGTTGTTTAGTGTTCAGAGGTTTGTAACAACCTGGACTCCTGCTCTATGGTTTGCTTGAATTCACATCCACAGAAGGTTGGGAGGGAAATTAAGCTTAACTTCCATTTTCAAGGAGAGGACATCCAGAGGCCCCGGCAGAGGTACGATAAGCCCAGGCTCGTGTGTGAAAGGTAACTTGGGGATCAGACACTGGAATATCTCCTGCCTGTACTTCCTACACGTGTACCAGAGGCTGCTGGGTACCAGAAGGGCACTCGATGAGCAGGGCTGATTCAGTTGAGAGAACCCTCTGATGTCCACTCGCCTTTCTTTCACTCTCTCAGCAGAGTCTCACTGTGTTATTACCCGGTTTGGGCTTGAAGTCTCCAGCCTCCAGAATAGATGGGGGGACTGGCTGCAGCCATGTGCTACCTGTGGGATGTGCTCACTTGATGAAACAAATACAAACCTTAAAATTGTTCCTGGGAAGCAAAGAGAAAAAGCTTTCAGACATTTCTGCAAGGTCCAGGGCTGAAATTGGTCCTTGAGGAGCAACCGGCCATGTTGGAGGAACACAGCTTGCAGTGAGTCTGCCTTGAGACCTGAAAAAGGCAGCTGTCCTCGTTGAACACAACATAAAGCTGCTTACTTTATCTAGGAATTTCACTTTCTCAGCTACTTTGTTAGCCAACAACTTCAAGAAACCATCTGTGTTTTTGCTGGGTTTGTGACAATGAGACATTCCAGTTTGAGGACAAAAGCCACACAGGAGAAAAGAAACTGTTTAGCCTTTCTCTTTGATTCTTTCTCGAGCCAACAAGAAACGCATGAATTTTATCATCATCATCATCCCCTTGCTCAAGGTGGCAATACTGAGCACGTGCTGAGTGACAGGGATAGACCCAGGTTCTTTGTATAAGTTTCTTGGGGTTGGAGTCACACTGATCTCACAGAAGAGTTATTCCTTCAAAAATGGGTTATCAGACAGCATGGCTGGCTATGTTGTGTCTTGCACTTTCAACACATGGCCTGGTTCCTCTCTGCCGAGTTGTAATGCAACCTTAGCTAGCTCTCATTTCAGCAGTAGCATGCTACCTGAGCTTTGCAACAGCCAGAACCATCAGCCAAATTGCCACTTTCTAAACAGCCCAGCCTCTGATATTTTGTGCCAGTAACAGAAAATAGACTAACATAATGTCCTCCTCCGCCCCCCTAGTACAGCAATTTTCTGCTTTTAGGCAGATGGACTTCCTGACTTCCACAAAGCAAAATACTCTTTTTCTCCTGGCTTACAATATCTCCCATTTTCCCTTTCACTCTACCCAAACATTTGCTTTGTTACCCAACTTTGCTGAAACCTGTAGCACCACCTCTACCATGCAGTTAACACTAACAGGGTATAAGCGCTGTTCTAGTTTGGAAGTTACATACCACAAAGGCCAACAGGTTAAAAGCCTCCTTCCTGTATAGTTCATGGAGCTTCCGGGAGGTGGTAGGACCTTTTAAGAGGTAGAACTAGTTGGAGAAAGGCTGTGTAGTGTGCCTATGAAGGAAGTATTGCAGCGGGGTTGGGGCGTGGCAAACAACTGGATTGAAAGCTCTGAACTTATGAACTGAGACAAAGTTGTCCTTGGGTGTTTAGCCACATTAATGGGAACCTGGCTAGCACATAACTTACAAACAAGTCTTTTGAGAAAAGGGACCACTTGATAATATATTTCTTTCTTTTTAAATATTTATTTAGGGGCTGGAGAGATAGCTCATTGGTTAAGAGAACTTACTGCTGTTTCCTGAGGACCAGGGTTCAGCACCCACATGTTGGCTCACAGCCACTCATAACTCCAGTCCCTGGAGATCGGAATCCCTTTCCTGACCTCTGACACCAGGCATTATGTAGCTCTGGCTGTCATGGAACTCACTCTGTAGACCAGGCTGACTTGGAGCTCACAGAGAGAGATCCTTTTCCTCTGCCTCCCAAGTACTAGGACTAAAAATATGTGGCGCTATGCTCTGTAAAACCCAATTCTTTTTTTTTTCCCGGTTTTTTGAGACAGGGTTTCTCTGTGTAGCACTGGCTGTCCTGGAACTCACTCTGTAGACCAGGCCAGCCTCGAACTCAGAAATCCGCCTGCCTCTGCCACCCAAGTACTGGGATTAAAGGCGTGCGCCACCACTGCCCAGCAAAACCCAACTCTTAACTGAGGCAAGGTCTCACTCTGTAGCCCCTAGCTGGCCTAGAACTCACTATGTAGCCTAGGTTGGCTTTGAACTCATGATGATTCTATACCTTGGTCTCCAAAGTGTTGAGATTATAGGCACACCCACTATACCTGGCTAGGAATCATTTGTTAATAGTTAATATTATTTAGTATTATATTAATATAATTATGCTCTATTAATATAATAGTGATAAAATATTAGGGTCATGAATGAACAGGTATCATATTGTCACATATTTTCTGCATTATTTCTCTCCAGGATGGCAGTACATCACAGTACAGTATTATCCAGTTTTATTGCCCCTTGGAGTTTGTTTTGTGACCCACTGAGTTTAACCAGTGTCATCAGCATGAGCATGGGAGTGAAACTATTCCATCGGAGCATGGTGGGCTCACCAGTGGCCACACAACTGAAGACAGTGACTTCCCTTCTGCCAGGTCAGGTCTCACGAGTCCTTTACCCATCTATGACAGGCCCAGTCTTGTACAGGAAAGTCATTAGGCTTGAATAGACTTTTGTCATATGCTCTCCCTGGGAAGTCTTCGCTGATCACATCCCTGCTCTCCCTCCTCCCACTCTGTCCTTCACTTTCCTGATTGCTGCGTGTGTTATCTCCTTGTGCCTGTCCTCAGCAGACACTGCTGCTCTTGCTTTGCAGCCCATCGAGACAGTTTTCTCTGCACCTGGCACTCTTGTGCTGCATCTGTGCACTCTTCCCTCCTGCTCCCACTGCGTGCACGGCTCTGGCCTCATCCCATCTTTTGCTTAGGGACATCTGTCTGTCCCCTGAGGTTGATGCTGCACACATTTGAGCTATGAGTGTTCTCCCTCTTGTCCTGGATGACGTGTGAACCATTCTGGAGCGCACAGACCTCTGGAACTGTTGCATCTATGTGACAGAGTTTCCAACGCTGTTTGCCAACAAAGTCAGATGCTACCCTTTCTCGCCTTCATATCCTTAGGGAGCACAAGTCCTATCCTGCTTGGACTGTGGCCTGGACTGATGCTGTGCTTGACTGGAGGGAGAGGAGGATGTGTGTGTGTGTGTGTGTGTGTGTGTGTGTGTGTATGTGTGGTGTGTGTATGTATGTGTATGTGTGTGTGTGTGAGTGTGTGTGTGTGTGTTGCTTTCTAGATAGTGAGGGGGATCCCCAGGTAGAATGTGCAGTTTCCGTATGATGGGCACATGGGGCCTCTGGCTGCAGCACAATGACCTAATGGCCACTGCTGGGTTGGGTATCCTGTAAGAAATCTGAGGTGTCTCCTCTAGGTGGATTGGCTTCTCTCAGATGTCTCAGTTGTGGGAACTTATATCCTGGCCATCTTCGGTCTCCAATAGGGCCCTGTCTTCCCCTACCCTCCCATCTCCTCCTTCCCCATCTCAGGACCACTGACTGCCCCAGGAAGACTCGACAGTTGTTTTTGAAAGAGCTAGTTGCAGATGTCTGTTCCCAGTAGGGCTCTACCTGGCCCAGGACGTTGAAAGGCTTCCCCAACTTTGTGCTGTGACCCTTAACTCCATAGCCTGCATCCTTAAGATGGCCCAGGACGCTTCTTGTCATCTCTGGGTGGCAGTGAGGTGTAGTGTACAGATGACTGAAGAGCATTGGGAAAGAGGGTTAGGGTGACCTATATCCAGTCTGGGAGCCCTTCTTTCCCCATGGGTCAGCACTGACCCAGGCCTCCACCTGCCTGGTTCCTGTTTCCAGCCTCCACAGCTGAGGTGCAGGTTCTTAGCTGTCAGTCACAAGTCATCTTGAACTTCAGAGTGCCTTTGTAGATGAGTGGGGTTCCTAATTACACTTGGTTTTGGGGGTCTGTCAAGCAGGGCTGGTTTCTGGTCCTGGAAGTGTTTGTAGCCTTTAGCCTTTTGACACCAGCAGTGCTCAGAGCCACCTGCTGTGTGCCTGTCATTGCCCCTGAGTGTGTTGTGATGCCTTTGGCAGGTCCTTCAGAGTTGATGACTGCAGAAGCTCTGGGGTGGATCTACTGAGCAGTGCCTTTCTCCTGTCCCCCAGGTCCCTTCCCCAGCAGAGGCAAGAAAAAGTTGACCCAGGCGCATCAGGGAGTACAAACTGAACCTTCCTCTCACTCTGGTGCTGTGCTAGCCTCAAGGGAGGAGATGTGATGGGGGTGGGAAGACAGAATGAAAGCAGAAACATCAAGTTCATCGTCTTGATGAATACAATGTGACTCCTGTAAATACCCAACAGCTTCCAGAACTAAAGGAGCAGCCAGCCTAGCAACAATTCCTGACAGAAGTCCTCGGGCACCTGTTTTGTATCATGTACTCCTAGGACTCCAAGGAAGAGCTCCATCCAAGTTACCCTCCCCCAACCCCCTTCTCAAACTCTCACACCTTTAGTCATACATTGGAAATTTGTGCATGGCATTTGTAAGAGCTAATCTCAGTTGTCACTTTGACACACCTGGGAAGAAGGACTCTCATTTGAAGGATTGCCTCCATTGGATCTTTCTGTTGGCTTTGACTGTGGGAACATTTTCCTGATTGCTAATGGACGTGGGTGGGGCCAGCCCACTATGGGCATTACCATTCCCAGTAGGTGGGCCTTGGCTATGTAAAAAAGGTAGCTGAGCAAGTCCGTGAAAAACAAGCCAGTTAGTAGGGCTCCTGTGTGGTCTGTGCTTTAAATTCCTGCTTCGAGTTCCTGCCCTGGCTTCCCTTGATGAACTGTAGCCTGTCTGATGAAAGAATGTTTTCTCCCTGAAGTTGGGTGGGCAGATTAAGGCTCACACCAAAAGAAACACTTCCCGGTAGTTAGAACTGCCCCATGATTGATGCGCCAGGGTTGAGGCAGTGAATGCTCAAGAGGCCTGTGGGCGACCCTGGTGTTGCACAGGAGATTTCAAGGTTGAGCGTGGGATTCCAACTGGGATGTTGGCTACATGTCATGTGCTGGAGAAGCATTAGAGGCAGTTTGAAAGTGCCAACCCCTCCAGGTGTGACCCCATAGTCCCTGAGCACTGTTAAACATAGTGTGCTCTCCTCCCAAGGATGAAAAGCCCAACAACTTGGTGGGACCAGCTTTTTGGCTATCTTCTCAGTTGCCCTGATCCCACCCTCCTGAGGACACAGAGAATGACCTGAGCTCTTTCTTCCTCCTCCGCACGGGAACTCCATCTGTTCCCTCAGCTAGGCATCTCCCTCAGGAGTCTCAGGAGGTAAGTGAGCTGCTCCTCACAGGTGACAAGCACCCCCTGCTGTTGGAAGGTAGGTATGACCAAAGGCCCACACTGGCTTTTTACTGTTGTTAATGAGGGTCTTGAGAAACCTCCAAGGAAAGAAGCTAGTCAGCTCTAAGGTCACAGTGAAGCTCTTCCCAGTAGCCTAGACATACTCACTGTTTATAAGCAGTGGCTAGCCTGCCAACTAGTGCTTCACGTGGGTGGAGAAGGGATGACCGAGGTCTTCGGTCACAGTGAAAAACAGCTGCTGCCCCCTTGGGAGATCCACCTCGTCTCTTTCCCCTGCCTCCTCCAATAGTCCCAGCTATTTCTTCATATCTGAATGAAAACAGGAATACAAGGAAAACGCATGTGATGGTTTGTATATGCTTGACCCAGGGAGTGGCTCTATTTGGAGGTATGGCCTTGTTGGAGTAGATGTGTCACTGTGGGTGTGGGCTTAAGACCCTTACCCTCACTGCCTGGAAATCAGTATTCTGCTGGTAGCCTTCAGATGAAGATGTACTACTCTCAGCTCTTCCTGTACCATGCCTGCCTGGACACTGCCATGCTCCCGCCTTGATGATAATGGACTGAACTTCTGAACCTGTAAGCCAGCCCCAATTAAATGTTGTCCTTTATATGACTTGCATTGGTCATGGTGTCTGTTCACAGCAATAAAACCCTAATGAAGACAGGGCATGACTGCTTCTAGGTATGGTGGAGTAGAAAGTTTACTGTAAACAAAAGGGAGAGCAAAGCCAGAGGCAGCAACATCTGGGAGAGTCCAGAGTGGTCATGACCCTGCTAAGCTGAACCATGTGGGGAGAGCGGTAGAGAGAGAGAGAGGGGTCAGAGGAGAATCAGGTGCAGCAGTCAAGAGGGCAAAAATATAAAAGGGGCAGGTAACCAAAATGTCTGTATTATATAGGGAAGAGCCTCTGGGTGCCCTGGGCTGGAGAAGTTTAGAGTATGGGGTGGGGTACACCACACATACCCTGCAACAGGTAAGGCCTGAGGGATGCTGGGAGAACCTGAAGGCCAGATCCACTTTGATATGTTAAATAGGTACCTCAGCCATTTGTCCCAGGGCTGGAGACTTAATAATATCACAAATTAATGTTAAGAAATCTACATTCTGCATATGAAAGAAAACATACAACATTTATCTTTCTGATTTCTGTTTATTTCATTTATCATAATAATCTCTAGTTCCAACCATTTTTATGCATAACACAAACTTCTATATCTTTTACAGCTGAATAAAACTATTGCTCTGTGTGTATGAGTGTGAGTTGTTTTTTTTTTTTTTTTTTTTTTTTTGGTCTAGGCTGGTTGTATATCTTGGCTATTGTGAATAATTCACTAATGTGCATAGATGTGCAAATATGTATGTGATATTCTGATTTAGATTCTGCCAGGTATACACCCAGGAGCAGTATAACTGGATCATATGGTAGTTGTCTTTTGACGTCTTTAAAGAGCCTTCTTACTGATTTACATAATAGCCAAGCTAGTTCACTTTCCCTCCAGCTGTGGCTAAGCACCCACACCTGCTTTTAGTGTCTTCATAGCTATTCTGATTGGAGTGGGGCAGATGCTAATGTATTTAAATTCGTATTTCCCCAGTGCTAAGGATGTTAAACATTTTTCTCTATATTATCTGCTATTTGTATTTTTTTTTATTTTGAGAATCAGACTATTAATAATTATCAATGTTCAGTTATTGTCCATTTATTGGTTGGATGTGTGTGTGAGTTTCTTACTTTGTAGGTTCTAGATACTAGTCTCCTGTCAGATGCCCAGACTTTTCTCCCATTCTGTAGATCATGGATATTTAATCCTGAGCCACATGCAGTCCAGATTAGGTATGAATGTGGGTCAACACAAATCTTAAACTTAGTTAAAACATTATGAGATTGAAAATTATTTTGAATTCAATTGAGTGGTTCTCAAGAATGAACTTCGTAGGTGATGTCATGTCTCTATCATGCAAAATACATGTGCATTCATTTGCAGTATTTTCGCACCTGTATGGCTTCAGGTCTTAGTAACTTTGGGTATTTGGAGTGTTTAGCCAGCATGTATGTCTGTGTACTGTGTATGCAGTGCCTGCGGTTTGTCTCGGGTCTGAATCTCAACACCTTGTAGCTCTTTTTAACCAGTTGTGTCGTCTCCTAGGATGGGTCATGGTTTTGCTGACCATGTTTCCCTCAGGATCATTGACAATGTTTACATTGACTCTGTGTTTACCTCCTTTTTAGAGTCCTGTGAGGTGTCCGTGGACTCTCTGATCAGGGACAGGTTACTTGCTGGATCTGTAGAATCCTTTCACAGGTGTTCCATTGTTCCTTGGTTCCCTGAGATTTAGTTGAGGTGAGGAAGAAATACTGGCTTTTGGTCCCTGCATCTTTCCTGGCTTTGGCCTCCAGGTATGGGTATTGCACACCCAGGAGATCAGTTATACCAGGATGGAACATATCATCATTCAAATCTTAGCCTTCTATGGGACTTAGAAAAGTGTGACAGAGACAGATTTAAACATAGATAATTAGTGTGTGCTAGCTGCTCAGTGGTATACAGGGAGTCCTCGAGGAAGCTTTTGTATTTCTTTATATTGTTGAGGTTTGTGATCGTCCTTGTAGTATTTTCCTTAAGGGAAGTGTTTTGAGCAAAGGTGTGGATGGTTGACTGCAGCTCTCCTCCTGGTGGGTCCGGTAGAAATGGCTTCCCTTTTTTTTTCTATCTTGGGTTAAATGAGGGCCACTGGGTGGGATGGAGCTCTGTGAAGTAGGAGAAGAGACCTCATTCTCTGTTTCCACTTTGAAAAGCAGGGTTGTTTGTGATTCGACATGTTCTCTCCACAGTCTTTTTTTTTGGTGGAGAGCCACACAGGGCTGAGCGTGAGGCTCTTCTGCCCATGTCTGTTCATACCTACAAAGCAGAACTAGTTTCAAGATGGTGTAGGTTAAGCTTCTGTACATTGGCCAAACTTCCCCTTCACCCAACTTGTATTGAGATTAGACAATGTAACTGAAAAATACTGGTCTCTTTTTCTTTAGATTCTCAGGATCAACCCTATTCCAGTTCTTTTTGTGTTTACTTTTATTTTATTCGAGACAGGATTTATCTGTGTAAAGCCCCTGGCTGTCCTGGAAATCACTTTCTAAACCAGGCTAGCCTTGAACTCAGAGATCTGCCTGCCTCTGCCTCTTGAGTGTTAGCATTTTGTCTAAGCTCCGCCCCACAGTTACCTAGCAACAGCCAGGTGTGCCTGACTCACTATAAAAGGGGCTGCTTGCCCCCTCCTCTCTCTCTCTCTCTTGCCTTCTTGCTCCTGCTCTGTCCTCTCTTCTCTTCCCTTCCCCCTTCCCTCCCCATTCCCCTCCTCCTTCTCTCTCCATGTACTCATGGCCGGCATCTACTCCTCTACTCTTCTTCTCTGCTCTCTCTCTGCCTTTCTCTGTCTCTACTACACTCTTAACTCCCCTCCCCATGCCCCGAATAGTGTGGCTGGCCCCTCAAGGGAAGGGGGTGCCTCTGAAGGCCCATGCCGAGACACCCCCTTCCCCCATACCTGACTACACATCCACCAAAACATATCCCCTCTCTATCTTTTTATAAACACAACACCGAGTGCTGGGATTCAAGGTATGTGCCATCACTGGTTGACCCAATTCTTTAAATAAAGTTTTGTTTTTAATGATATAAAAAGATGTATGGGTGTGTGCACATGCGCATATGAGTACAGTTGTCCTTGGAGGCCAGAAGCCTCAGAGCTTCCTACTAGGAATTGAACTCTGGTCCTCTAGAAGAGCAATATGAACATTTGTCTGCAGAGTCATCTCTTCAGCCCCTTTTATTGCACTTCTTGAGGCCGTCTCACAGATAGAGTCTAAGGACACTGAAAGCTCTATGGCCAGTAGAGTAGAGAAAAATCATCTCTTTGAACCATTCTAACTCCTCAGTGAGGTCTAAAGGGTCCCAGCTCCTGTCAGTTCAAACTAGGCATCCTGGGAAGGACATGGGAGTAGCCGTGGTAAAATCTACAACACTGGCTTGTAATGCAAACTGTTCTGGAGTTACCCTGTTCCCTGGCTGACTTGGAACCACTTGCCTGCGTTGTCTCTCTCCAGGACTAAGTACTGACGCATTGGCATGTTCTTCCCAGCTCCAGGTACCTCTGAGGCTATTTCTTTTACTTTAGTGGAGTCAACTCTCTTTCCTAAGAAGTTCTTGAGAGTCCTGAGGTTTCTAGGTTCAGAGAAGAAAGAGGCTCATTTATATCAAAGGCTCCGACTTTGCTGCTTTGCGTTGCTGTTCAAGTGAATCATTTGGGGTCTTGTTGGTTTGTTTTTCCCTTTGGAACTCACGCTCAAGGGAGTGACCTATGACCTGGGGAATTAAATCCATTTCTTCAGCAATAATACGGCCTACAGTCAAGGGACGCAGACTTTGACAGAGTTAAGATATTAGTGAAGCATTATAGGAGGACGCTGGGGGACAAACTTAACTAAACACCTGGCAGTCATCACACAAAGCCTGTGGGTGACAGGCCCTCAGGCTGTGGAGTCTTTGTTTAATATCCAAACCTTCGCTTTGTATCCAGCCACAAAAGGTGAGGTCTCTTGGAACTTGTTTTGGATGTGGGCTAACACTGGGTAAGCCCCTGCTCCAGAACCTCCCCTTTGGGTCCTGTCATCTTGTTCCAGCATTGTAGAAAGGTTGGGGGTTGTTGGTCCTCTGAATACGAAAATATGCAGCTTTGCCTTTTGACTTTGTATGAAAAACTTAAAAACATTTAAAGATTTCTGGGGAAGTAATCACTGTTTTGGTATACTCATGACCCCCATTTCTAGTCAACATAAATGTGGTAACTTCCAATTTGGGATGGCACACACAGAGCTACAACCTGACGTCTAACTTAATGATTTGATCATGTAGAGTTGAACCTTCTGACTATCTAGTGGTCAGCCTTGAAATCACGTACACACAGCCCCACTGAACATATTCAGCAGGCTGCGTTTATATATTAATATATTTGTATATATAATAATATATAATTATACATTAATGGTTGGATTTATATATTTATAATTTTTTAAAACAGAAATTAAAAACAGGCCATCAATTTGAGAGAGAATAAGGGGAAGGACATGTGAAGGGTTGCAGGGAGGACAGAAAAGGAGCTAAATGGTATAATTATATTTTAATTTTAAAAATTTTTAATAAAAAACAATAAAAAGGAAAAACAAAGCCCAAGATTTACCCATAGTAAAAAAGTTTAAAATGAGATTAGATTAAATATAGGAAGAGGAATTAAAATGTAAGTATTTAAAAAAAATCCAACAAAGTCAAAAATACTATTAAAGGTGTGTGTGAACACAGGGAACAAGAAAGAAGTTAACCATATGGGACTGGGGTTGGGGAGGAAAGAGATGCAGCATTGGAACAGGTTTGTTCTGGGTTTTACAGATGCGAGACTCAGTTACACACGGCCCTGGTGAGCTTGTGAAGTCTTGGCTGTCCTGTGATTTGTGCCTCTGCCAATCTTGTGTGGGACAAATGTCTGCATCTTCACAGGGGTTGCTTTCTTTCTTGAGTACTAGGGCCTCTGCTGGGCATGTTTAACCTTGCAGTTTGTGGGCTAAGGAGATTCTCTAACCCTCCAGAGCATTTTAGCTGTCTTTTAAATGTGTTGCTTGTATGGCAGGCAGTCCCACTGTGGTTGGTATAGCAGAGGGGCTGCCTTGTCCTTTCAAAGCCTTCTGAGGAGTTCTCACTCTGCTGGGGGGATGCAGCTGTGGGTGTCATGTGGAACTTCATCCTTCAGGCCCTACATCCCTGAGGAGCAAACAGCAGGCTCCAGAATTGGATCCAATTGCTGTTCTTACACTCACAGCTAGCAGACTTCTAGGTAGCTAGGTAGTGGTGGTGCATACCTTTAGTCCCAGCACTCCGGAGGCAGAGACAGGCAGGTCTGAGGCCAGCCTGGTCTACAGAGCTTGTTCCAGGGCAGCCAGACCTATCATGCAAAGCTTTGTCTTAATATATATAAAACCAACCAACCAACCAACCAACCAACCAACCAACCAACCCACAACAAAACCCAAAACCTTCAGGACAGTGCTCTGTGATATGTAGCTTCAGGCTAAGAGTCTTGTCTTTCCTTATGCACTTCTAGCCTGAGCCAAACTTCTGCTACCTGTACTGTTATTAATGTCTGTCCGTCTTCCTCTCTACAGCTTCCTCTCTGGGCCTTCTCTCATCAGAGGCTGTAGCAGGCCACATTGAGGATCCCTGTGTGTAGATGTTCCCTGATCTCAGAACCCTAGGATTACTCAGTTTTAAATAATAGATTCTTTGTCACGTTGGTGTCTGATCACTGCCCTCCAGATGATAATGTGACAAAATGGAGTTCATCTCTGTCGTCTTATCAAAATGTGCAACTGGATTGAGGCTCGGGCTTGTCCTGAGACTAGGGCTGCCTGTGTTTGGTTCCAAGGGCTCACCTCTTGGAAGTGGTCTCTAAGGCTGACCGTTTCTAGGAGCTTCCCACTTGAAGCTGTGTTCTGCTTGCTTCTCTGTATCACATGTAGTACTCTGATATGTGACGCCTGTTGTCATTCTTGACAGTTTCCCTCTATAACCTTATCTTAGGGTTACTATTGCTGTGATGAAACACCATGGCCAAAAACAACCTGTGGAGGAAAAGGGCTTGTTTCATTCACCATTTCATACAGCAGTTAATCATCAAAAGCACTGAAGAACGGAACCTGGAGGCAGGAGTTGCTGCAGAGGCCATGGAGGGTGCTGCTTACTGGATGTCTTGCTCAGCCTGTCCTATAATAGAACCCAGGACCACCAGTCCAGGGATAGCACCACCCACAGTGGTTGGGCCCTCCCACATCAATCATTAATAAAGAAAATACTGCCGGGCAGTGGTGCCGCATTCCTTTAATCCCAGCACTTGGGAGGCAGAGGCAGGCGGATTTCTGAGTTCGAGGCTAGCCTGGTCTACACAGTGAGATCCAGGACAGTCAGGGATGCACAGAGAAACCCTGTCTCGAAAAACAAACAAACAAAGAAAATACCTGGTAGGTTTGTCTGCAGCCTGATCTTAGGGAAACATTTTCTTAATTGAGGTTCCCTCCTCTCAGATGACTTTAGCTTGTGTCAAGTTGACGGAAAACTCACCAGCACAAACCTGCATTATTGTTTTGATCCAGATAAAGTTATCTTGTTTCTTCTGTACATTTATTTCAGTTCCATGTTTAAGAGGCCAAGAACCTGGAAGCACCTGACCCAGACCCTGACCTGCAGCAACACCCTTAGGTTTGACAATGTGCTAGAATAGTTTCTGGAACTCACGGAAAGACTTAGCTTACATGATCTGATTTGTTACAAAGAATATTTTGAAGGACAAAAATAGGTAGTCAAAGAGACACATAGGGTAGGGTCTGGAAGGCTCAGAGCTTGGGAGCTTCGAAGACTCAATGAATTGTAATGTGCTACCAACTCCAGGATGTTCAGCAATCTGGAGTCTCACTAAGCCTTGTCCTTCTGAGTTCTTATGGAGGCCTTCATGTGATGACATAATTGATTCAGTCATCAGTAAATGCTGATCCTCAACCCCTTCCCTTGTCTACTGGAGGTGGAGCTAAAAGTTTCAGTTCTCTGAGGACTCAGTTGGTTTCTCTGGTAACAGCCTCCATCCTGAGGTTGTCCTGACACTCCCAGCCACAGTGAGCACAATAACCTTTGTGTTGGTTACTCTTCCTCAGTGTGATAAACACACACTAGGAAATAGCTTAGAGAGGAAGGATTTGTTTTTGTAAATCCATGGCGGCAGGAACACATGGCAGGGCCTCCTCATGTCTTCACAGGAATTAGAACTGAAATCAGACACCTGACAGAAAGCAGAACAGGGCCATGAGCCTCAAAGCTGTCCCTAGGGACCCACTTTCTCCCGCAATACTCCATGACCTCTCCAAACAGAGCTAACAGAAGACCAGGTGTTTATACACATGAGCCTACAGGGGACATTCTACATTCAAACTGTAGTGGTGTCCAAAGAGTCACATCACTCTGGAGTAGTGTCCTCTCTCCAGCTGTTCTCTCATCCCCAATAATATCAATGTTTGTCCTTTAAGATTTTATTAGTTTTAGACTCATGGCAAAACTGAGATGAGATTACAGAGGTAGTCCATGTACTTCCCATCGTCAGCCTCTCCACAGAGTGAAGCGTTTGTTCTGACTGATGAACCTGCTAACAGCATTGCCGCCAGCCTACCTTCTGAGACTCAGTGCTATGTCATCACTAGCTGCCAAAAGAGACACGTATGTTCTTTAAAGAGTCTCACCATTGTGGCCTGCTTTCTCACTTTGTCTCTCTGTCTCTCTCTGTCTCTCTGTCTCTGTTTCTCTCTGTGTCTCTGTCTCTCTCTCTCTCTCTCTCTCTCTCTCTCTCTCTCTCTCTCTCTCTTGTCCTTGCTTCAAGGTGGGCTCTGACTCCTCCAATAAATCTCTTGTGTGTGATCTGTTGCATTGTGTGATCTCTGAGGAAGTGTGACCTTGTTAGAGGAAGTGTGCCATCGTGAGGGCAAACTTTGAGGTCTCCTATGCTCAAGCTACACCCTTGTTCAAGTCAAGGAGACTGTGTACCACTGCCTTCTGATCAGGATGTAGAACTCTCAGCTCCTCCAGAACCATGTCTGCCTGTATACTGCCATGCTTCCTGCCGTGATGGTAGTGGACTAAACCTCTGAAACTGTAAGCCAACCCCAATTAAATGTTTGCCTTTATAAGAGTTGCTGTGGTCATAGTGTCTCTTCACAGTAATGAAACCCTAACTAAGACTGTTGTGTTTGTAAAAAGATAAGGAGAGAGGAATATGTTTGGTGGTTGTGCAGTCAGGTATGAGGGAAAGGGGTGCCTCTTCGTGCCCATGCTGAGGCATCCCTCCCCCTGAGGGACCAGCCACATGACAGTATAATATAGAATAGAGTTTATTCAGGGGATAGGTGTAGGACTGTGAAAGGCAGCCTGATTTCTGGTTGAGCTAGATGACCCTGCAGGGTCCCCTGCAAGGGATGGTAAGTGTATGCCATGCTCCCAGACTCCAGACTCCTGACACGAGGCCGCAGCCCTCCATAGATTTGTGTCTTTCAGTCAAATAAGGGGAACACCCCTACTAGCTCCTCCACAGGTAGAGGGCATGACTACACACCACAGAGCCTTAAGACAGATCTCCTTATTATTAATGAGGTACCTAAAGGCCAGAGGGGCGTAGTCAATTAAGCATTCCTTTCCAGATACTCCTCCCTGCAAAAGACCCACCTTGAGAAAATGAGGGTGCAGTTTCTCATCCACTTTTTGCCATGACAATAAACATCTTAAGACCATAGACTGTTTCTCTTCTTCAGGATCCACCATGGAGAACAGTGGAGCAGGCCTTCACCTACGGAGCCACTGTCTAATCTCTCTGTGTTTCCAGCCATGGAGACCACCAACCCAAGCAAGCCAAGCGAGACTCTCATCCCTGCAGGACACAGCCAGAGCTTCTCTCCCCCTCTCCTCTTCATCTGGAGGCCAATCCAGCCTGGATACCCCCACTTTGTTCTTGGCTCTTTTGTACCTGGAGGCCCAAGAATCAGATGAGCTAGCTCCAGCTCCCTTGGGACTTCAGACTGCGCTCCCCCACTCTCCTGGAGCGAGGTCCCAGGGCTTCCCACAGCCAGATGCCCACCCTATGCCAGTGTGGGGAGAGTGCAGTCAAACTCATGTGTCTCACCTCCACGAGTGGCCCTAGCCCCGTGGTGGAGCGGACTCGGGGCACACTTTAACCCAACAGCTGATCTGGAACCCACACATTAACCCAACACATGGGGAGGGGAATTGAAAGGGTAGTAGAGGTAGAGAAAGGCAGAGAGAAAGAGGGGGAAGGAGAGAAGAGGAGTAGGACGGCCATGAGCATGTGGAGAGAGAGACGGGGAGGGGAATAGGGAGAGAGGGTAAAGGGGCAAGAGGCCAGAGCGAGAGCAAGAGGGCAAAGGAGAGCAGAGGGGGCAAGCAGCCCCTTTTATAGTGAGTCAGCAGACCTAATTGTTGCCAGGTAACCATGGGGCGGAGCCTAGACAAAATGCTAACAAAGACACCATCGCTCCACACTCACAATCTTCTACTCAGCCAAGGTCAAAATGGAGAACGGTTCACATTATGTTGACTCGTCATTAGCAATTAAAGTCCATAGTTTACATCAGGTTCCTTCCTGGTGTGAACTATTTTATAAGATTGGAGAAATGGAGAGTGATGCATACCCAAAAGAGTTTCAGAACCCTAAAAATCATGTGTTCTGCCTATTGAACCTCCCTTCTCCCAGACTCATAGAAACCATTGATAATTTCATTTTCTCCATAGTTTTGTCTTTTCCAAAATGCCAGCATTGCAAAGTAGTAGTCACTTCAGGTCGCCTTCCCCCTTTTAATCCTGAAAATGTAAATGTTCCCTGTGCCTATCTATGCCTTGATGGCTCATCTATTTTCAGCACAGAATCACACTCTATGGCTTGCTTGTACTTCAGTTTATCCACTTGCCTGCTGAAGGACACCCAGCTTTCACACTTCAGCAATTCAGAATAAAGCTGAAAGTATCTCTGTGTAGATACATTTTCAAATGCTCGGGTAAAAAGATTTTAGATGTGAAATTGTGAGCTTTTATTGTAATCATGTGTTCAGGGTTTTTTTTCTTTTGAGAATTCTATTTTAATTTTGTGTAAGTGTTTGCATGTGAATATGGGTTTGTGCAATAGGAAAAGACAGAGGCAGAAACATATATATATATATATGAAACAGATATATATATCTGTCTGTCTGTGTGTATATATACACATATATATGTTTAAACACATATATGTTTTTATATATATGTGTATATATATATATATGAATGATATGTTGTGATATATGCTATCACATATATACATATATATACATATAGGCTATGTATATATGTGATATATATGCTATAGTATGTATACATACATATGTTGTAATGGTTTGTATATGCTTGGCCCAGGGAATGATGCTATTAAGTGGTGTGACCTTGTTGGAGTAGGTGTGTCACTGTGGTTTTAAGACCCTCATCCTAGATACCTGGAAGTCAGTCTTCCACTAGCAGCCTTCAGATGAAGATGTAAAACCCTCAGCTTCTCCTGCACCATGCCTGCCTGGATGCCACCATGCTACCATCTTGATGATAATGGACTGAACCTGTAAGCCAGCCCCAATTAAATGTTTTCCTTATAAGACTTGCCTTGGTCATGGTGTCTGTTCACAGCACTAAGACCCTAACTAAGATATATGTATACATATGTATGTATATATGTATTTCAAATCATCCTCAGTTCTTGCCCATTTCTCAGAGGTGTTCTTTAGAGGCAGTGAGTGTACGTGGAGCTGTTTACTGCCACCTTATGGTGAAAACATTGAGAAGAGCGTCTCACACACAGGGATGTTCTGTGCATTTTTAAAGCTTGATCATTTTCCAGGTCATTTTGTCCTGAAAAAAAAAAAGGGTGAATTGTTTTTTATATGTTTGATTTTTAAAAATCACTTCTTCTTTTTAAGGAATTTTTTTTTCATCGTGAGACCATGTGAGAACATGGGGAACATGTTCTCACTGATGCAGATGGGCATAGAAGTTAGAGCCACTGGTCTCCTGGAACTTGAGTTATAGCTTCAGTTATTGTGAGTCACATGATGTGGGGGCTGGAAAACAGATTCTGGTCCTCTATAGGAGAATTTGCCTCTAACCACTGAGCCACCTTTCTAACCCATCACCTCTTCTATTGGGGCACTGTCTTCCCACATTTATTCAAGGTTCATAACCGTTTCCTCTATTTGCATTAAGTTTTCCTTCTAGTCACTCACCCCCCCACCCCTTGGCACTGAGATCTGTTGACAGGGCATCCATCATGCAGTGAAACTGAGTCTCCAAGATCCACTCTTACAATCCTATGTTCTTTCTTGTTGTCATTCCACTTTTTGCTCTACTTTATGACAGAACTCTCCACAAACTTCTAAATGTTTGCTCTCATTTTCTCTTTTTTTATCTCTTAGGTGCAAATATATATGTGTGTATATATATATATTTTTTTTTTTTTTTCTCCAAACTGCTTGGCCAAGTCCAAAAAAAAGTTACTCATGTTGCTAACTCTGTCAACTCTCTGCTTCAACTTGATGCTGAGGCAAGAGAGAAAGACAGGGTAATTATGGGGACACATGACAGAGGAGGAACCCCTTCCTCATGAATCCAGCTGAAGTCAGTGCCAGATGACAGGCAAGAATTCCAGCACAATTAGCAAAGTTTATGCCCTTTGCAACCTTTTAGGTATCTTGTTAGAAATCCTAATTGTAGGGAAAGGACATGTATTAAGTGGCTTGTATAACCCTGGTTTTACTTTAGCATATTGTAATTCCATCCAAGGCATCTTATCAAATAGAAAGAAATAACAACAACAGCAGAAAAAGGAAAAAGTTTCTTAGCTATCCTTTGTAATGAACTAAAGAGCCACCAAAATGAAATATACGGCCAATGCTAAGACACTTAACTGTCTGTGATTGCCCCTGGGGAACCCATACCTACACTTGGGTGTGTCTTCCCTCCCCCCAAGTATCTTTCTTCCTCCTAACCCTGGTGCTTAAGATCTATATTAAAATAATGTTAAAACCACAGTTGTGCTTTACATTGGCTAGTCCAGAAATTTCTTTCTGCATTGAAGCTGTAAACCATGAGTTTGCTTGGTATGAGCTCCCTTAAGGGAACCCCTCAGGCTGCTGAGGAGTGTGTCTGTGTCCCCTCACCACTGACAACCACATTGTGGTTGAATGTTTCTGAGTTTTGAGACCACTCTTCTGGTTTTCTCCTCTACCTCCAAGGCTATCTTGGTGTCTGAGACCAGTCCTTCTTTTGAGTTTCAACACTGGAATATTCGAGACTCAAGTTTTTCATCTAATTCCATCACTTCCAGGGTATATTTAAGTCCTGGCTATAGTCTCATGTGGTTCCCACCCTCTCCAGCCTTTCCCCCTGTCCTCCACACTGGACACCACATGCTCTATAGGGAGATGGAAGATCTCCAGTAACAGATCTGTTACAAGTGGCAGATTAACAAGAGAAAAGCACCCAGGTGTGGTGGTGCATGCATGGCATCCCAGCACTTAAGGGGCAGGAGTACTCATGCAAGCCAGTGGGCTCTACATACAGTTATGGATCTGCCAGAGATATATGAGAGAAGCTAGAAAACAAACAAAAGAAATCACAAACAACCACCAAACCCCAAACCAACCAAACAAGAACAGCACAACACATTTACTTAGCCAGATGTATATGTGACATAGAAGCCCTCCAGTAGGAAGGCATCCAAGCCCAGGGAAATCTGTGTGTTTTCATACTGGAGTTTGATAAAGATGAGAGAAATTGCAAGATCTTCCAGTTCCTGAGATTAAAATAGGCTGCAGCAGGTACTGTTTGCCTATAGCATTTCCTGTATCTCATTAGCTTGCATATGTAATGAGCATCTCTAAATAAATATCTAATTAACCAATATCTAATATATAAATAAACACTTTTAAAGGCAAACTTTTATTTTTTCCAACTCTTCATCCCAACCAGCCCTTCTCCAGTTTTCCACATCCCAGCATTCTATAGCTCCTTTTCTGTAGCGGCTCATCCTCTGCTCCCCTTTCCCCCTGTCTATACCTCAGCCAGAATCATGTCCTATCAACTTTCACCTTTTGCCATTTCTTTCCTCTACCCTTACCACTACCTAGTTAGAGCCAAGATCAGCCTCCAACTCCGAGAAAGACTTCCCACTGGGCTTCCCTGTCTCTGTTTTGTCTGTTGCTGTACACAGGAGTAGGGACCATTCCTTTTACCTTGAAGACTCTATCTCTTCACTATTTCAAACTTACCTGTGGCTTGGTTATCATTGTTCGCCTTCTGTTATAAGCAAGTACAAAAGGCTAGATAATCTCAAAGAAAAGAATTTTACTTCTTACAGTTCTGGAGACTGGGAAGGTCTCAGTTTAGGGCCATATCTGATGAAGGCCTTTCTTGCCAGTGTAGACTCTGCGGTGTTCTGAGGTATATGACACAGTTGAGAAAACCCATGAGAGATGGGCAGACCCGTTCTACTGAGAATTAAGCCAATTACTCAACTACTCACGGCAGCTGCCTCATCACTTCCAAATGCAGCTCTCACGTATGAGTTTGAGGACTGGGTCAGTCAGGTTTGTGTCTGTATGTATGTATGTGTAGTTGTTGTTGTTGTTGCTGCTGCTGCTGCTGCTGCTGTGACCAAAACTTAAGGAGAGCACACTAAAGGAAGAACCATCCATCTTAGCTCATGGTTTTAGTTAATGGTGTTGGCTGGCTCTATTGCCTTTAGGACTACAGTAAGGTAGAAGAATCACCATGGTAACATGGTGTGGTGGAGGACTACTGCTCAGGAAGGCAAGGGTTGGGAAAAGATCCAAAGGCAAGAAACACCCTTCAAAGTCATAGACCTAAAGTGATGGCTCTTCCCAATTGTCAATTTGACTATATCTGGAATGAACTACAATCTAGAAATGGAAGGTACATCTGTGATCCAGATCTAGAAGCTGGAAGGCCCAGGCTTTTCATCTGGATCTTAAAGCATAGTGGCCATGAAAAGCTTAGGCCAAGGCAAGGTGGTCTTAATCCCAGAAGACAAGGCAAGCAGATCTCTGAGTTCAAGGCCAGCCTGGGACAGAGAAAATTCTAAGTAAAGAACAGCTTAGGTCCAGGCATTGTGGTACACACATTTAATCTGTTATGTACCTTCTGCTAGAGGCCTACATAAGGACAATGGAAGAAGGAAGGCTTCCTTCTTCTTCATCTGCTTGCACTTACTTACCAGCACATCTGTTAGAACCTACTTCTTCAGAATTCCAGCTTATACAGAAGACCAGCTGAAGTCTCCTAACTTCCTGGAATTGAGAAACTACTAGATTCTTAGACTTCCCATTCACAACTGCCCATTGTTGGGTGCGTTGGACTACAGACTATAAGTCATTGCAATAAATTCCCTTAATATATAGAGACAATCCTTAAGTTCTGTGACTCTACAGAACCCTAACTAATACACCCAGTGACCTACTTCCTTGGTCTGGGCTTTATCTACTACTTTGTATCACCTCCTGTGTGCAAATGATGAAATCTATTAGTGGATGAATCTATTAATTAGCTCAGAAAAACCCATGATCTAATTGCTCTCTCCAAACCCCACTTTCAAATAGTACATTGGGGGACTAAGCTTTCAGCCTATGAGTTATTTTGGAGAAACTTCATGCCCAAATCTTAAGAATGGGTTAGTTCCCAACATAAGAATTTCGGAGAACATTCAAACCATAGCACTTCCTTTCTCAGGAAGAGGAAGGCACACACCGCTGTCTCCCTCGGTCCTCCCTCAGTTCTCCCATGTCAGCCTCCCTGCTTCTCCTCCAGCACATGATCCCCTGTACTGTGCTACTCAGTGTGCCTGAAAAACTTATTCCTGTCCCCTACGTTTCCACCCAAAAGTTGTTTTAGCAGAGTGTGCTTTCTAGACCCTCCTATCTAAAATAAATTTGTCATCCTCCTGCATCAACCTACCAAATGCTAGGATTATATATAGTCTTATTGCATCTGGTCAATTTATTTCTTCTTGAACTGCAGATATTATGGAGAAAAGATATGCATAGAAAAGTCATAAATGGCCTGCTGTTATTTGTGTAAGGAATTTAAACTTCCTGAAGAAGTTATTGTGATTAGTGTTTAAGATTAAAAGTACCAACAGCTGGGTTTATCAGCCCCTCTAAGTGACAGACAGCAAACCCAAGGTACCCAAATGAGACGTTGTATTAAGGGCCATAAGGTCAGTAAACCTCAGAGAACCTGGCCCCATGATACCAGACTGGAGACTGCACCTGAGACTTCTCCCATTTTCCTCAGATTAAATTTGTGTACATGCCCAGGAACTAGAGGGTGAGAAAAACAGAATAGATAGGGAACTGTGTGTGTGTCTACGTGTGCACATGCGTGTGTTATGAATGAATGTATATTTGTATGTAGAAGGAGAGGGAGAGACAGAAAGAGTGAGAAACAGAGAGAGAGACACACACACACACACAGAGGGAGAGAGAGGGAGGGAGGGATGGAGAGAGAGAGGAGGGAGAGAGAGAGAGAGAGAGAGAGAGAGAGAGAGAGAGAGAGAGAGAGAGAGAGA
>NW_021604595.1:11766547-11773100 GCF_004785775.1 Grammomys surdaster | reverse complement strand
AGAGAGAGAGAGAGAGAGAGAGAGAGAGAGAGAGAGAGAGAGAGAGATCAGCATCAGTGCATGCAGCTGTGTTCTGGCACATCCACAGTGGGTGGGGTAGACCAGTAGGCTGGAAAGCTAGGGAAGAGCCAGGCGCTGATTTTCAGATGACCCCCGAAGACTATCTGCTGACAGATCCCCTTCTTGCTCAGTGGCAGTCAGCCTTCTTGCTCTGTCTAAGGCTTTCAGCTGACTGGATGAGCCCCACCCATACCAGAAAGGACAATGCACTTTACTCAAAGTCTGCTGATTTCAGTATTAATCTTATCTGAAAACACCCTCACAGTGATTCTGGAATATTTTCAAACCAAATATCTAGGTGTTATGTCATGTCACATTAAAAAAAAAATCCAAAAAACTAAACCAAACCAAACAACTTAATCAGAATCTGGCATGGTGGCACATGCCTTTAATCCTAGCACTTGGAAAACAGAGGCAGGTGGCCCTCTATGAGTCTGAAGCCAGCCTGGTCTATATAGTGAGTTCTAAGCCAATGAAGGCTACATAGTGAGATACTAGCTCAACACAAACAAACATTTTTTTTTTTAAACCAGCATAGGGGCTATGGAAGTCAGAGGATGGTTCTTCCTGATGAGAGGCCCTGGTTATCAGAAATGGGGCTCCTGGGGTGGGGTTGTAGATGGTGAGTTCACTGTCCTGCAACTCAGAAGTCTAAAAGGCGCATGTCACATGGGGCAGGGACATGTCCCACTTTAGCTGTATTCATTCAGATGGGGGTGGGGATGGGGCAGATTCTATTTATTTGGGACCTTCTTTGAGAAGAACACAGGAGGCTGCAGGTAGAGGTGTGTAAAGCCCCCCTTCCCATCCCTAGAACTGAGACGGTGAGAGTGGGGGAGAGGAATAGAAGCAGGAGAAAGAGGAGGAAGAAGAGGAGGATGAAGGTGGAATGGGGGAGGAGGAGGGAGAGGAGGAGGAGAGGAGGAGCAGAGAGATACGGAATAGGAGGAATAGGAGCAGAAGAAGGAGAGGAAGATGAAATAGAAGGAAGAGGAGGAGGAGACGGCAAATCTCAGTACCAGACTTTGGACAGGGTCCTGAGCACAAGTTTCTGGCCCCACAGCACAGTCCTCTATGAGAAGGAATGCAGGTAGAACAGAGAGAGGCTGAGACTCCACCCCCACAGTCTTGGAGCAGGTAAGAAGTATGGATCAATATTTGCATTTTAACAGATGCCTGGATATTGGAGGAAGCATTTGGTTGCTGGATTTGCCTTGCTTTTAACTCAGAATACAACCTCCATGGAAGCACAAACATTTGGGCTTGTCTGAGTTCAGATGTCTCTCCTCTACATCAGGGGTTGGCAACCTCCTTCTTGCAAAAGGCCAAAAGTAAATACTTTAGGCTCTGTGGGCCATATGGTTCCTGTTGCAATTACTCATCTCTGCTATTGTAGTGGAGATCAGCCCTAGGCAATCCAATAAAATTTTATTTACCAAGATGGGTGATGGGCCAAGCTTGGCCAGCCTAAGCTGCAACTTGCCGATCCCTGCTCTCTAGATCCTAGGTTACAATAAAAAATGAGTAACACACCACCCGGGATGTTTTCTTCAAGTTGTTTTAATAATATTCAGCATGTAAACCCTTTAACAGCAGTGGTTACAGTTAAAGGCTTAGGCCAAGTGGGAGGCATGGAAAAGCCCTGTTCATGTTGGGGACCCCAATGGAAGTTCCACACGGTTCCTTGGGTCCTGCACCTCAGTGTGATATCAACTCCCCCATCTGGATGGCCTGTCCTCTTCATGGCGGTTACCAAGCCTCAGTGTATTCTACTATGGCGTTCCTTATCAGTGTTGCAGGACCTTTGATTGCTTGGGCCACAGCCATTTCATCTTCTCCCCAATGCTCTAATGGCCACTGTGACTGGGGGCACAGGTACAGCTATTCACTCGACATTTGGAAGTCCAGTTGGGCACACAGCAGTCTCTGTCTCATGTCAGCCAGACATGGAGGCATCAATTGCAGAAGTGGTGGTGGTGTAGGGGGAGGGAGAGGGAGGTGCAGGGGTGGTGGAAGACTTCCCAGCTCTGTCCCACTCCATCCCACCCTTGTGTCTCGGGTAAGAGAACAAGACCATCTGTTTATCTTCTTGCTAACTTCTAAACTCTCAACTCTGTCTGCCAATCACACTCACAGACATTGGCTGTCATCTGCCTTGTTGTAGGAAACAACCGTTTATGTTTCCTGTGGGAATGACCAGAAGGGAGAAAGCTGGTGGAGCTGACAGCATACATACATATGTGATAGTAGGGATGTCAGCATCTCCTGTTCTTGCCCAGACAAAGAAACATGCAACAGACAGGGGAACAAAGCTGTAGGTGCTCCCTCACATGAGCCCGGAGTCGTGCTTGATATATCCACATCCTGGATATAGGATAAACGAATAGAATGTGGCCTCAAGGGTTCCTCTTGTCCCCATACTCATTATGTGAGATCTTGAGGTTGCAAAGTTAGCTGCACAAAAAAATTAAAAATCATCTACATGGTGAAAGTATTTACTAAGAGCCAGGTGTGGTGATGCAGGCCTTCACCACGACTTTAATCTCAGCAGTTGGATCTCTGGGAGTTTGAAGCCAGCAGGGTCTATGTAGTGAGGTCCAGGACAGCCAGGCCTATGTAGAGAGATCCTGACTCAAAGAAGAAAAGAAGAGAAGAGAAGAGAAGAGAAGAGAAGAGAAGAGAAGAGAAGAGAAGGAAAGAAAAGAAAAGAAAAGAAAAGAGACAGAAATTATTAACTAAAGCCCCACCTCACATAGCTATTTCTCCACTCAAACTTCTGTCCAGCTGTGTTGTCATAAACACTCCGAGATGCCACGCCAAAGCCAATGAGCTTCTCAGGAAGCTGGTGAAAGGGACAATAGGTCATCTCTCAGCCAAGAAGGTTCTGGAAGCCAGCACCAGGAAAGGAATGAGGAAGAGAAAGTTCACAGAACAACAAGAGTTTCTTCAAGAGGGGCTGATTAAGATAGCAAGGGAGTAAGTCAGACTAATGGACGAACTGATGGAGCAAGGGTGTTTTCTGTGAGACTGGCTGTTGCAGAAATGCAAGCGTCTTTGCACATCGATGAAGTGTATCAGAAGTAGCCTCCCCCCAACCACCACAGAGCCTGCTCTCCTTTGTGCTCACCTTGGCAATTGATGGATGTTTGAAATAGTAACAAAAGTTCTGTCCCATATTAGAACAAGAACACATTCAATTTTCCCAGATAAATTTTCAGCTCAAGATTTTATTCTAGCACTTGGGAGGCAGAGGCAGGCGGATTTCTGAGTTCGAGGCTAGCCTGGTCTACAGAGTGAGTTCCAGGACAGCCCAGGCTATACAGAGAAACCCTGTTTCGAAAAACCAAAAAAAAATTTTTTTATTCTATTTAATTTTATTTATAAAAACACATTCCCCCCCTTCAACTGTTCCATCTTTAACCCAGCTTTCCTTTGTACTATTTGGGCTCAGATAACGAGGACTGTTTTCTATAACGTTGGAGTGGAAAAACCTTTTCCTATGATCAAGACATCAACAGAAAAGGCTGTCAGGATGTTCCACCAAAATTTTGATACTTTTTTTTTTTTTGCACAACAAATTAAAGATAATGGAACAACTCAGTGAGTCAAAATCTGTGTGAGATGTACAGTCATAAGTGGCCAGTTACCATGACACAGAGAAAGCAAAGACAGATGGAGAAGAAAAAGAAAAATAGCTAGGAGTCCCCAAAACAACGCAGGCTATTGCCCTCATCCCTGGTTGTCTCCCAGAACTAGACAGTAAAACCTATTGCTGAAAATAAAACAAATTTTGGTTATGCAAGATATAGAAAAATAAAGACACTGACCTGAAAACACGTCCCGCCCCTTGCCCTCTTTCCAGATAGTTTTCATAGTGCTCAAGGCTGCCAGGAAAGAAAAGGCCGTTAATCCTTCACGCTGTAATACTGACCTGCAAGGCAAGATGTGCCTATGGACGCAATGGTAGCATGAAGGTTAAGGGAGCAGCCAACCATTTTCTGATTGGATCTGAGGTATGCTGCACAGGATGCGATTCATGCCTGGTACTCTAAACTGGGTCAGAAGCCCATGGCTAGACAGGCCATAAGCCTAGCGAGAACCCACTCCTGTTGTCTGGCTAAATGGACATATTAGTCAAACAGCCTTCTAAATCTTTATGCTTTAGATTGATTAGTAATGCCTCAGAAAGCTTCTCTCTGTAGTGGGCAGCGGTTAATGCCGAGACTCAAAACTGGTCACAGGGCTGAGTATGAGTGACTGTCAAGAGTTCAGCCCTAAATGGAACATCTGTATTCCCTCCTCCCCTCCCCCAGGTTCAGGGACATCATGGAAGAAGGAGTGGAAAGAATAAGAGCTGGAGGATGGGGAGGAGTGCTGTGAAGTCCTGGCTTCTGGAGATGACATGGCCATGAATGAACTCACCCAGCAGCTATGATTACATTCACAAGACCAAGCCAGCAAGATCAGCAAACATTCCAACAGGCAGCGCTAATAGAACTCAGAGAATTAAAAAAAGAAAGAAAGAAAGAAAGAAAGAAAGAAAGAAAGAAAGAAAGAAAGAAAGAAAGAAAGAAAGAGAAAGAAAGGAAGGAAGGAAGGAAGGAGGAAGGAAGGAAGAAGAGGACATGAAATGGGAAGGGGTGTTGGGCAGTGTCTGAGGGGAGGAGGAAGTTGGGGTGCACTGATCAATATACACTATTTACACATATGAAATTGCCCAAGAATAAGCAAAAGCTATTGAAAAGTTAAGAAAGAAAAGATAAACCCAGCGCAAAACTGTCAAAGAGCAGATTCAGAGAAGGGGACGGGCAAGATGTGACTGAAGACACATCAATACCTACTTTTGATGGTTGTCAGGGACTTCAAGAGAACACATACATGCACAGCCATTTCAACCGCGCAGTATTGGTGTGTGTACAAAACCCGCACACCCTCATACCTATTTTTGTCTTTGGGAAGCCCAAGTTAGCAGTGCAGAGCAAAGAGAGAATGTGCCTATCATTTGGTTTAGTGATCCCGCAGCTAGGGATGGAGATCCTCCCTCAGGAATACTCAACACGCCCACACAGGACGTTCCATCAGTTGTTCATTAAGATCTCATGATGATGAATGTTGGAAACACTATCACTACTACACCATAGCAATCACTACTACTGGCTCAGAATTTGTCTTCAGCACTTTACACAAACCTCGTCCTCCAGGACAGCCTGGTAAGTAAATGCTTTTATTGTTCTGTGTCTTCAGAGGATTCACGTGAGCACAGACCTGTGCAGGTTCCTCCAGGTCACTCAGCTGGTGGGAGGTGGAATTCTAACATGAGCCCAGCAATCTGACAGGAGGAGTCTGACTTGTAATGCTTACCATACAGCCTGCAAGTTCTATTGTATAAATCACAAAAGTACTTACAAGACAGATTATAAAATAAAACAGATGGGTGGCAGCATAAATTCATTTTTAAAAAATGCAAAATGCTGCTTATGTAGGGGTGATGGTGGGGGTGGTGGTGGTGGTGGTGGTGGTGTGTGTGTTTGCATCACTGGAGAATGGAAGGAACATACACATTGTTAATAATGTTACCAGGTTAATAACTTCTATCAGGGTACATTTGATGTAGACAAGGATGAGGTATACTGGTATAGGAAGAATTTTCATTTCTATTGTGTAAGTTGTTGAATAGTTAAGAATATTGAGCAGTGGTGGCACACGCCTTTAATCCCAGCACTTGGGAGGCAGAGGCAGGCAGATCTTGCAGTCTGAAGCCAGCCTGACCTACAGAGAGAGTTCCAGGATGTCTGGGGCAAAGAAGCCTTGTCTCAAACACCATCCTTCACCCCACCCTACCCCACCCCCCAAAAAAAAAGAAAGAAGGAAAGGAAGAAAGGAAGAAAGGAAGGAAGGAAGAAAGGAAGGAACTTCAAGACTATTGTAGTAGTGGAGTGGTGAGCAGGCGTCTCTGACCTGCTCTGTGGGCCGTTTCACTAGAGGCATGATGATTGGCTCCAGGATCTACTGGACTGGACAGAAGACTCATCAGGGTGATGGCAGCAGCTGGGGAAGGGGCCCAAGAGGGGTGAGCGGTAAGCCAGCCACTCCCCAGAGGTGCTCCTTGGGTGGCTTCAGGCTTGACCACAGACATGAGAGAAAGCAAGAATCTCAAGCTGGTCTCTTGAACTCATGATTCTAGTGCATTGGTCTCCCATGTGCTGAGATTATAGGAATGAACCACCACATTCAGCTTAAATTCCTTTTTCATTTAAACCATACTTTAGATTTTCTTTTGCTTATTGCTAAATGCATCCCTAATAGACATATTTTTAATGCCATATCCATCCATCCATCCACCCATCCATCCACCCACCCATCCATCCACCCATCCATCCACCATCCATCCACACACCCATCCACACACCCATCCATCCACCCACCCACCCACCCACCCATCCATCCATCCACCCACCCATCCACACACCCATCCATCCACCCATCCATCCAC
>NW_021604595.1:11705086-11766147 GCF_004785775.1 Grammomys surdaster | reverse complement strand
TGCTAACAGTGTGTCATTTAGGGAGCTACATGGTATATAATTCAGAATTGAGGTTGTGATATGAGTACTTAGTGTTTATTAAGTAGATGAATGAATGAGATTCTTTTATGGAACTTACACAGCAAGTAAACAATTAAAGTGTGTGGTGGAGCTTGAACGTGAAGTACAGGGTTGTTTCCTGGTGATTAAGCAGAGTCACGAAAGTACTGAAGCCAAGGATACTGAGACTAGAAAATAATTGACTCTGATGACTAATGGAAGGTAGAGGAGGTGTGGATGGAACTGGGGGTAGAGAGATGGCAATTTGGGGTCAGAATTAGGGGCTGAGAGAGGGAGAGAAAAGATCAATTTAGAGACCTGAGTCTGGACATATGCCACCACCCTAAAATGGTCAAATTGTCCAAAAGTGGAAGGTACCGTGTGTACTTTATGGGGCAGGGATTGTGTTACTGGATGTCTCAATAAACATGTCTTTATTGACGCGTTTGAGGCAGGGTCTTGCCTTGTACTTACAATCCTCCTATGCTGACGCTGGCACTGTGCAGCCCTGTGTGTGGCTGGGATGCCTTTCAGTTTTTACATGATCTGATACGGATGGCACAGCCCAGCAGATATGGAACGCACAGCAGAAGGCAAAGGCCCCAGAAGAGCAAACCTTTCCCTTTTGAATTAGATGCTGGGCTGGTTGATGCTGGATTCACCGGTCCGTGGGATGTGCAAAGTCTAGGCTCTGTGCTTTGTGGAGCATGTGTTAACACTCACAGGATGGCTCCAGTAGGCCCTGCATCTACACGTCATCCCTTTGCAGCTGTGTTTTCTGGACAGGGCCTTGGAAAGCTGGCTAATGCCCAAGCTTACTCCTGACTCGGCTTCTCTCTTTATGTCTTGCTTGCCAGGGGAACACACATAGGTAGCTTTCATTTCCATCGACCTCTTTCCCTGTATTTCTAAAATTAACCTAAACACTTCAGGAAAAAAAAACCCACATGATATAAAGCGTGTTCTGCTCAGAGTGAGTGCTCAAAACTGGCCAAATATGCGTATGTGAATTGAAATGAAAACTGTTTAGAGCCAGTGTCATGAGGAAATCTGTCATCATTATGAAGGGGTAATCAGAAGGCGGGTTGATTTTGTGGCATGTGCATGTGTGTACCTTTGTGTGTGTGTACAGGCATCCGCTTGCCACAGTATGTGCGTACAGAGTTCAGAAAACAACCTTAGATGTTAGTTCTTGCCTCTCATTTTGAGATCCAAGTCTCTTTTGCCTTGTTCGTGTCTCTGTACACCAGGCTAGCTGGCCCATGGACTTCTATCTCCACCTCCCATCCCATCCCAGCTGTACCGGGATTACAGATGTGTGCTACCGTATCTGGCTTTATGTGGGTTTGGGGATTCAGAGTCAGGTCCTCAATCTTGTACTCACTGAGCTATCTCTCCAGCATCTAGATTGACCTTTGTGTCTTCCTCATGGTGAATTGCTTCTGAACTTGCTCCCAGATATGAGTACTTGGACAGGATTTTAGCTTTTCTGGACAATGTGGCTCGGGGGTTACAGTGGGTGTGGTCTAGACTTGGCAGGTGTGTAAAGCTGAGCTTTTCTCCTGAGGTTCTCTTACAGGTTTTTGGAAGAGGCCCCTCACATTGGGCCACTCATATTTGTTCTCCCCCACCTCCTCCTCCCCTTCTTCCTCCTCTTCCTTCTCCTCCTCCCCCTTAGCTATTTTGATACAGAATCTCACTAAGTAGCCAAGGCTGGACTCGAACTCTCAGGAATCCTGTTTCTGTTCCTAATTGCAATTGCAGGACATTAGGTCTCATTTAGAAAGCATCCGTGACAGCTGATTCCTTGTCTCCTTTCGCAGCCCCTAGGCCCATGCTCTGTTTTCTTCCTAGTGAGGATCCCTTCCCTGCAAGAAAGCCCATTTATGGCAGAGTACTAAACAAACATTCTCTGTCTCTATCTCACTCACAGCGTGCCCATTACCAATCACTCATCCATGCCTCTGTTTACAGCTCAGGAGCCAGACTTATTTCCTTTACACACGCACGCACACACACATGCACACGCACACACACACATACATACATATATATAATATATATACATACATACATATATACATATATACATATACATATACATTAGATACCAGTCCTCTGGTTTTCCCCCAAATTGTAGAGGACTTTCTCAAACCTGATCCCAGAAGAGCTCTTCCCTCTAGGCGTGAGATGAGAAACAAGCACATTTCCTCTCACTGACAGAAGGGCAGAGGGCACACTGATAACCTTTTCTTCCTCCATCTTGATCAGTATCCGATGCCCTTCTACTCCTCATGAAGTTGAGAGACTCAGGGTCATGAGTCAATTTCGAAAATTTGCTTTACAGTGTTACAGATGAAATGTTCTGTCCCCTTAAAATTCAGACATCGAAGGCTTATAATATTAGGAGGTGGGGCCTTTGGACATGATTAAGTCATGAGGGTGGAGCCCTCGTGAATGGGATTAGTGCCTTAATAAGAGACTCCAGAGAGCTGTTTTGTTCTTTTTCTTCCCACATATATGGTTAACCATTATTTCTGGGTGTGTCTGTGGGGATGTGTTTGGAAGGTTTGTGTGTGTGTGTGTGTGTGTGTGTGTGTGTGTGTGTGTGAGAGAGAGAGAGAGAGAGAGAGAGAGGAAGGAGAAAGACTGATTCACTATCTTTGCTTGGTTGTTTGATCTAGAACATCAAATGTACGTTATCATCTGTCATAGCTCTTAGGCCTTGAGAGAGCCCATTATACCTGTCTGTCTATCATCGCTTTTGTGAATGTATATACTGATAGGAAGAGGACAGAGGACAGTTTCAAGAGCCTGTTTTTTCCTTCTCCCTCGCTGAGACAGGGTCTCTCCCTTCTCTGCTGCTGTCTTGATGTCCCAGGCTAGCTGACCCACTAGCTTCTGTCAACTCTTTGGTCCCTGCCTCTCATCTTGCTGAGATTACAGGTGAGCATCACTGCATCTGGCTTCTTAGGCTCCGGCGACTGATCTCGGGTCACAGACCTTTGAGATTAGCAGTTTATGTTATCGTCGTTTTGCCACGACGTTTTGCCATCTTAACCATTCTGGCAAGAAAGACACCGTGTCTTTGGAATTGGGACAATTCTTAGAGAAAATAAAACTCCAAGCCAGGAGTGTAACATTGATGTGCAACTGACTAGTCCAGAGCCAACCTTCTCTGCCCAACCCCTGTAACCCAAGAGCCCAGTTTGCTCTAATCATTCAGGGGCCAGGCACTAGGCAAACAGACCTACCACTGTAGACTGTACCCTGCAGCCCGCAGCCCACAGCCCGCAGCCCAGCATACTTACTCACATCAGTTAGTTCTGAGAACTCATTCTGCCTATCTTGAGTTTCCTGGTTACCCAGCAAACACGCTAGCCTCACTGCTGTCCCGTTGCCACTGGCAACTCCAAGGCTTCTTCTACTTGTGTACTTGCATGGCCCAGGTGCTGTGTCCTCTGTGTCTCTGAGCCTTTCCCAGTTCTTTCCTAGCCTTTCCTCTTGCGGATGTCCCTACCTGATTACCCTGTAGGAGATGACAGTGTTTTGTCTCTCCCACTCATATATATCTGTCCTCTATCTGTGGGTTCTGGGTTTTTGCATCTATGCCTTTAAATGGAAAATATGAAGACGACGATTAAAAACAATGCAAATAAAAATGCATTAGGTAGCATAAAAATTTTAGAAATGATTTCAAGTGGGCAGGAAGACATGAGTGTAGGGTCTGTGTAAACATCACATACCCCTATAAAGGATCTTGAGCATCAGAAGATTTCTTATTTGGATGTATTCAAGAGATGTAGGAACTAACCCTCTGC
Source organism: Grammomys surdaster (assembly GCF_004785775.1). Lineage (NCBI taxonomy): Eukaryota > Metazoa > Chordata > Mammalia > Rodentia > Muridae > Grammomys > Grammomys surdaster. Next base: position 11,762,287 of record NW_021604595.1, on the reverse strand, counting down.
AGCTGTCAACGCGTGTTTCTGTGTGTGTCCGGGTGGCTGGTTCTATCTCTCTCTGAACCGTGATTGACAGCAACATGGCTGTTGTGAGAACTAAATGAGACTCCTCTGCTAAAGACTGAACCTTGTCTGTCAGGGAGATGTACAGCCAGCCATCTTCCCTGAGTGAGAACACGTGACTCCTTGCTCCAGCAGGAGTGCCGTGAAGCCAGTGGTCCCGTGTTTGTGGCTCTCAGAGGGGCAGAGGGTGGTTCAGTAACAAAGTCCCGATGTATTTCCTGGAACCTGAACCCATCCCAAATTACCCAAAGCCCAGTGCATGCAATGAGGGGCAGGGACTCTTGCTACTTCTTCCAAGAGAACTAGCGTCCTTGGCACGGAGGGCAGGTGCCCTGAGGAACCCAGATCCCTAGGATCATGGAGTTCGGTGAGATGGTGAATGATCCAGTATGCAGAAACTCCTCCCTCCTGGAGCCTTTCTGTGTTCCACACACAGCAGGTCCTTGTGGATCTGAGGGAGGAAGTAGGGATTGTCTCCTCCAGGCAGGGAAAGGACTACTCAGTTGTGCCCTGGATACGACTGAGAAGGTGTCTCTGTCTGAACTGGGATACCCTGGCTTTAGTCAAAGGCTTCCTCTCACACAGAACTTCATTTTGTAACACTGACTCAGAAACAGGTAGAAACTTTACCTGTTAAGGGAAGATAAGTTGAGGTGGAATTGGAGAATGGTAGTTTCTATTGATTTTTCTAAAATCAATAATTTCCCTTCATTGGTCTAAGCTGTGATATATATATATGTATATGTATATGTATATGTATATGTATATATCCCTCCCCCTCTATCCATCCATCCTATTTTTCTTATCTATATATGCCTATGTAATTTTACTTTTTGGGTGCGGTAGGAGATTAACAACAACTATAATTGAACAAAGCAATGTTAATAATAGGCAGAAGCAGAAGTTACATGATGGTGGTCTCTTTCAGAACATCTAGTGGGGTCGTTCTCGCCCTTATGAGTACTTTCATGATGAGATGAAGGGAGGTGAATGGCGTGAGCATCGTGTTGTTGTGTTACTGACGTTTTTCACTGATTCCTGGGAAGCTGTTCAGAGTAGCATGATGAAATCTGGCACTGTTTTGCTCCGTCCCACCCAGGATGTGAATCACCTCTTTGCCCAGGATATGCCCTGTACTGTTCTCCAGAGCTCTGGATGGTTGCACACCTGGTTCCAGCGGTTTGTCACAAGGAGGATTCAGACGCACAGGCAATGACTTTATGCAGTCACTGTTTTGAGGAGTGACCCTAATTAGACAAAGGGGGGAATGGGCGCTAGAAGGTGGTGGCGCACACCTTTAATCCCAGCACTTGGGAGGCAGAGGCAGGTGGATTTCTGAGTTCGAGGCCAGCCTGGTCTACCGAGTGAGTTCCAGGACAGCCAGGGCTACACAGAGAAACCCTGTCTCAAAAAAAAAAAAAGAAAAGAAAAGCTCTGCAGCTTTATAGAGCTTAAAAAAAAAAACCCACTGGGCTTAAAGCTGAAGTCCTTTAGCCTGACTCTGATGGTCATTCTTGATTGAGAGTAGCACCTTAAAGGCCATATTTAAAAAGAAAGACATCTTAGATGCCAATAAAAAATAATAACCCAATAAAAAAACAATAACCATGCAAAAAAACTGGGCGAACCTGTAGGCCAATGAATCCAGATTGGGTGACCAAGGTATAATTGTGGTGGGTTAGGAATTGTCTGTGCTTGGCTCTCCTCAGTGGCTGACTAGCATCTTATCTACAAACTCTTCCATCTGTCTGGACTACGTACTTGTGTGTGCTGTCAGTAAAAAAAATAATCACACCCAGTTTAGCAACTCAACAAGCCAGAGAGGAGGAATGAAAGGCTTGTGGCATTAGAAGGTGAGGGGACTCTCCATAGGTGACACCCAGGGTGGGAGAGACATCCTGGAGAGTAAGTGTAAAGTAACAGACCCTGATCAGAGAGTCTGGAGAGCTGTAGTCAGTGGTCTTGATGATGGAGACACACCCTGGGGGACTGGTAGAAAGCTTAACAGGCTAGGCGAGAGGCTCAATGGGTAAGCTGTAAGAAGGAAGCCCCCATTTCATCCCCAGCGCCACACAGAATGAGTTCGGTGTCTCAAATCTGCAATTCCAGCATTTGGGATTTGGGAGGTAGAGAGAGGAAGATTGGAAACCAAGGGTCATCCTTAACTCCATAGTGAATTCAAGTCCTGTGAGACCTTGTCTGGAAAAGAAAAAGAAAGAAAAGATATTGAGAAAGTCTATAGGACAACACTGTACATGTACAGTCTTGTGGAGCCCTCTGGGGAAAGGCAGGCCATCTGGAACTCAAGACTGATTCCAGTGCAAACTGAGATCCTGATGACACAGGGGACAGAACATGAGTCATGTCACAAGAACAATGCGTCCTGGGTTTTGTTTTTTTTTTGTTTTTGTTACTTTTCGGAAAAAAAGGAACAATAACCTAAATAATTCACTTCACGTTTTATAAAGACGACATCACATACTTATACTATATCTTAATTACAGTTTATGAAATGTCCATAGAGGTTTCAGGCACTTAGGGTGCGCACAGAGGTTCCTGTCCACTGTCCTCTCTCACGCTCATGTCTAGCCTTGTCTTAGTGAGCTCTCACCAAGACAGATGTTCCCAATTTAGCCTTCAAAAGTACACAGTAATAAAATAATCTGCAAATTAGCATGTCGGTAGGGCCCAGTGTTTACAATCCGCTTCCAAAAGAAGGTTTGGCCTCTGCCTGTTTGCATCTGTGTGGGGAAGACGGCTTGCCCAGCGAGCATTATCTCCTCAACTTTCATGTGCCCGGCTGCGGCTCAGCAGAACATTCTTACTTTGAAGCTTTGTGCGGAACTGACCAAGTATTTGTACTTCCTGAAACACTCAATTTTTCCTTGTTTCTTTCTCTTCTTTTTCTTTGTTCTCCTCTCCTGTCTCTTCCTCCTCCTCCTCCTCTCCTCTGCCTTTTGTTGTTGTTATTATTATTATTATTATTATTATTATTATTACTGGAGCGGTTGCCAATTCTTAGAAGACAGTCAAGGCCTGTTTGCTGGGTCAAGCCTCCTCTGAGGGAGTGAAAGCGTCTCACGAGTTCTTAATTGGTTTAACCTGGGAAAATTTTGGATAAGGGGAGGAGAAAAGGAAGGAGCAGCACATGGTCCGATGGCTGATGACCGAGGATGCCTTGCTGAGAGATACACAGGAACGCGTCTTCTAGAACATGACCTATGTGACCATCGCTTTACACTATCAGTGGACGATCCTTTCCAGGCTCAGTCCATGCTGCAGTCCGCTTGTGAGCTCTGCGTGTAGAATCTCTGAGCTGAGGTACTACTCGGGGTCTGATCTGTGTCCATCTGGTTGTAAGATGGCACGGTGACAGCTGCCCCATTGTCTCTTTTCCTACCAGGAAGGTGAGTTCACTTTCCCCTCAAAGACTGGGCAAGCCTGTGATGGCGCTCCCAATGGGGTAGGGTAAAAGAGGTGTGTGGGCAGTGCTGAACACAGGCTTTGAGACAGCTGCAGTGTTCAAGTCCACTCTGATCTATTAGAGGACTGAGCTAGGTAAGTAAGCCACCTACCTCTTTGGAAGATTCCCGATGGGAAGGACCCTGGACCATGTCAAAAGGGAGAGGGGTTTACCTAGCTAGAAGTCTTCAGGCTGTCCTTGGAGGCACCTGGCCTGTGAGTGAACCAGGCTTCAGATGAACTCCATCCGGCAACCCGTCAACTGCACAATCAGAAGAAACACATGACTGAGTTCGGCTCAGAGGCCCTAATCCATGAAACTGAAAGCAATTGTTGTTCCAGACCAGCGCATTTTAAGCAGTTAATTTATGCAACCAGAAATAATTGGGGGAAGCATGGCACCATCTAGAAAACATGCAAGGTGTTGATGTCCTCTTGGGAGCACATTTGTGGGCATTCCTCCTAAGGAAACAAACCTAGAAGAGACAGTCCTCTCAACATTTTACCTTTCTCCAGAGAAAGTCTCATAGTTGCTCAGATTCAACCAGATTAGTGTCCTAGCCACAATGGCTGCCTAAGTCCTCATGCTTCTTGATAAACCACAGACCCCTGCAAATAGATATTGAATGCTTTGGTTGAAATTATGTAGCTTAGTCACTGATGCACATGGCTTGCACCGGAACCTGTTGTCAAACAAATCTCTCTCCTGTTCCCAAGGCCAACAGCTCTGATTTGTCAAATGTTCCTTCTCCATTACTATGGATCAAATAGCTCCCCAATTTCTGGGTTGACAAAGAAGCAGAGGGTGATATTGCGTCCTGGGTGGTCTCGTGTCTTATCTGTGTCTCATCCGTATCGGTTCCCTCTTCCTCATCAAACACAAGACTCATCTACATCACAGTGTTTTTGTACTGTGATAAGTCTCATAACAAGTAAAATTCCAGTTGGAGAGAAAGATAGGAACACAGCAAATATGGCTTTGTAGATAAGGATACAAAGCATTTTAACAAGTGAGAAAAAATGTACCAGCTGCTCAAGCTTGGTAGGCACCACACAGACAAGAATATAAACAACAGCAGATGAATGAACTCTCTCTCTGTGTGAATGAATTGTAGAGTTGATTCTCTTCTCCCACCATGTTGGTCTTTATGACTAAATGTAGGTTGCGAGCCTTGGCAGTAAGTGACGTCACCCACCGAGCCATCTAACCATCTCTCTTCTTCTTCTTCCTCCTCCTCCTCCCCCCTCCTCCTTTTCCACCTTCTCCTTCTCCTCCTCCTCTTCTGTTATTGCTGTGTAGTTCAGGCTAATCTGGATTTCATGATCCTCCTGCCTCAGCTTCCCAAATGCTAGGATTACAGGTGTGCATCACCATACCCAACCAAATATTATTTGATAAACATCGAATCCATTCAATACTCCATTTTAAGAAAAAAATTGAAAGAGAAACTGAAGGGAGTGTTATTTTCAAAGGAAAGAGAAAATGAGTAATTTTCTGGTTATCCATTACCATGTCCCAAATCAGCCCCAGGCTTTGTAGCTTGTCTTTCATGGTTCTCTGGATCAGGAACTCAGGAAAACCTTGGGAAGTAGTTACTGCTCTGCTTACATGTGGTCATGACCAGGTAGAGCCCAGAGCTGTAACAGCTGGGGCTGGCCTGATGCCTGTTTATGTGATGTTCCAGTGAGTCTCCATTTGGTCTCGGAAGGGGATGGTTCAAGGTCCCTCCTAGCATAATGACCTGAGCAGGCAGGTGTTTGGTGAGTCAGATCTGTAAAGGCAAACGTCTTGAGAGAACCAGGGAAGCTAGGTCACCATTGATAACCTTGTCTCCAAAATCGCACATCACTTTAAGTGGTTGCTAGCCAACACAATAAGGTCGGAAACATGGAACATGTCTCTCTGTGGGAGGAATGTAAATGTCCTATCAAAAAAAAAAAAAAGAGCTTGTAAGATGTGAGAAGTCATTGCAGTCATCCTTGGGGTGTCCAACCTTCTACATTTTCAATCCTTATATTCTTCATGAGTTTTCATCTGGTCAGTAGTCTCAGCAGTCTTTGTGGACTCAGTAGGTGTTACACACTAGTAGATTTCAACTACCTCTTTAACACTTGGGTATTGTTTTGTTTGATTATTTGTTTTTGAGATAAGGTCTCAGAACACCTGATGTTTTTCCATCCATTCATTCATTCATTTTATATCCTGATCACAACCACCTCCTCCTATCAGTACCCTCCTCACTCAGCCCCTCACCCGCCCCTCCTCTTCTCCTCTGAGAAGTTGGGAGCTCTTGAGTTCCAACCCACCCTGGCACATCAAGTCACTGCAAGACTATGCACATCCTCTCCCACTGAGGCCAGACAAGGCAGCCTAGTTAGGGGAATAGGATCCACAAGTAAGCAACAGAGTCAGGGACAGTCCCCGCTCAAGTTATTGGGGGACCCACATGAAGATCAAACTTCACATTTGCTTCATATGTGCAGGGGACCTAGGTCCAGTCTATGTATGTTCTTTGGTTGATGATTCAGTCTCTGGGAGCTCTCAAGGGTTCAAGTCAGTTGACTCTGTTGTTCTTCTCGTGGAGTCCCTATCCTGTCTGAGATTCCTCAAACCTTCCCCCAGGTTTTCTACAAGACTTCCTAAGTTCTGTTTAATATTTGACTGTGGGTCTTTGCATCTGTTTCCATCGGCTGCTGGGTGGAGCCTCTTAGAGGACAGTTATGCTAGGCTCCTGTCTGCAAGCATAACAGTATTATTAATAGTGTCAGGGATTAGTTCTTGCTCATGGGATGAGCCTCAAGTTGGGCCGGGAATTGGTTGGTCATTCTTTCAGACTGTACTCCATCTTTGTTCCTGCACTACTTGTAGGCAGGACAAATTTTGGGTCGAAAGTTTTGTGAATGGATTGGAGAACATCTGATTTTTAAAGCAACAGCAACAAATAGCAATAATAAGTTCTGATTTGGGATTGGGGAATGACTCAGTTAGTAAAGTACTTGCTATATAAACATGGAGACTTGAATACAGATCTATAGCATGTAAAGCAACAGCAATGGCTACAATCCTGGAATTGGGGAGGTGGAGACAGGAAGATCCCTGGAGGTAGATTCCTAGAGCATACTTGTCAGCCAGCCTAGCTGTATGGCTGAATTCCATGTTCAGTGAAAGACCTTGTCTCAAAAACTAAGATGGATGACAATTGAAGACAACATCTCTGGCCTCCAAATACACATATCTACTGTATTAGTTACCTCTGCTATGATATAATACCATGGTCAAAAGCAACTTATGGAAGAAAGACTTTATTTTGGCTTATGGTTCCAGAGGGTGAGTCCATAATGGTGAAGAAGGCATGGCGGCAGGCTGCTGGAGTGGGAAGCTGAGAAATTACATTCCAACCACAGTCATGAAGCTGAGAAAGCAACTTGGGAGTTGGGTGAAGGTATACATTCTCAAAGCCTGGACCCAGTGATGTACTTCCTCCAGCCAGCCTCCTAAAGGTTCCATAACCTCCCCAAACAGTGCTACCAATTGGGAATCAAGTGTTCAAATAACTATGAAGTGGGAATGCTGGTTTGGTTGGAGACTCAGTTGTGTTACATGATGTTTTTCTGGAGGTTGTCTTGTGATAAGATGTTTTGCTGAGAATAGACACATGGTATTTTTCTTAAAGCTCTCTGGTGAAAGGACATGTGATTTTGCTAGAGTAGATGCTTGAGAGGATATGGGATGTTTGGAAAGAGTATAAGTGTAACTCAACAGACAGTGGACGATGCTCTGCCATTGGTTCACCTTGCTGGTCTTTGTTGGGCTTCATTTTACTGGTCTTCACTGACCATATTCTGTCAATGATTTATCTTGCTTTCTTCATTGATGTCTTTCTTGTTGTGACTTCATAGAGAAAACAACACCAAAGAACTTCTGTTGGTCTTCTGGCTATGTTTTGTCACTTCAGTGGACTTGTGCCAATCCTTGGAGTCTTACAGTTTCTTCTGGGTCAAGCCATTGCTGCTGATTCATGTTTGGTGTTTTGCTACTAGACTGGACTGCTGACAACAAAGACTGGAATTGTCCCAAAGAACTACTTCTAAACAGGTCCACATGCCCATTGTCCTATTAGCCATCTTCCTCCCCTACCTTTAGTTGGTGGGCTGTAAGGGAGGTTGAAGTGTTTAAGAACCATTATTGAAGTAGGTTTTTGAAAAATATAAGCCTGCATACCTGATCTTATAGGGACATTGCTTGTTCAGAACACACACACATACTTACACATGCACACACATTCACATGCACATGTCACACACACATACTTACACATGCACACATACATGTACATTCAAATCCACACATGGAAAGTAACAAATACTTCTCTACCTGAGGTATGTCATGTGACTTCTGCTTACTGTCTTTTCAATTGTAATAATTTTATCTCTCAAGCTTGTATTAGAAAGGACTGACATTGGAAATGGTTGGGAAAGATCAAGGGAGAAAAGGGGAAGAAACAAAGGTAGTTTTCCCCATTAAAACTTAGAAAAAAATGAAGGAAGATATTGAAATTTTTGGTATTTAAAAGTGTACTTTTTATCTCTAGGAGAAGAGAAGAAAGAACAGAGACACTAACTAGAGAAACTGACAGGTCCCAATTTACCTTGAAATGATGGAGTCAGAAGTATGCCACTCTGAGTATTAGGAATGCCTACTCACTCATCCACAGAAGCACTTACACCAAGTTTCATAAATATCCCATTTTCCCAGTGTCCTTAGACTCACTTAAGAATGAAAGCTTCCGTGTTGTAACAGAAAATGGCAGAATTTCCACACATCCATGAACTGTAATAAAGAATAACAACCAGGTCTGACAGCCCATGCCTGTACCCAACTACTGAGATGCCAAAGGGCAAGGACTGAGAGTTTGGAGCCTGTCTGGATGTGGTGGTTTGAATATGCTTGGCCCAGGGACTGGCACTATTAAGTGTGACCTTGTTGGAGGAAGTGTCACTGTGGAGGTGGGCTTTAAGACCCTCATTCTAGCCACCTGGAACATAGTCTGCTCCTGGCTTCCTTTGGATGAAGCTGTAGAACTCTCAACTCCTCCAGTGCCATTCCTGTCTGGGTGTTGCTGTGCTTCCTGCCATGATGATAATGGACTGAAGTATAGAACCTGTAAGCCAGCCCCAATTAAAAGTTGTCCTTTGTAAGAGTTGCCTTGGTCATGGTGTCTCTTCACATCAATGGAAACCTTAACTAAGACACTGGGCTTCAGACTGAATTCAAACCCAGTCTGGAAAACTCAGTGAGATCTCATCTAAAACAAAACAAAACAAAACAAACAAAACAAACAAAACAAAACAAAAAGCAACAGAGATGGAGGTGTAGCTGAGTGGTAGGGTGCTTGCCCACTGTGTGAGAGGCTGTAGGTTCAAACCCCAATATCAAAACAAAGTACTTCATTAAAACCAGAAGGGCATGACAAGTCTCTAGACACTAGAGGATAGGAATATAGTAACTTAGTAGCAGAGAATTGTAGAGGGTGGTTCTGAGGCTTTGATCCAGAATCTGTGTTTACTGACACTGAAGATCCTTGCCCACAATTGGTTTTTGATCTATCAATAAAGTTGCCAATAGCCAATGACTGAGCACAGGACGGGACACTGAGAGTTGCACAGATAGGATGCAGAGAGAATCAGAAGGACTGGGAGAGAGGAGAAGGCGATGGAGTAGCAGAGGAGATAAAGCCAACCAGCAATGTGAGTTATGGGGTAAGTGGCCTCTGTGGTGGCAGAGACCATTGAGTTAGCAAAGGCATTTTAACAATAGCTGATGTGGTTTCTATTTGTGTATCCAAGATAGCTCCAAGACAAGTGAGCATGTTCAATTTGCTGGGAACTCAAAGCCTACAGGCTACAGGGAATCATTACTGTGAGACTGGGCTTGAAGCTTGGTTGATTGATTGCTTGCCCAGCTTGTGCTAAATCCTGCATTTAATCCCCAGAACTACAAAAAACTATGCATGGTGTTGAGCTGCCGGTGCCTGTAATTCCAACACTTACAAGATGTAGGCAGGAGGGCCAGCATCATCATCACCTGTGGGAAAAAATAGAGGGCCGCAGTGGTGGTGTCCTGCAGGCTTCTATGCCTCGGGTCCCACATGCAGGAGGAGGTCTAGGGTTCCAGTGGCCTGGAGGCTTCGGCGGCAGAAGGCCCCAATGACACGAGGAAGTCCTTGGTTCCAGAAAGGTTTATTGTCATGGCGGATGGTGGATGGATTTGGATGTACCCCCATAAAACTCAGGACAGTCCCGAGTTATATAGGGAGGGAGAAAGGGGAAGGATCTGGGGAGGCATGCTTAATTTGCTCTGCCCTCTGGCCTTCATTAGTATGTAAATCCCTAGGGCCTGAGGCCTCTAGTCACACCCTCTACCTGTGCACTTTGGGAAGGGCTGTCCTATGTGACTGAACAATGTATTTCTATGGAGACTAGACTGCTTTTCAGGACCCTGGGTTCTGGGGGCATGCTGAACTCCTGATGATTCTCACGCAGAGTCTCAGGGTTCTAGACAACTGCCCAGCCATGACCCAGAATACCCTTACGCAGTCCCACAATCACCTACATAGCGAGTAAATTTGAGGCCAGCCTGGGATACAGAAAACTCTTTTTTTAAAAAGCCCAAAACAACCTGGAAACCATTGCTATAGATTTAATGTGCACTAAGTATCATTGGTCAGTTGTGAGTAGAACTGCCATGTGATCTAGCAATTTCTCTTCTGGTATTGACTCAAAAGAACCAAAGACATATCTGCATTCCTATGTTCATCAAAGTATTAACACATTAGCCAAGAAGTAAAAATAGTCTAAGTGCCCATCAATAAGTGACTGGGTAAAGAAAATGGTATGTGTACATACAAGGGAACATCACTCAGCCATACAAAAGAATATAAACCTGTCAAGTGCTATAACATACATTTATCTGGGAGGAATTGTTAGAATAAGCTAGTCACAGAGAAAAAAAAATTGCACATGATTTAATTTCATGAGATATTCAAAGTCTCCAAACTCAGAACCAAATGTCGAATGTTGGGTCTGGGGACTTGCAGAAAGAGAGGAAGCTGAGAAGTGTCATTTGGTGGACTCTGAGTTTCAGTCATGAGAGAGTCTGGAGATCTACTGTGCATCCTATGTGTAGTTATGAGTGCAATATCACAAATGTCAAATCTCATGAGCCATTCGTGGTGGCACACACCTGTAATCCCAGCCCCTGAGAGGTGGAGGCAGGAAGATTATGAAGTTGAGGCCAACCTGGGCTTCACGGTGAGTTTGAGGGTGTCCTCAAATAGCACCTTACATCAAGACACAACAAACTAGCAAAAATCTCACACAATGTGGTTTTTACCTCAGTCATTCTCACTGGTGACCTATTTGCCTCATGAGATGTTTTTATGATTACATTTAATCACGTGTTATAATGGTGTGTATGTTTTATTTTTCTTTCCTTTCTTTAACTGCTCACAGGTCTTTATTCACTAATGGGGTGATACTTTCCATTTCTCAGGCTGCCCCTCTCAATGAGGGTCCCACTGAGCTCCATGTCATGCTGTTGGGGGAAGGTCCTGGTTGCCAGGCACCCAGTTTGGAGAAGGACCTTATACCTTCCTGGGAGTTGTTGGTCTTTGTTGTCAGGAAGGTGATGGGGAAAGACACAGGCCATTATAACTCAGATGATGGGGATGCAGGGTAGTAGGGACTGGGGGTATCTCCCAGCCTCAGCAGCCTGAGCACCTCAGGAATCAGGCTTCAAGGATGACACCAGAGAAGCAGCTCTAGGCAAGGAGGAGTGCAGTGGGGTGGTCATTGTGTAGGCTGAGTCAGGAGAAGTGGGTGACCATGTTCTCCTCAGACAGGAACTGCTTATTCAAGGGTTTCCCTGTATTCCAGGCCTCAAGTCAGGATCATTACAGCTCAGGGTCCAGCAGATTGCAAGTTTTCTTATCATTTCTCCTTTCCCATCTTATCTTTGCCTTAGATTTTGTTAGAACTGAACTATATACTCTGGGGATCTTGGAAAACCAACCCACATCAAATGCCAGCTGCTTATGATAATTTTATGTGGTTGTAATTTTTTCTAGAATTAACTAATAGTGTATTTGAGCCTTTGATGGAAGTGGGTTTCTAGGTGTATTTTACCATAAAAAAAAATCATGAAAGCAAGCAGGGGATCTTTTAATGAGGTTTCTTTTTTTTTTTTTAATGGTTGGTTATCCCTTCCCTGCTTGTATTAACAACTAATTTTCAGAAATAATTTTGGTATTTTAATATGAGCATACAAGGTCAGGAGGCCAACCTGAAAACACCAGCTTGTAAGAGTGAAGTACCAAGACCCTTAAAGTTATTCCATGTTTTAAAAATATACATTTTCAACTGACATGATTTATTTGTTTTTTTTAGTAGTTCATGATTTAATGAAATCTACCTTCTTCTCCATAGTAGGCTAACAGCTTTACTTTAGAATATTAAGAAGGCCTTTGCTAGGCCTGTGGCACATGCCTGTGAAAACTGGCAACCTGGGAAACTGAGGCAGGAGGATCTCAAGTGCAAGGTCTACACAGTGAGTTCAAGTTGCCCAAGCAAATTAGTGAGATGCTGTCTCAAATTAGAAAGCACAAATTAGGGACTGGAAAGATGGCACAGTCAGTGAAGTACTTGCTGCTTAAGGTTGAAGAGCTGGGTTCTGTTCTCTGGTACCCACATAAAAGCTGGGTATCGTGGTTCCCACCTATAATCCCAGTGCAGGAAAGGTGGTGAGAGTGGTGTCCTTGGGGCTTGCTGGCCAGCCAGTCTTTGTCAGTGAGCTGCAGCCTCAGTGAGAGACTGAGGCTCAGCAAACCAGGTCGAAGACACCCATCATCAGCCCCTGCTGTGTACCTGCATGTCCACATCCACAGGAACACATAAGCAAAGTATAAGTTGAAGAACAATTAATAAAGGTGCCTGATATCAACCTCATTTCTCCACACACATGTATATACATGCATACAAACATTTGTACATGCGCGAACACACACATACATACACATGCATGCACAAAGTATAAAACTATCTGAGAATATAGCTCCGTGGCAGTGCTGTCCAGGCATTCAGAAAGCCCTGGTTAAATCCCTATTACAGAAAGAAAAAGAAAGAAAGAAAGAAAGAAAGAAAGAAAGAAAGAAAGAAGGAAAGAAGGAAAGAAGGAAAGGAAGGAAGGAAGGAAGAAAGGAAGAAAGGAAGAAAGGAGGGAAGAGGAAATAAGGAAGAAAGGAAGGAATAACAGATAGACTTTTAACAGATTCACTTTCTATTACTGTGACAAAATACCCAGACTTGAAGCAACTTAGGGGAGCAAAGGGTTTCTTTGGCTTGGAATTCCAGGTTACAGTCTATTGTGGGGATTTCAAGTAAGAAAGTCACATTCACAGTCAAGAGCAAAGAGTGCACCAGTGGGGCCTGCTTGCTGCATGCGGCTTTCTCATGTTTATAGTTCTATGTCCTGTCATTGCATCTGGTCTCAGGGCTGATCCCCTGTCTCTTTCAAATGTCCTGGAGTGTGATCTAGCCTTGCTTCCCACTAAGCTAGAGTACTGGAGTCTGTGCTAGGACCCAGAAAGCCCAGGATGTCTCTTGGCAGTTATTGTCACCCTGCTTCTTTATTTGTCACCAAGCACTGCCATAACAAAGCACCACAGACAGGGTTGAGAGGAGGGGGGTTACACTGTAGGAATTTATACACCACAGTCTGAAGTCAAAAGCTCAGAAGTGGCAGGTGACTGGAGGCTGCTGAGAGGTCTCCCTGGGTCAGGGCTATCTTAATGTTATGTCCTCAGACGGCCTTTCCTCCATATGTGCACTTGGAGAGAGATCTTGAATCTTTTTCTTTTCTTATTAGGGCCCTAGTCCCATCCTCGGGATCCACCCTCATGACCTCATCTAACCCCAATGACTTCTCAAAAGCCCCACCTTGGAATACCACACTAGGGAGTAAGACTTCAGAATTTTGGAGGGACACCCTTCAGTCTACAACAGCTTTTCTTAGCCACCTCTTCTGTGGAAGAAAATCCAAATGTTGGTATTTCTGGAACACTTTCAGGAACATAGTTGCTTGTTAGAATCTTGGCTTAAATATCTGAAGTGATTCTTATCAGTGATTTCTTGGGAACATCAATATTTATCTAGATAATAAGTGCACATCATAAAAGATTGTCTACTTGATCCCTTAGATGTAAAAGTTCCCCGAGGTGTACAGTGACTTCTAGTGATTATTATGGTTTGGGGATATGGTCTTGCTATGTAGGAAAGACCTGTCTGGAAACCAGGATCCTTTTGACTTCTTCCTAAATACTGGGATCCCAGCTGTGCACTAATGCTCCCAGGTCCTGTTATCATCTTTATTGATATATGTCTGCTGTAAGCACACATTCTTATTGGCATTCAAACTTCCTTTAACTTGTCCACTTTACTTGGCACTGTAGAAGATGTACAGATTGGCATCTCTAATCTAAATGGCTCATGATGTCTAGATGCCCGGATATTTACAAATCTGGAAGCTCAGGGTGTAGGCTCTGGTCCTGTAGCTTGTACATCAAAACTGCCAGTCTTTCTACCTTTACGAAATCCCTTCTCCCCTGTGGTGGTTTGAATAAGAGTGATACCCATAGGCTCCTATATTTGAACCCTTAGACATCAGTGAGTGTCACTATTTGAGAACAATTAGAAGGATTAGGAGGTGTGGCCTTGTGGGAGTAGGTGTGGGCTTGTGGGAGTAGGTGTGACTTTATGGAATGTGTCACCGGATCAAAAGCTCACATGAGGGCGAGCATGTCTTCCTCTCTCTGTCTGCAGATCATGATGGAGTTCTCAACTGCTTTTCTAGCACCATGCCTGCCATGTGTGCCATCATGTTCCCCGCCATGATGAGAATGAACTAAGGTCTCCAGAACTGTAGGCAAGCCTTCAGTTAAATGCTTTCTTTTATAAGAGTTTCCTTGGTCATAGTGCCTTTTTACAACAGTAGAACAGTAACTAAGACACCTCTGTAGAGTTGGGAGGAAGGGAGGGAGATGTCCTCTCTGTTCTAATTAGAGTTCTCAGAGTAAGTTCCCATACTTTCTAGCCCAGGTCCCACTTCCTTATAGCAGGCCTCAATTGGGAACCTTGTTCTTTATCTGTGCGTATGAGGAGTGTTCATTCCTGTTCATGCTCCTATTCACGTGTGTGAGCAAATGTTGACTGAATGAATCGTTATCCAATGCCAGCCAATGTAGGAAAAGGAGGGCTGTATAGATGTCCTGTTATGGTGTGAATGTAAAATAGACTCCATCGGCTCATCATGAATTGTAACACTTTGGTCCCCAGCTGGTGGCACTGATTTTGAAGGTTGTGGAGCCTTTGGAAGGTAGAGTAAGAGGGTCACTGGAGGAAGGTCTTAAGGTTTAATAGATCCCCTGGTTCCCTTCAGGTCTCTGCTTCTTATTCCATGAGGATGGGAAGAGGTGAGGAGCCCCAGCTGTACCCCGCTTTCTGCCATGGAGCTGCTGTGCCTCCACCACCAGCCTGGGCTCACTATCCAACTATAAGCCAAAATAAACTTTTCCTCCCCTAAGTTCCTTCTTCCTGGTATTTCATCACATTGATGTGGATGCCATTATACAGAAAATTGGCACCAAGAGTAGATGAAGTCTAAGTTCTGGTGGAGACTCCAGGATACTCGAGATGCTAGAATCAGGGGGTGCTTGCCAAGGAATGCTGTAGGCACCAAGTAGAGCCCAAGAGAAAGGGCATGTGCTCAGTAGGTAACAGAACTGAAAAAGTGTGTCTCCCCATGTCCTTTGATGATGCCGCCATAGGCCCCAGCTATTGGACAGGAACCTGCAAGGCTTGTTTGCCCTGCTGGGTGTGGGGCCTGCTCAGCGATCTCTAGGTTCTCCTGTTAGTCCGTTTTAGAACAAGACTCTTTCCTTTGTGTCACTGCCTATTGGAAATATGAAATTTGTATTTTATAAATAAGCACAGTTAAGAACCCTTAGGATAACCCAGCAGCTGACTCAGATGGATGCAGAGACCCACAGCCATACAGTGGATGGAACTTGGGAGCTCTTATGAAAGAGTTGGGGGAAGGACTGAGGGTCCCGAAGGGGATAGGAACTACACAGGAAGGCCAACAGAGTCAACTAACCTGGGAACCCTGGGGTTCTCAGAGTCTGAACTACCAACCAAAGAACATGCATGGACTGGACCCAGGCCTCCCTGCACATATGTAGCAGATGTGCAGCTTGGTCTTCCTGTGGGTCCTGAACAACAGGAGTGAGGGCTATCCCAAAGCTATTGCTTATATATGGAATATGTTCTCCTAGCTGGACTGCCTTGTTTGGCCTCAGAGGGAGAGGAAGCGACAAGCTTGACTGATGTGTCAGAGTCAGAGGATACTCAAGGGTTCCTTCACACTCTCAGAGGAGGAGGGGGGAAAATTGTGAGGGAAGAATTGTGGGAGGGGGTGGCCAGGGAGGGCAGTGAGTGGGATGTAAAGTGAATTTAAAAAAAATCATGAAAAAAATTTACTGATTTTTTAATTAAAAAAAAAGAAGTCTTTGGGTAGACTTTGATATTTTGAACAGCATTAAAATAGTTAAGACTCTGGTGAATTTTGAAATTGGATGGGATATATTTTATACTATGAGATGGCCATGAGCCTATAGGGGCCAGGAATAGAATATTGTGATTCGAATATAAAAGTCTTCCACAGGCTTGTGTAATTGAACACTTGGTCACAGCTATTGGTATTGCTTTGAGAGGCTTTGAAACCTTTAGGGGGTGGCACTTCCCTGAAGGAAGTGGATGATTGGGGGTGAGCCTTGAGGTTATTTTATATATAATTTTATATCTTTATTTGTTTTTATTGTATGACCATCTTGTCTTCATGTGTGTCTGTTCACGACATTTGTACCTGGTCCCTGTGGAGGTCAGAAGAGGACATCAGATCCCCTGGAACAGGAGTTATGGATAATTGTAAGCCAAAGTATAGGTGGCATCAAACCTGATTTCTCTACAATAGCAGCTGGTGCGCTGAGCCATCTCTCCTGTGCCCCAGGCTTTGAGGTTTTATAACTTGTCTTCATATTGTACCTATCCTTTGTTTCCTGATCTAACAAGATGCAAAGATGTGTGAGTTTCCAGGCTGTATGCTCTAGCTGCCTGCCACCATGTCTTCCCCACTGTGATGGATTATCTTCAAACTTTGGGACAAAAATAATTCCCTTGTCCCATAATGTGCCCCTCCTAGTTTTCTGAAACATGGTTTCATGTAGCCTAGGCTGGCCTCAGATCTTGCCACGTAAGGCTAACTTTGAACTACTAATCCTCCTGTCTCCACCTCACTAGTGCTGGGGAGACAGATATGTGCCACCATGCCTCCTTTTGTCTGTTTCTTGAGACAGGATCTCTCCAGCCCTGGCTGGCCTGCCTCTTCAAGAATCCCAGGCACACATTTTCCTGCCTTGCCTTAAGTTGCCCCCTATCCTTAGCCACAGTTTTGTTTGTTTGTTTGTTTGTTTGTTTTATCACAGCAATGAGAAAAGTAACTACTATTGTCCTGACAAGGCATCCTCTTGGGTCTGGCAAGACAGGAGAATCATATGATTAAGCAAAATGAATTTATTCCTCCCAGGTAGGTTGCATGACTAAGCAGAAGCTTAGAGTATGGTGAACCAGTTCCTCAAGGCTTGGGAGAGCTTCTGGGTGGATAAGGTCTCCTTTATACATCCCTGATGCTGCACTGTGACTAAATGACACCCACTGCCCACTCTGGGTTTGATGTATCAGTTGAATCTGGGACCTCTGAGAACAAGTACTGAAGGACTTTCCATGCTAGGAAGGGCAGGGGTGTAGTCTGGGCTGTCCCAGACAGCCCCTCTCCATCCCCAGCTGTTGTGTTCTTTATATATTTCAGTTGTTCTGAGAAACAGAAGCAAGTGAGGGAGATCTGGGCATGGCTGGATTACTCTGGGGACAGAGATGCCCAGAATTGAGAGGGCATTCTTCCTTTCCCTCTCCTGTTTCCTTTCTGTCTTCTCTCCTCCTTCCCCCCTCTTTCTTTCTCTCAAAGTTTTCTCTATAGGACCAGAACTATGGAAGCTGACGGTATTTGACACTGACTTCCCTTCTGAAAGGAGAGAAATTCTAGCTTCAGCTGAAAACTTGGTAACGATTCTATAAGATCAGCTTGCCTTGCCCTCTGGGCCATAGGATGAGCCTAGCTGTGTGAAGAGCTTTGTTGAGACTCTTGAAACTGGGTAGGGGAGGAGGGACACCATTCAGTTCACACATAGACCACCTGTTGGAGTGAAGCAGTTTCCCAAGAGAGGGTAGAGACACACCCATCCCAGCACTGCTGGCTGGGCAGCCTTGTCATTTTTCATGTAGCGTCTATTCCAGTAGGGGAGTGTCTGGATACAGCCTACCTTGCACAGCTTTATGGGTAGTCTTGCCTCAACTCTCTCCCCACCTTCATAAAAGTCTCAGTGAGCCAGACTAGAAGAAATATCCCAGGTCTCAGGAATGAACAGGTGGGTGTAGGTGGCCTTGTCCCCAAGCTCTCCAGAATCCTCCATACGTTGATTTTGCTACTACTGTCCAGTTCAGAGCTTGTTATGACACATCTCTGGACAACTTGCTGAGACGCTGTTATATCCTGCTTATGAGTGTGACTCACAGTACTGTGTAATTTGCTGAATTATGTTGCTGAATGTCTAGCAGAAAGAAAGATTAACAGTCCTCTCACAGTTCCAGAGTTTTAAGTCCTACTTAAAATAGAAGGCCGCTCAACTTTGATTTCAAATTATTTCCCCATGGATCTGTAGGAAATAGCATGCAGGTCCATTACTCAGCCGTACTCGATGGCTGTTCCCTTGGATACTGAAAATGGCTTGCCAGTACACTGTTTGCTCGGGTTATTGGATCAAGTTCATAAATGAAGACCATGCTTCCTCATATCTGACTGGAAAAAAAAGTTTTGGGTTCCTTCCTTCTCTCCATTATGTGGGTTATTTTAGTTTGGGCATCCATGGTGAGTTTGACAACTCTTTGAAGATAATGGTTTATCTTAAAATTAATGTCAACTTTTCATTCTATTTGGCTATATCTGTATAGTACATAAGCAATGTTTTAAATTACTTTCTATTGAAGAAAAGTAGATTTTCTGAAGCGATACGTCATATTTATCTTATTTTCCAACTACTCTGTAGTTTCATGTAATTCTTGGCCATGGGTTTGAGAGCACAGTCACTTGGAATTACAGTCCTCACCACCCTCTCCCTGTCTCCAGTCTTCCAGAGCAACTTTGAGAGTTCAAGCTTTATAAAACTGAGGGCACAGCCTTGTCTAGACCATAGAGGATGGTGAGTGGAAAAGAACTTTCCAGGCAAGCTCAACAGTCCTAGTTTATAGTGACAACCTTTGGCGTATACAACACCTATACCTTCCTTTAACAACTCCCTGACTTGGGACATTCACATCATGTTCTTCCTGGCCTCATGGGAGCCACTGAGTCACCCAGTTGAATGTAGTACCACCATCGTGGGCAGTTTTGAATATGACTCTACAAAGGCAGAGGGTGGAGAGGCTATATTGGGTGTGTACACGCGTCAGGACAACCCTAAGCCTTTGGGTCTGGTAGATGTTTTTCTGCCCAGTGTCTATTCACTCTTCTCTGATAACCACACCCCATACCCCGCTGGGATCTAACACTAATGCTCATTCATCTTTCTCCTTTGGGTGGCTTTGACTCCTTTGGGGGATGAAGCATATGGCTCAGGTCTAGGCAGCCAGGTTCCTGTTCTCTGTATCAGGGACTAACTGCGATGCAGTCAGGACAAATAAAGTGTAGTCCTACTCAGCTTAAAGCCTAGAAGACATACTACGTAAGGCTTCTACATAGACTTTTACCCCAGGAGGAAACTTTATCTTAAAATAAAGACAAGACAGACTAAGTTATGGCTAGTAGGTTGTGTCAGGAACAGAAAATGTCCTGGTGACACTGGTGAGTGTTTCCAATAAACTGTACTGGAGACTAATACCACATTGAGCTTTCCAGTTAGTTAGCTAATCTCCCTCCCTCCTTTCTGTTTGTCTCCCTCCTTCCCTTCTCCTTTTCCTCTCTATCTTCCTCTCCCTCCCAACCCTCCTCCCTTCCTGCTTCCCTCTTCTTTTCTTCCCTCCTTCCCTCCCTCCTTCCTCTCCCCCTCCCTTTCTATCTTTCTTTTCTTCCCTTCCTTCTAGATTTCCTAGATTATTGGAGTTTTTGTTCTATGGAACAAAATAGTTTTCAATTAGATGTCCTGTGTATGTAGGCATTGCTTCCATGGGAAAGCTGAGAGCGGAGCGGCAGCTGTGGTCCTCCAGATGGTTAGTCAAAAAGCAGGTCCTGTCATTTCTACATCATGCCGTGCTTCATATTGGTGAGCACTATGCTCTATTTCCCATTATGGCCAGTCTCAGATGATGCCTTTATGGGGGGGGGATCTTGTTTGCTTCGATCTTTGTACACTGGGTATATTAGGAGCTGCTAATTAAATTTAGGTCTTTTGGGAAAAGTGGTTGAGAGTATTTTAAGTTCGTATAGGTGCTTCATAAGGGTGTGTGTGTATGTGTGTGTTTATGTGTGTGTGTATGAGAGAGAGAGAGAGAGAGAGAGAGAGAGAGAGAGAGAGAGAAAGACACTTCCCTTGGACAGACTTTCAGGGTGCTTCCTTACACAGTGTTAGTGAGGCCAGCCCTCACAGGTGGCCATGGCCCCAAGCATTATTAATAAACAGTGGAGGCAGCTATATCTCCTTTCTTCCATGTCTCGATTATCTGAATGCTTCAGAAGATCCCAGTAAAGGTGAAAAGTAATGACACCTTGTAGTGAAAGTTTGCTCTTAATAAAAACAAGCTGACAATCAAATTCAATCCTCTGTGTATGCTGGTGCACACCTGTCATCCTAGCACTCAGGAGATGGAGGCTTTGAGTCCAAGCTAACCTGGGCTAGGTGGTAAGCAGCTTACAGACTCCCCAATGGAATTAAACAACTTCCTTTTTATTTTTATTTATTGTTTTTCAAGACAGGATTTTTCTGGGTAGCTCTGGCTGGCCTGGAACTGGCTTTGTTGACCAGATTGGCCTTGAATTTGGAGATCTGCCTGCCACTGCTTCCTGTGTGCTGGGATCAAAGCATGCACCACTGCTGCCTGGCTAAACAACTCCCTTTTAAACAGAGAGTAGGAGAGAACAGAGGTCTCTTCAACCCAAGAGATTGCTTAAATCTTTCCCCTGTTCGCCAATTTAGACGTCAGTCTCACTACTGTAGGTCAAAATGATATCCTTGTTGTTCGTGGTTATGCCAAAATAAACAGTCAATGTATCCAAGGAAAAAGGAGAGCCAAGCTTCAGGCTTGATTTCTGTTCTCACCCCTATGGGCAAACTATTGGTCACGGCTTGTAGAACTTTCTGGAAGCTCTGCGTTTAAGATGAAGACCTTTGCCATAGTAACTGGGACAGTTTCATCTAGGACCCAGAGAGCTAGTTTCGTTCCTGATCTCTGAATTCTACTGGAAACATTCTCATGGACTTCAAGTCACTGTCTAGATTTACACAAGTATTTTAGGACAGCATACCATCTTCCAAGATGCCAGTCATCTGCCAGTAAATACAAGCTTTGGCTGCGTAGTGCACCCAAGCATTCTCTTACGGTCTGCGGTTTACAACCCACGTTTGGAAGGGCTATCCCGATTCCACCATGTCAATAGCTGTTTAGTAACAGACAAAAGCCAGTCTTTTCAGCAGCAGAGAGTACTGCATGCCCACATGCCCACTAAGGGAGCTACAGCATGTGATAGGGAATGGGGTCACCAAGAACTCTCCAAAGCACGAGGTTTCAGAAAGTAGGACTCATAGCTTAAGCGGAGATGTTTCTGGGTTTCCACTGCCATACCGAGGCCATACGTCCTTGCTGATAGCTGGAAGGCTATTTGCAAAGAGGGCTTGCTCCCTGAGCAACCAATACCAGCCAAGTATCTTGTTTTATCCACTGTCTTCAGTTCACTGTACTTTCTTTTTTCTCTCTTCCTTTCTTCCTTTCTTCCTTTCTCTCTCTCTCTCTCTCTCTTTCTTTCTTTCTTTCTTTCTTTCTTTCTTTCTTTCTTTCTTTCTTTCTTTCTTTCTTTCTTATATATGAGTACACTGTCACTGTCTTCAGACACACCAGGCATCTGATCCCATTACAGATGGTTGTGAGCCACCAAGTGGTTGCTGGGAATTGAACTCAGGACCTCTGGAAGAGCAGTCAGTGCCCTTAACCGCTGAGCCATCTCTCCAGCTCCCCCCTTTCCCTTAAGATTGATTTATTTATATTAATATATATGACTACACTATAAAAGTCTTCAGACACACCAGAAGAGGGCATTAGATCCTATTACAGATGGTTGTGAGCCACCATATGATTGCTGGGAATTGAACCTGTGTCCTCTGGAAGTCGTGCTCTTGACTGCTGAGCCAGCTCTCCAGCCCCACTCCACCCTGCTCTGTGCTTTCTTTATGTCACCTTCCTCTCATGCCTTTGTTAGGGTTGGGACCAGAACACCTGCTGAGAAAGAGTTCTGCTTCTGTTGGTACCATGACATACGCATATGGCAGGACTCAACAAAGACTTATTTATTTAAATACCTTTTCTATGTATGTACGTATGTATGTATGTGCATACATGTATGCAGGTGAATGTGCATATATGTGCATGTGGTGGTCAGAGGTCAGCCTTGGGTGTTATTCCTCAGGTGCGATCCATGTTGTTTTTGAGACAAGATCTCTTCATTGGCCTAGAGCTCCCTGAAGAGGCTGGGCTGGCTGGCCAGCAAGCTCCGTGGCTCCACCCATTTCTGCTTCCCTACTGTTGAGATTTCAGGCATGTGCACAGCCATCCACAGCCTTTCTATGTAGGTTTAAGGACCGAACTCAGGTCCTTGTGGTTGTGCTACAAGCCATCTCTTAGCTGTTTACATCTTTGTGGTACACATTGGTAACATTCTTGGACATGTAGTGCATGAAATGAAACAGAACTCACCTCTTTAAACTGAGAATACTGCTTTAAAACAGAATTTACGTAGCATGCTGGATTGTACTGCCCATCCCTCCATTTCTCAGCCCTTTTGCCCAAGGCTTCTGGAGGTCAGGGCTCTCCAAAGCTCTGTGTCTCGCAGCTCCTAGCCTGGCTTATGCTTTCTAGAGAGCAATCATCTTTGATTGTATAAGTGTTCAATTTTAATTTTAGAAATAAGAAATGCAAAGTCAAGATACAAAGTAGGACTTCATCTGCCTAATGAGCAGAGCTGTTTAATAACCGTTGACAAGTAAGAGTCTTTAGGCAGGGGTCCTTAGTTACAGTGAACATCTTTTACACAAATGGCTTTGTTGGTCACTTCATTCATCTGCTAATTTCCAAGACTATCTCCATTTGTCCCATGTTAGGTGTGTTCTGTTTTTAATTTTTTCCCCTGGTCTGACTTTGCTGAAGCTGGTTTCTAGATTTTGCTCTTCTGAGTCTCACAATCAGAGCATTGGCTGAACGTGAAATGAGGGTCATGCTTCCCAACTGGCTTTAAGAGCTCACTGATGACCTAAGCTCAGAAAGGTCCTCCAGAACCCCCCTGCCCACCGTGGATGGATTTCCTTATAGGTGATGGTCCATGGATGACTATAACATGCCTACAATAGAACAGGAGTCTTAATTTCCAAGTTGGTGGTGAATTAATTTAAAAATTGGGCTTAGGCTTATGCCCTGTGATCCTGAGGAAGGACCACCAGTGTTTTGTCAACCTCATTCTACACACAGAACACTCAGGGCCTCTCTGGACCTGTCTCAGGTATCTGCTTAACCTGCTAACTAAGTCAACAACCAAAGTTACTCCCATATCTCTAATACCTCACCCCTTCCAGAAGCAAAAGGACTGAGGACTCATGTTCCAGAGAGTAAAGAGTTGACTGTAGTCCTACAGCTCCTTTAAGGAGAATCCTGCAACAAACAGCAGACACATGTCCACTTTCCACAGAAAGCAGCTAATCCAGCAAAACGGGAGCTAGGTTTCAGATTGTCAAACTCTTCATTCAGGCCCAGAAAGACTCCAGAAAGTTTTTCAGAAAGAGACTGTGTGTGCCTATTGTTTTTAAGGCTCCCTGTTGTCTCTAGTTTTTTTTTTTTTATTATGTTTCTATAGAAAGCAGGAGGGAGCAGAGGTCCCTGTAAAGGAGCTAGAAGGAGATTGACAGTTTACCAAGTGCTTTCTCAGGATCTGTTCTGGTTTGTGTGGAACTTATATAAAGACTCTTGGTTTTTCTGGACTAGTTCCAAGGGGTGGGGTGTTATTACTCATGACATACCTTTGTATTGCTCAGTAGCCATTGTGATATATGGCTTCCATCAAGCATATGACATGTGTTACATGGCTATAGGAAGAGGTCTTGGCTTTAGTAGGGCAAAAACTTTCCAAAACTAATAAAAACTTAAGGGACTAAATGCTTATTATATGTGATAATCAAAGCAAAGTATTGCTTTAGAGTGTTGCTTTCATGGGCCTTGGAACTGCGTATTTATAAACATAACACTCTCATGGGTAGAAGAAAATTCCAGTCGAGGTTAGTTTTGGGGAAAAAAAAATGTAGCTCTTTGTTTCTCCTGAAATACAAAGGATGAATCACATTTCCAGTGTCTCTATGACTGTATCGGTTAATGAGGATACTACAAACAGCCCTATCGCTGGGTAGATGGACTGGTCATATAGAGGACAGGTAATAGACATGTACACGATTCTTTTTGAAGAGTTTTAACTTATATACTGAATGTGATTTATAAGTAACAATGTTAAGTGCTGAAGGAATAAATAACAAGGAAAAAACCAACAACATGTATTTGTTTCCTTTCTCCCTAGAGTTCAAATGAGCCACATGCACATAAGGGGCAACTAGGCAGCTGTGTAAGTGAAGTTACATTGTAAGTTACCTGATGGTTGTCTTAGTCTGCTTTTGTTGCTATAATGAAATACCTGAGGCTGGATATTTTATAAGGAAGTTTATTATCTCATAGTGAATTCTGAGAGTGTGATGCTGTCATTTGGGCAGCCTTAATGAGGGTCTTCTAGCTGCATCAAATCATGGTAGATGGCATCATGGTGGGGATGCATCAGGAAGGAGGGGTCACAGGTGAGATGGGAAGAGAGAGAAAGTTCATTTTAGGCTACCCTGATTTCGAGGTATTAGTCTAATCTCACCACAGTCAACTTTCGTTCACTCATGTTGTGGTACCCATGATGTAATTGATACCTTATGGGCTCTAAAGATTCCATGACCTCCCCACAGCAGCACTGTGGACACCAAACTTTCAGGAAGGGAAACATTGGGAGACACCATTAAGCCATAACAATGGTCAACAAGGCAGTGTGCTGAGATACTCTGTTGGCACTAGTCACATCTTAACCTCATCCAGAAGCCATGTTATCACACATGTTACCATACATGTTACCATACATGTTACCACACATGTTACCATACATGTTACCATACATTTTACCACACATGTTAACACACATGTTACCATACATGTTACTACACGTGTTACCACACGTGTTACCACACATGTTGGTGCACATGCCACCTAAGAACTTTCTATGAGATGACTTCAGTCACTGCCTCTGCAGGGATTGCTTCAACATATGCTTCTAGCCGCAAGTGCAGTGTTTTGGGATAACCCCTCCCACAAGAGAGGAAAAGAGAAAAAGGAAAAAAGAATTCAAATAAAGGAAAACCCATGTGTCATAAACATGTTTGAGGATATATTTTTCTTACCAGGTTTCCCAGAGAATTATTATTATATTATTATTATATCGGCTTAATGTCTGTCTTTGCCTTGTCTTGAACTGTAGAGGTCAAGTCAGCCTGCTCAGCCCACTGGGTAGTTGGTTCTATATGTATGAGTCAGCATGTCCCCCTCATTTGTATGACTGTGAGTTACGGTTTTGTATCCCTTGTGGTTAATGGCATCCTAAGTGTTTTGGTGCCAAAGCATCAAGATGGTTAATGTCAGCTGTTCTGACATGCTGAGGGAGATCACTTAGGCTAGACTTGAAAAAAAGTAAGATTTTCAGAAATGTTTTGTTTATAACCTTTAGCCCTGCATCACCTATCCAAGAGTGTGTCAGAAAGGAGGTAGGCATCCAAGAGGTTTATGATGAAAGATGAGTCAGATCTTTGAGAGATCTTGGTAAACTTCTTTCCCTAACTTTGTTACCCTAAGTGTGATTAATCATTTTAATTAACAGTACCTAGTCAGCTCAGTCCTAGTTCAATTTAGAAGAGATTTCTGAGGAATTTGGCTAAGGGTGGTATAAGGATCTATGTTCTGACTCCTAGCCTTACCTTCTGGGAAAGTGACAGAGTTGCCTGCTCTCTTTTCCCTTATGTAGGCTTAGAATTTTCAAAACCTACTTTAATTAGGGTTCTTAAATGCTTCAATCTCCCTTCTAGCCTTTAACAGGACAAGGGTTGTGGACCTGTTTAGAAGTAGTTCTTTGGGGTGATTCCAAACTTTATTGCCAGGATATCAGCAGTTTAGTTCGATAGCAAATGTCAAACATGAACTAGTAGCAGCAACTCCTCTGGTAGAAACCACAGTGCTTTGCTGAATTGGCACGAATCAGCAGAAGCAGAATCAGCCGGAATACCACGAGAAGTTCTTTGGTGTGTTTCTCTCTATGAATTGAAGACCAGTGAAGACGAGCAAAGTGTTTCATGGCTAGTGAGAACCAGAAGGAAATGAGGAGTACCTATTTGCCTGGAAAGCCAGAGAAGAAAATGGTCAATCAACCTGGTGGGTGTGACAGACAGGAGCTAGAAGTGTTGTAAGGGCTTAAGGAAGGAAGGCTGAGACCAAAGGAAGCAAAACAGGCATTCATCACATATATATAAGGCTGAATGTGGGTGGGGATGCTCAGAAGTGGAAGGGATGAGGCAGACCCTGAAGAGTCAACAGTTATGTTCTATGGGGGGGGGGAAGGATGTGTGTGTGTGGGGGGGCCACCTCTGCCTGGCCCGGAGGATCTCACATTAGCTGTGACAAATGACAAACGAACCACTCTCTGTCCTTTCCATTCCTGTTCCCCAAGAGATCAGAGGAGGAATGTGGAAGTACTGTAGGGACCCAGCCAGTGAGTTTCTCCTCAGAGTCTCCTTGCCCAGTGCTGACTTCAGCTCTAGCAAGCTGGACAGAGGGGAAAGTCATGTTCTAATGGAGTTTAGGGCACTGGACACCTTTCATGACTGAAACAGATCCAATCTGCATTGTGCCATGACTAGAGAAGGAACAGAAAACCCCCCTGAGGCCCATCCAAATTTCTATCCATAGGACTAGGAAGGAATTGAACAGATAGAAAGCTTGTGAGGAGGCAAGGCTTTGCTTTGTGTGAGTCCTGCTCACTCCACAGATTGGCTCCACAGGTTTTGCTCACGATTAGCAAGGCCAGCCTTTCAGAGACCTCGGCTCCTTTGCTTGTCTGGAGCTACCTACAACACTGGTTCTCAACCCGTGGGTCGACATCCCTTCAGGGGTCAGATGACCCTTTAGGGGTCACATAGCAGATAGCCTGCATATTTACATATTTACAGTATGGTTCATAACAGTAGCAAAATTACAGTTATAAAGTAGCAATGAACATACATTTATGGTTGAGGGGTCTCCACCACAGGAGGGACTGTATTAAAGGGTCCCAGCATTAGGAAGGTTGAGAAGCATTGGTCTATGGGGACCGTTTCTTCTTCCTTCTCCAGGCTCCTTACACAAGCAGTTTCCTGTCTATATTTTTTTACTCTTTACCTGCCTTTCCTCTGTTCATCCCACAAGCTGGATCTTAGACATTGCTTCCCTCATATCCCCAACCTAGATGAAGTCCTTCTTTTGGTTATATTCTTACAAAACACCAATGGTTCTTTCCCTGTCTGTTCACCCTGGCCAGTTCTGCATAGTTCTTTAAGTGTAATCTTGTCTCTATTCCCGACTCAGCTCCAATCTCCACAAGGATCGGCTCTCACTCTTCCCTTTCTCTCCTTTCTAAAATCACTGTGGTGTTCCTCATACCTAGCACAGTACTGACACCTAGTCATTGACTGACAGGGGTATTTTGATGAATGAAGGCCTGTGCCAGCATCAGAAAACAGGAGAGGCAGGTATAATGGTGAATTTTCTCATTGCTGTGATCAGCTACTTTACAAGAAAAAACTTGAGAGAGAATTTTGTCCTGGCTTGTGGTTTGACGGGACGCAATCATTTATGGGGAGGAAGACATGGTGGTGGGCAACTCCATGGTGACAAAAGCATACAGCTAGGACTTCTCACTTCCTGACATCTTGGAGGAACAGGATTCAAAGACTAAATAGGATGTAGGTAGAGCAATAAACTTCAAAGATCTTCCCTTAGTGACCCACTGAGACTGTATCTTCTAAAGGTTCTACTACCTCCCTGTGGTAGTTTGAATAGGTATGGTTCCCATAGATTCATGTGTTTGAATGCTTGGCCCATAGGGAGTGGCAGTATTAGGAGTTGTAGCCTTGTTGGAGGAAGTGTGTCACTGTGAAGGTGGGCTTTGAGGTCTCTATGGTGAAGCTCTGCCCAGTGTGGAATTCCAGTCTCCTCTTGTCTGCCTTCTGATCAAGATGTAGAACTCTTGGCTCCTCCAGCACCAAGTGGGCCTGCACACTGCCACACTTCCCGCCATGATGATAATGAACTGAACCTCTGAAACTGTAAGCCAGCCCCAGCTAAATGCTTCCTGTATATGAGTTGTCTTGGTCATGGTGTCTCTTCTCAGCAATGGAACACTTACCAATCAGCACTGTCAGTGGAGGCACAAGGATATTTCACATTCAATTCATAAAAGAAAGACTAAGGCACCTGTGTGTGTGTGTGTGTGTGTGTGTGTGTGTGTAGGATGGGGGGTACACATGCCTGTGAAGGACTGAGGAAGATCTGGGGTGTCTTGCTCCACCACTCTCTACCTTATCTCCTCAAGACAGGATCTTCTCCTGAACCTTTAGCTAGCTGCTTTTCAGCAAACCCCAGGGGTTCTTTCATTGGTTCCCATTACCAGCACTGGGTTACAGGTGGTGGCCTCACCTGGTTTTGTACATAGGTGCTGTCATGCCAACTCTGTTTTTCACCTTTATCCACGAGCCATCTCTCCAGTAGGACACACTTTCATCCTACTGCAGGGTGGGGCTTTTGAATGATCAACATCTGGGTCGACACAGCTTGGCTGTGAGGGCTGCTCTATAGGATGCTTAGCAACTTTCTTGCCTCTACATACCAGGTGCCAGTATCATGTACCACCTGACCCATGGAGACATCACAACCAATAATGCCCTATCAAATGTCCCAAGGACAAGGAGCAAGACAAAATGGCTAGTGGTTTGGAGTCAGTCACTACTTCAAAGAGACCAAGGTAGGTTTCTTTTTGAAAAAATGTAATTACATTAACAATCTATATGTGTGGATATTTGAGTGTGTGTGTGTGTGTGTGTTTGTCACAGTACAGACGTGGGAGTCAGAGAACAACACACGTGAGTCCATTCTTTCCATTTGCCGTGTGATATCCTGGGGGATTGTACATAGGTCATCAGGCTTGTCACCAAGCATTTTCACCTCCTGAGCCATCTCGCTGGCTTAAGTAGCCCTTTTGTTTATCTTCAAAAGCTTTTGTAGTGTAAAACTGTCACAGAAAGCAAGTATTTCTTAAAACAAAACAAAACAAAAAGGTGGGGGTCAGGAATCAAGATTCAGGACTGTCAAATGCCTCCGAGACAAAGTGAACTGGGAAGGCATTTGTTTGCAAGTGATTCAGGCATGCTGTTAGTGATCTGTAAGTCACTGGAGTACTGGGAGGGGGAGGCTCTGTGACTGGGGGTTTAAAAGGGCCAAGGGAGAGATGAAGTCAAGGCTGGGGAGATCCAATATTAGACAAGGGGAGGGCAGAAAGAAAGTCAGAAATAGCCAGGCAGTGGTGGCATATGCTTTTAATCTCAGCACTACACACTCCAGAGGCAGAGGCAGGGGGATCTCTGTTAGTTCAAGGCCAGCCAGGGCTACAGAGAGAAACCCTGTCTCAGAAGAAAAACAACAACGACAAAACAAAATGAACAAAACAAAACAAAAACAAACAAACAACAACAACAAAATCAAACCCAGTGATGACTCTCAAAGGTTACTACTTTTCCCAATTTCCAAATCTCCAGACGCTTCTCTATTTGCCTAACACAGGTAAATTCTGAGCGTAAGTGAGGCTTCACGGCAGATCCAGGAGCAAATCCTGGCAGCTGGAGAATTTGTTTGTGAGGACCATAGACTCGGTGGTTTATCACCTCACAGTTCTGTATGATACAAGTCTGAAGTCAAGGTGTGGTGTGGCTCACTTCTCCAGTGTCTCTGTGGTGAGCCGATGGTGTCTTCTCCGGTGTCCTTGTATGGCTTCAGGGTATGTCTGTGTTCTAACTTCCTCTTTTTATAATTGGATAAAGGCCAACTCTAATGGCCTTGTTTTACTTTGATTGCCTCTTTGAGGCCCTATCAGGAATATGGCACACTTTAAGGTCCAGACTTCATAGATGTATAGAGGGAACGTAAGTCGACCTGTGATAGTAGTGATCATCTCAGAGGGACAATAGAGCCAAATGTTCCTATCACTGATACTTCCCACCTCCATCGAAAGAGTCCCAGAAAGTAGCCCCAACCAAAATGGCCACCATTAACCACTGCCCTCAGCACCTCCCTCCTCGGTCCTTCAGTCATCGCTGACAGTGACATACATATTCCTCTCTGGGATCCTGACTACACTCCTTGGTCATCCTGAGTGTACCTGCTATATTGGAATCATCTTAGGACCACTCCTGGCTCACTAGTTCTCTGAACTTCAAGATCAAGCAGGGTTCAAAGTGACTGTGCCAATCGTAAGATCTGGGGTTTCAAACTCAGGCAAAGAACTTCCCTAAAGCGCCACAATATTGCTAGCCTTAGGTGAACTAAGGCATGTCCCAGTTAGGAACTGCAGCCTGCAGCGAAGAGGTCTCCTGGGAAGCCCTCACTCTTAGAGAGACATCCTGTTTACCATGAGTCACCTGTGAGAGTGTGTCAGCTAGAGTCTTCTGGTAACTTGCTAATGAAATGCTCTCTGTTAAGTATGTATATAGAACGGTATAAATAGGTGGAAGGTTTTCTAAATAACCCTGGCTCACTGTAAGGTGGTAAGGGAGTTATTAGTTATTTTCAAGGCGAAATAAAGCAGTTCTTCATCCTTTCCTGCCACGATTTAGCTTCATCCCAGGACAAACAAGTCACCCCCCATTTAAAGAAAATGAAATCGCTGTTCATGACGGGGTGGCTTCAGAAAAAAAAAAAAAAAAAAGCCTGGCCTCCGGAGTTCCAACTTTAGTGGGTCTCATTCTTACAGACTTTAAGCCTTGTGGTTTTTTGGTAGGAGGTAATTTCTGTGCTGGTTATGATTTGAAGGAGCTGGCCCACAGCTCACCCTTGCTTAAATTGGAACAAGATGTCACCCGTGGTCTTGCTCCCATAGTGGGCTCTTGAAAGTAGATTGTCAGAGGGATAAATGTTAGGCCGTTCTCAGGGACTCCTGTTAGTTTCCATGACCAGAAATGACACCACCATTCTGTCACTGCCCTTCATGAACTGAGTAGGGACTGCGAGTTGTTATGGGTGGTTTTCTTTTTCTTTTTCTTTTTCTTTTTTTTTCTTCTTCAGGCAAGTGAAGGCAATGGCAAAGAATATTTCATAAAAACAAGTGACAAATTTCACTCAAGTTACTGACACATTCAAGGAAAAACTGAGTTTTTGCTTTGAAGCTAACCAGAAACAAATGGGACCATTTCTCCAAAGGAAAAGTTGGGAGTTTAGTTATGATCCATCTCCCAGAAATCTAGGAAATTATACATACCGTCCCCTCTGTTTATAACATGAATAACATGATTGTGTGCTGGGGTCAGTTATAGGTCAGAGGAGAATTTACTGCCTGAAGCAGCGACTGCATCAAGGCAGAAAAGGGAGCCGTTAACCCCTTATCGACACCGCTCAAACGTCTGCATTTTAAGGAAAACTTTGGAAACTCTTTAACGTTAGGAACTGGGTCTCCAATGTTTGTAGAGACCTGTCCACACGTTCTTCTAATGAAAGTCTTTCGGAGACCTAGAAGCTAGGAAGCATAGAAACTGTCTCACCTCCAGGGGGCCAGGCATAAATTGTATGTGGTCTCAGAATGAAGCTGTCTGCAGATAGCCTCATTGTTCTGGGTTATGGGGATGAAGTGCTGTGGTCCTGCCGTGTTGGCTCCGGAGCTGAAAGTTGTAAATGCGCTGGGAGTTTTTCCAAGTGTTGTTTGCTTTGTCTCCATGTAGTTTACCAACCAAGGAGTGCATGCTGTCTTTTTTTTTTTTTTTTTAGGGATGAGGGATACTTGGCCCAGAGGGGTTAAGCAGTGTTCTCTTTAATATATAGTAAAAGTGTTCCTACCCAAGCTTCACTGAGTCCAGAGAACACTTCCCTTGCA
Source organism: Grammomys surdaster (assembly GCF_004785775.1). Classification (NCBI taxonomy): domain Eukaryota; kingdom Metazoa; phylum Chordata; class Mammalia; order Rodentia; family Muridae; genus Grammomys; species Grammomys surdaster. Next base: position 11,730,111 of record NW_021604595.1, on the reverse strand, counting down.
TGAGCGAGCCCATACCAGATGCCGAAGGTCACAATGGAAGAGCTCAGACGGGAAATCAGGCCAGGCTGAGGGGTCCCTGGGGTTCTGCCTCAGTCACAGTTTATGACCGCTCCCTGCCTGACTTCACTGGGGTTAGTGTGTAACAACACTGAAGCTCAAGTGGCAATCCCCAGCCAGCCTAGAAAGAGTGTGTGTGGAGGAGGAGAGGAGGCTAGTCCCGTTGGCAGTCCCAGGACGAGCAGACCAGGGAGAGGGATCTGGGCGGCTAGACCCAGCTGGGAAGGGCCTATGGCCGCGTGGGAGGAGGGTGCGGTCCCAAGGCAGGATTGTTTATAAGTACCCCTGGCCTTTTTAAAACACCAGCGGATGGCGCCACCTCCTTCCCTTCTACTTGAAATCCTCTGTGAGTCACGGGGCCCTTCCAGCCACCTGCAGTCCCCAGTCTGCCTCTCTGTAGGAAACGCAGCACAGCCAGGGAGGAGAGGGTTGGGTGTCCAGCTGTGATGTGGACCAGCTGTGGGCAGATTGCTTATGAGCTCGGCATTCTCCTTAGGGGGTTATGATACCCATCTTATGCAATTCTTGTCCAGCCCTGTGCAGCGTTTAGAAATAATGTCTAGCACCTAAGAAAGGCTCAGATACTGTTATTTTTTTAATTCTAAAAAAAAAAAAAGATTGTCTTTGCTCGTTTCTGCCCATGTTTCTACACAGGATCCTGTTAAGGAGGAGTGACAGTAAGTCTTTGAAGGCATGCATGCCAATGGCTCTGTTTCTCTTTTACTGTACCCCTATTATGTGTCCAGACACCGTACTTAGGATAGAAAAATAAATAAAACATGGCCCTTTGTTTCTGGGCTCTTAGATTCTGTGAGTTCAAGGCCAGCTCGGTCTATAGGGCCAGTTTCAGGATAGCCAGAGCTACACAAAGAAATCCTGTGTCAAACAAACAAACAAACAAACAAACAAAAGAACAACAACAAAAAACAAAAACAACAAAACAAACAAACAAACAAACAAACGGCTCAAACCAATTAACCAACCAAAAAACAAAATACAGGCAAAGCAGCTGCTACATAGAGCTCCCAAAAGCAGTTAAGGGCAGTTATCCTGGTAACCAGACCTGGCTTTGAACTCGAAGAGATCCCCTCCCCTCGGCCTCCTGAGTGCTAGGGTTAAAGGCAAGTGCCAACACCACCCTGCATGCATGCCCTTGTTTCTAAATAGGATCTAAGCTGGAGCTTGCTGCTGTAGCGCTTTGGACTCCTCTTGTTGGTGTGAGGCCAAAACCCAGTTTGCAGCTGCCTCAGCTCAGACTGGGCTTCCTCCTTCAGTTTCTGACTCCTGGCATGTGTTTAGGTCAGTGATACAAGCTGCCAGCTTCCCCTGCAGCATGCTGGTCCAAGAGCTGTGAGTGCCCAGTTCAGGTCCCATTTCCTCCTCCTGGCTTCCAAGGTATGCAGCTGTCTACTCTCCCCAACTTCACATTCATCTTCCCTTCCTAACTGCCCAGCCTGCTGACAGCATTCATGGCCCCAGATGCAAAAACAACCACTTAAGCTGTTTACGCATCTCCTAGGAGTACTTTGTGGAATAAAACCCTTGCTTAGTATCTTCAAGCTGAATAGCTCTTGATGGCTAGGGCAGCTAAAGACAGCTAGTGCAATACAAGCTAGGGAGTAAGAATGGAATAAGCACATTCAGGAGATGGCGGGGCTGTGTAAAGGCCTGGCATCCCTAGAAATGAAAAGAAAGGCTGGGAGAGGAAGATGGGGCACAGAGGGAAAGAATGGTAAGGAGATGTGGAGAATCTAAAGCCATGCAAATGCTTAGGCAGGACAAGGGACACCTGTGTGAAAGAAGCGTCCACACATTTGGGAAAGATGCTGTGAATAGGGGACGATTGGTTACACTGTTGCTCTCTGACTAAGGCTCCGAATGATACATCTTTCCAATGGAGTGCTCTCTTTAAGCAATGCTGTTTTCTGTGGGCGTTGGACAAGGATTAGGAAATCCTTGCATCGCTTAAGGATGAGTACGCACTCTAAGGAAGGTATTTCTGGTAGGGGGTGGTGGTACTTGGTCACTATGTGAGCATCCTAGACCACATACACAAACCTGCACGGAACAAACCAGCCACTTCATGTAGCCTCTTGATGCAGCCTAGAAATACTAACCACAGCATGGACAAGGCTGCCATCAGTGTCACAGGGCTGGTGGCTCTACAAAGTCTTTATAAGAATGAATACACGTAAAAAGAATGATACACGTAAAGCCAAGATGCACAACGGTAATGTCGTCACTCATGGCTGCTGTGAATCGTGCACACTCGTGTGTGTTTCACTTTAGTGCACAGCTTCAATTCAGACACATGACGAGTGCTGCATTATGTATTAATGACTTCAGTGGCCTTAGATGGTGGGACTATTTTAGCTCCGCTATTACCTTCATCATTATATGGGTCTGTCATTAACTAGAATGTCATTATGGAGCAAGTGACTGATGGGGCCAGACAAGCTAAGAGTAACAAGCAAACTACATATTTCAATGTTTTTTTTTTTTCACAAAAATTCACAAAGAAATTTTCCATGTTGTGTTGGTCTGGGTATTATCATTGTGCTGTCTCTAGACTCTACAGACTCTCTCTCTCTCTCTCTCTCTCTCTCTCTCTCTCTCTCTTATGAGACAGGCTCTTGCAAGGTAACTGAGGCTGGCCTGTAAGCCCTGATGTTCCTGTCTTGGTTTTTAGAGTACTGGGACTGTGATGTTCCCCTATGCTTATCTCAATGTGTGTGTGTGTTGCTGGGGATTGAACACAGGGATTTGTGCATGTAGGTACACTACCCTTGAACTACACCTCCTCTATCCCTTGTCTGTCTCTGATATTGAAGTATTCCCATATGTGATCTAAGAGATTGCCAAGAAAGAGGTCACCATGATAGACCATCCTGCTGGTGTGGATGGGTGCGTTGTTGGTCAGGCCTAGGTGTATCTTGTATAACCTCTACCAGCTCCATGTTCATAGTACCCAAGCATGCTTCCCTAACTGCAGCAGGCTGGAAACTGTGGGTCTGGAAAAGAAAAGGAAAGTGGGATTTGATTGACTGCATAGTATCGTCTCTGCCACTGCTGGTGGCTTAGGAGCTGTTATTTACAGCTCAGTTGCAGTGACAGTTGTGTGTTCGTGCATGATGGGATGTGGAGAATGTTTTACATCATAGCTGCTCCCGCTATAATGAAACATCTTGAGTTGGTGATGCGCTCAGTCTGTCACATCTGAACAAAGAGCTCAGCATTCACACAGCGAGCTGTGCAGGACAGGCTGTTTCCTCTTATGCTTTCAAGGCTGCGTTTGCCCCTCAGCCCCAAGGAGGAGGAAGGACTAACATAGCCCACAGTATTATCAGCCCAGGAAAAGACCCAAATTCCAAATTCAGGTTATGATAAACATCAATTTCATGCCTTCATAAAGTTGAAAAAAAAAAGAACCCTGTCCATTTGAATCATCTAAAGCCAGGGACCAGAGTCCTCTGCTTCTATCTGGACCAGCCAGTCGGCTGTTAATAAACACCCTAATAGGAGATCGGTGAGCGAGTTCACTCTCTAGTACAAATGGTTAATGTTGGCTAATGAAAACAAAGAGCAGTTACTTCCTGTTTGTTTGTGTTGAGATATGGTCTCTTTATGTGGCCTCAACTGCCCTGGAGCTCGCCACATAGACAAAGATGGTTTTGAACTCAGAAATCCACCTGCCTCTGCATCCCAAGTGCTGGAATTAAAGGCATGCATCTCCACACCAGGCTAGAGTAGTTACTTTCTATGATTATGTAAGCAGGGACACAAGGGTTCTGGTGTTCAAGTACGTGGGTGAGTCCCAGTTCTGGTCTTTTTGGTCCTTTACAGTCCCACTGACCAATAGGAAGGCTGCCACTGGCAAACTATTACAGGGCTTATCCTGTTTCTTGACTTACTTTCTTAAATTGTTATACAGAAACATAAAGATTATATATACTAATGAGGATTCTGTGCTGTCTCCTTACGTGTATCTGTGTACTATATATACAATGTGTGTTAAACATGTTCCCTCAACTATTCATCCTTCTAGTGAAAACATCTCTAACACTTCTGGAGACATACACTAGGTAGCTGTTATCTAGAAACTACGAGTTGTGCAATACTGTACCACCAAGGCTTCTGTACCCTATCTAACTGTAAACTAGTATACACTGGTCAACCTCTCCACACCCCTCCCTCACCCTAACAGCTATTTTGTGTTCTAGGATGTGTCCAAAGATGGAGTGTTAGACACAATGGTAAGATCTGTCCCAGAGAAAAACATCAGTCTTGAACTTTTTCCAGCCCAGGATGGATCAAATAGGAGAAACCAAACTATTTATGATATCAGCTGTCACATATGTTGTGTTATGAAGACAAGAAGCCAACACTTTTGCAATAATGACCTTTCTTTCCAATGTCCACAAATGTAAACAGTAAATTTTCTTATGATGTCTCAGAGTCAAAACAATGCTTGAAACAAGAAGATTACACAAAAATACAGTAATGCATTACTTTCCTTCTAGAGAGCGTTTGGTGCGGGTAATTTTATATGCCAGCCTGGCTAGAGTAAGATACCGAGATAACTGATGAAATGTCACTCTAGGTGTTGCCATGAATTTAATATTAATAATATTAATTTTGATTTAATAATTTAAACCATTTGAGTGAGTGAAGTAGGTGACCCTTCATAAAACTGCAAATCCTTAAGATCGTTTGTCTACCTGCATCCATTATTTTGAAGATAAGATCTTACTCTAGCCCAAACTGCCCTAGAAGTCACTATGTAAGCCAAGTGGCTTTAAACTCATGTCAATCCTCCTGCCCCAGCCTCCTGAGTACTTGAGGCAGCACTCTTGAACCATCTCCATCCTAATGGATTTGTTTCTCTGGACAATCCTGACTCATAGGGACATTTCCTTCCTTCCTTCCTTCTTTCCTTCCTTCCTTCCTTCCTTCCTTCCTTCCTTCCTCCCTTCCTCCCTTCCTTCTTTGCTTCCTTCCTTCCTTCCTTCTTTGCTTCCTTCCTTCCTTCCTTCATTGCAAAGAAAATACACAGTATCCATTAATTTGCATTAAACCATTTAGAATTTCACACCTACAAAGTATTGGTTGAGAAACAAGAATTCACTTAGGAATCTGAGGTTTCCTATTTTGGTTAGCTTCAGCTGTCCACTTGACACAGCTCAGTTACCTGAGGGAGTCTCAGTTAGGGGGATCGTCTTGATCAGATTGGCCTGTAGGTATGTCTGTGGGGGGTGGCATTTTCTTGATTGGTGTAAGAAGACCCAGCCCACTGGGGCAGGACCAAGCAAGGAGTCCTGGGCTATGTAAAAAAGCTAAGTAGAAACTAGGGAGCTAGGCGGTAAGCAGCCTTCTCCCATGGTTCCTGCCACTGTTTCTGGTTGATATATAACCCCTACTTCCCTCAGTGATGGACTTGTTGTCTGGAAGTATAAACTAAAAAAAACCTTTTCCTCCCCTAAGTTGCTTTGGGTCATGGTGTTTGTCACAGCAACAGAAAGCAAACTGAACACTTATTCACACACCGTAGGCCATTGTCTGGCTTTCCTATCTCCTATAATCCTTTGGACCCCTCCATACTTCTGCTTGCTCTGCTTTCTCTAATCCATCTTGGGTTCAGGCATATAAATCCAGGACTGTTTGCTCTTCATTCATCCCGTGGACAGAATATGATATCAGCTGTCACACATGTTCTTCTTACTTTGAACTCTGCAGCCCACCTGGGATAATGAATTAAATTAATGTTAATGTATATTAGATACAGTTGCAGAAACAAAAGGCATCGGCACTAACCAGTATTAAATAGCACTTGGGTGCAAGCCAATGGAAGAAATGAAAACGTAAAATATGACAGTGGCTGTCTCCAGCCTGCCTCTCTCAGCGCGGGCTTGGCTAGAGTTCTGACATGCAGGGTGATGGCTCTGCAAGGAGGATGGCTGAGCATTTGAGCTGCTCGGCTGCACAAAGAAGAAAGTGTCAGCTTTATGGAGGTGATTTGTACTCTGTGAGGATTACTTCCCAAATAACACAACAGAGGAACCCCAGTCCATCCTGTAAAGTGGAAAGGTTGCCTGCACGGCAGCCTCATGCTGTCAGAAAGAATCCATGACTGGAAGATGCTCAGCTGAAGCACAGGGAAGAAGCAGTGGAGAAGGGCACAGAGGGCACTATCTAATCCAGGAGACGTTTTCAGAGGCACCTCGTTCTTTTCCTTATTATGTTAGCAGACAGCAAATATGAAAAGATGAAGAAGGAAGGGTGGGGGAGGGGAGAGATGGAAGGTTAGGAGTTAAAATCCCTCTGGGTGTGTATTCCTGCTTTTCCTGCCTTCTTTGGAAGCCAAGGTAGGAGTGTATATCTTTTAGATTGAAATTCCTGTCATAAACCTCATAATCTTCGCAATGTGAGTGCGATCAGTCATCCACATGAAAGAAAAGGCTACAACAGAAGCCAGCTGCTGCCTGGGCTGGTGTTAGAGAAGTTGAAATCGAAAGCCAAAGGAAGATAGGCAGTGATTTAAAACTCAGCCTTCTGCTGAGCCTGATGCCATACTTCTGTAATCCTACTCAGAGTCAGATGAAGGAGCATTGTCAGGAGTTCAAGGCCAGCCTAGTCTCCATAGTGAATTTTATCTCAGCCAGAAAAGAGAGAGAAAGGGGGGGGGGGGGGGGGAAGGGAGGGAGAAAGAGAAGAAGGAGGAGGGAAAGGAGGAGGAGGAGGAAGAAGAGGAGGAAAAGGAGAAGGAGAAGAAAGAGAAGAGCTCAGGAAGCCGGGGCAGGGGGATTTCTATGGGTTTGAGACCAAGGATCTTCATGGACTATTCCCTGCTTACCAAGAACAATAGCTTTAGATGTACACACATGCCATGGTGGGGCTGTTAGGAGTTCTAGGCAGTCTTCACATCTGAATGCTGAGCACGGTGCCTGGGACCTTCTCACACACCATATTTTGCTAAGGAATCTGACCATTTTCTCCATCGATATCCTAAAATCAACGTTTTAATATTAGGCTTTAACATTGCATATTGAGGCTTGTTCTCAGTTTCTGTTTGTTTGTTTGTTTGTTTTGCTATTTGTTATTGCTCTAATTTTGTGTCTTTGGGGGTAAGTCAATAGTTTGTCCAGGCCTCTGTCTGTACAGTGGAGATGGTTAAGGAGGTTATTCCCCCACTCTCTCTTTTTCATATTAATATTCTCCAATTCTGTAAAACTAATTTGAGGGGGCCCAAAACTTAAAGCATGAACCTTGAAATTAAGCCTGATTCCATCTCAAACATTCAAGGAAACATTTATGGACTATCTAGGGCGAATCAGAGCAGACTTGGTTGCCTGACATGTGAAGCAAATGAAGGCTTTGTCACAAGGGCTTGAAGCAAGTATAAGGTAAGCCAAGAGAAGGCTCAGAACTCATTGAGGGAAGTGCCTTGCTCTCTCACATTGGGATGGTGGCATTCCTACACCTGAGTTAGGGTCTCTACCCTAAAAGAAGGAAACTTTAACAGGGCCCCAGAGCACAGGACTCACATTGCCAGAGGGAAAAAAGCCCCATTAGGGTAGGAGACTCAAGAAAGACTTGGGGAGGAACCGTATCCCTCTTGAGGCATGTTATGGTTTGGATTCAGGTCATCCAACAAAGGTTCATATGGTAGAGTCTGGGCTTGGTAGTGTTGATGGGACAGAACCTCCAAGAGGTGCAGCTAGAGGGTAGAAACTAGAACCTTAGTGGCTTCACATGCAGGAAGACTGATATTTTGTCTTTGGGAGTGGGCTAGGTTTGGAGGGACTAAGTTGGTGGGTGTAAGAGCAGGTTGGCTTAAAGCTTAGAACCACCTTGGGACATGTTCTTCAGGATACCTTTTTACCTTGTTACAATGTAGAATGACCTGCCCCCAGCCAGATTTGGCTCCAGAATTGTGAGACAAAATAACTCTTTTTTTCCCACTTGTACAAAGTAGTTAGATTTAGCAGAATGGAATAAGACAAGAGGATTTCCCAGTATGTACAGGAGAGAGAAGACGAGATGGAACTAGTGAATGTAGGCAGTTTGTAGACGGCCTTGGATGCAGAGCACAGGGACTGCACTTAACTGACTAAACATTTCTGAGGAAGGGCACGAGAGGATATTATGTAATAGATCAGTCAGAAAATAGACAGGGAGAGAGGATGAGGGGCACACCCACTGAGTAAGACAGACTTCAGAGACAGCAGGGATAGGGCAGCTTCCTAACCTGTGACCTGGTTCAGCCAGTGCATCACACTATAAAAATGGCATATGGTAAATGAATGTGGTAGGAGAATGTCATTGTCACTGGTGTTTACTACGTGCCTCTGAAGATGTCTGCTTGTTTTGCTAGGGTATCTCCTGGAAATAGTTTTGTTTTTTAAGCCTGTCATTGACGTAGCCCGTGGTGGGGAAGTTTGGCTTTCCTCCCGTGGATCTCCTAATGCCACTTTTTTTTTTTTTTGAGGGGTGCAGTCCAGCAGCAGCTTGGTACATGTCTGGGTGCAATAGCTCCGAAGGGTGTGGTTCTCAATGGTCCTTTCTTTATTTCCTTCAGGACACAAGGCAGGGGCAGGAATGAGAAGCCAGGATGTCTTCTGGCTTTTGTTGTTAATGGGTTTTTTCTTTCTTTTTGCAAATGAGATTCTTATATCCATTCTCCACAGTTCATTCTGATGTCAGTGCTTACATGGTCATTGTTCTTAGACCAGGATGGTTTTCATAAAGCACCTCCCTCTTTTTTGCTTTTTTTTTTTTCAACCTCTAGCATTTGGTTAGCATGCCTTCTTTATATCAGAGCCTCAGAAATTTTATCCAGCAGAGAATAAGGACAAGATTCCTGGATGGAGGACTTGAGGCCTACATGGTAACACAGGATTTGTTTTAGGATGAGATTAAGGGAGATCAGTATGGAACATTAATTCCTGTTCATTTCTGGTTCAAGGCTGCTGTCAGCTCCAGCTCCTTCACTGGCTGCTTCTCCTTCTCTGTTTTTGTCTTCAGGGTGTCGAAGTTGATCCCACCATTTTGCTTTCTTCACAGTCTTCCGACCATGGTAAGGATTCCATATTTGAGCTTTAATCACCCCCTGCCTCTCCATTCTGTACTTTAATCTCCATGAGCCTCCCTTTTTCAGATTAAGCAACACACAATTTAAACTTTGGATCTAGGTGTTTGGAAGTGTCAGCACACGCATAAGGGCAGGTGTCTATGTAAGTCCGACTTTCAAAGATAGTTCAACTTTATTTGCAACTGCTATTTTAATAAGATTAGGAGGTGTTGTTGTTGTTTTCTCTCTCTCTTAAAATTACCTGCCAGTGGCATTTCACTTTAAAAACACAGGACAGGGTACACTGTGAAGTATGTTTGATCTCCTCATCACTAGAGCTGACCTACGTTTTCAGCAGGCTTGACTGTCAAGTTTGAGCAGCAGGCAGGAAAGCTCAGTGTCTGGTCATTACGTTCCTCATGACACTTGCTCTAGAAGTGACATATTTGACGTTTCCAGGAAGCGTTGACGTTAGCATATATCTTTATATATGGTGGGACACACATCATGTCATACATAACACACACAATCAAAGGAAGAGTAGAAACCTTTCTGAGCTAGGGTACAAGTTGCCAAATGATACATGTTGGGCTCTAAAATGTTAGTGAACAGAGCTGTAAAATCAACAAACAGTTTTCACGTCTGGAAACCAATGGAAGGTTATGGTCAGAGGAAACACAGGCAGGAGATGAGAGAGACTGACAGAACACCAAGGGTAGCCCTTGCTAGCTTAAAGACTGCCACAGCAGAAATCTTGCTGTTGGTCATGGTCTGGATCAGGTGCTTCTAGATTCTTAGCTTCTTATTCAGAGTATTGAAAAACCACACATGGATTGCAAAGTAGCAAGGACATTTTTTGTATGATCACCAGTTCACTGCTGAAGAGAGCAGCAGATCCCTGGATTTCAGAGTGCACAAGGACCCCAGGTTATTATATAGGGCTTCCTTTTTGATATTTAGGAAGAGGAGGAATTTCACTGCTATGGGTGTGGTATGGATGGTTTTCTGTTTTGACAGGCTTTTCTCTATTACATGTGTCCTTTCCCATAATGCATCTGATCTTAATAAAATGCATGCTTAGTCATGATACACATAAGGTGGAGTATGGGAATATTCCTCTGAAAGTCCCCTCAGAGGACAAAGTTTGCTTTATTATAGATGCATCCAAAAATCAGCCGAGGCCAAATTGTTCCCCTCATTTCTCCTTCTGGGCATGTTCTAGACTACAGTTGCATAAAAATGTTGGTGATTGTAAGGGAAGAAAAACTTATTCCGTTGTTTAGAGGGTAGAATATGGGCAGCTTGGTGAAGGTAGGAGGGTCGTCAGTTGCTAGATACATTGGCAGGAGGCAGGAATTTATATAGCCCAAGCCAAGTGGAGTTCCACATTGCTAAGCAATTCTGTATGTTTGTCTATCTCAGAAGCAAGGAGTAACAGATTTAAAAATATGGGGCTCTTATTAGAAAAAGATGTTGGCTGTTTGGTACCTCAGAAGAATTGTAAGCTTCTGGTATAACCAAGAGCACATGAGAATGAATTGTGACTGAGGTGGATGTTTGCTGAGCTAAGATGCTTGCAGGCAGTGAGATGGACAGTGAATTAGTCTTCATTCTATTGCTGTGAAGAGACACCATGACCAAAGCAACTCTTATAAAGGAAGGCATTTAACTGGGGACTTGACTGCAGTTTCAGAGATTTAGTTCATTCTCATTGTGACAGGAAGCATGGTGGCACCCGTGGCACTGGAGCAGTAGCTGAGGGCTACATTCTGATCTATAGGCAGAGAGAAAGTCTGGTCTTGGCATGAAGCCCACCTTCAGTGACACACTTCCTCCAAGGCCACATCTTCTCTAACAAGACTATAACTCCTAATCCTTCTAATCCTTTCAAATAGTGCCACTTCCTCATGACTAAACATTCAAATATATGATTTTAAAAATATTCTCATTCAAATCAGCCACAGACAGGCTTCTAAGTAGTTTATATAGAAACTACTAATGACCTAAACAGGCTTGGAACTTAGACTGGTGACCAAAACTGGCTCTTACAGTTTTCCCACCTCCTCTTCCACATAGATCTCTGAGCCTTGAGGTTAGGGGTGTGGTACAGACACCCATTTAGAACCACATGTTCCAAAGGCTCAGTCTCTGCACATTGTCCAGTTGTGGGCCTCCATGTTAATTACCATCTACTGCAAGAAAGAGCTTGTTGAGGGTTCAGCAAAGCACTGATCTGCGGTATAGCAGTATGTTGTTACAAGTCATTTTGCCTTGAATAGAAATCAGCAATGCAGGCTTGTGATAGTAATACAACATAATTTTAAGATCTTTTTAGCAAGCAATTTGAAATTTTAAGAAAGAGCACACCAGTAGTTTGGTGGCCTCTGGTTGAAATAATCACTGCTGCAGGTAACTTTGGGTTTTTGACTCTGCCCTGAACCTGATGGTGATGTCAGGAAAATGACTTAACTTCCTTGGACCATGGTGTCCCATCTACCATAAAGAGCTGTTCAGGATGGATGTTGGAGAGTTTCCCCAGTCCTGTGATTCTGTGACTTTGGTATCCAAATAAGCTTCTAATTTTCTTCCTTCTGCTGGGGCTGGGGAGTCTGATGGCTGTATCTTCTCTGCTCCTTCCTCCAAAATATATCGAGTGCTATCATTCCACAGCAGTGGTTCTCAATCTGTGGGTCACAACCCCTTCAGGGGTTGAATGACCCTTTCACAGGGGTTACCAGAGACTGTTGGAAAACACAGATATTTACATTATGATTCATAGCAGTAGCAAAATTACAGTTATGAAGTAGTAACAAAAGTAATTTTATCTTGGGGAGTCACCACAACATGAGGAACTGCATTAAAAGGTCACAGCGTTAGGTAGGTTGAGAACCACTGCTCCATAGGAATTCATTTGATGGCTGATACCCGCCCACTTGTAATCAAAGTAAAGGGACTAGGTTTGGATCTACTGAGACGATCTTTCACTCCTGTCCCTTTCTCCCAAGTCTGTGTCAGGGGGATGTGGGGTGGTTAATGGAATGGCTCAGACAGATTCATGCTGGGGTCATGAATCAGTTAGTGATCTCTGCAAGTGGGAACATCCTTTGACCTGGACCCCAGATGTCACCAGCTGTAGAGCTGGGAAAGAACTTGGAAGCTTCCCCTTGCCAGAGGAGAATCATATCATCCCACAGTTGTTAGAGCATGGCATACACCGGGCTCCACACTTTGGGTAGACTCTTGTATTTGAGCGCTTGGTCCTCAGCTGGTGGTGTTGCTATGTAACATTGTGGCATTTTTAGGGGGTGGAGTCTTGCTGGAGGAAATAGACCAACCACTAGTGCTGGGCCTTGAGGTTTCCCTGTCTGGCTCCGTTCCTAGTTTACAGCTGCTTTCTGATTTTGGACTATGACCAGGTGCCTCATACTCCTGCTGCTGGGCCTTTCCCACTGTGAAGGACTATATTCTTTCAAACTGTGAGCCAAAAGGAAGCCTGCCTCCTCTAAGCTGCTTCTTGTCTGTCAGGTTCTCATTGTCACAGCAAGGAGGAAAGTAACAAGTCTACTTGTTCGCACCTACCCCTCTCCCAACTACAGAAAGTAAAATGTCTGGAACAAACAATCTAGAAACAGATTACTTCAACTAAATTATAACGTAATGATTTTTTTCCTTCAGCATTATTGTCGTCAATGATTCAAAACGGCCGTTCAGCATTTCCTATGCGGCCAGCTAACCTGCAATGATGTTGACTAGATTTATTGTCGATGGGGCCATGTGGCTCCTCAGTGAACGTTGGCTCCACTGAGTGAGGTGGGCTAGGAGTCGAGCTGCTTGGAGGGATTTTAGAGTTTATGTGAGGGGGAGAGCTGTGAGGACGGGAAGCTTAGGAAGGAGACTGGCAAAGAGCCCTCCTGATGGAGGACAGATCTGCATCACCAAGTTGGATGGGGCTTTGCCCTGTGTCAGTGGCTCTCAACCTTCCTAACGCTGTGACTCCTTAATACAGTTCCTCAGGTCATGGTGACCTCCAACCGAAAAATTATTTTTGTTGCTACTTCATAACTGTAATTTTGCTATTGTTATAAATTATAATGCAAATATCTGCACTTTCCGATGGTCTTAGGTGACCCTTGTGAAAGGGTCATTTGATCCCCCAAACAGGTCTCCACCCACAGGTAGAGAACCTCTGTGCTATGTGGTCTGTGATCCTAATATCCTGTTTGTTTCACAGAACCACCAGCGACATCCTTGCCCCTTGCCAGTGATGCTTGCTAACACTTGATGTGCCAGCTTCCACGGTTGCTTAAGGACAGCAGAAGCTACCTTGACAGTCCAGCCACCCATGGGTTATGTGGATATATACTGAGTCCCTGATCTGAAATGCTTGGGACCAGAAATGTTTAGATTTCAAAGTCTTTCACAGGTTTGAGAATACTGGCATAGACCTAACTAGTGGGTTGACATTTTTGGATTAGAGATATTCAACTTGTGTAAGTGTTCCATAGTATCCTGTCATCAAATATTATTGCCAGAAATCAGCATGTTTGCCAAATAAAAGTATGGGCCACCTTCTGCCTCAGGGGGGGCTATGTGAGCCATTAAGTCTTGTTTTTAGCCTTGGTTAAATAAAATTGGGATAAAGTTTAGTGTCCAAGTTAAAGATCATCAGTTCCTAGTATGTTTCTTTTTTTCTCATACTCTCTTGACTTCTTTTTTGCTATATTTGATTTACTGTACAGCAGTGGTTCTCAACCTGTGGGTCTTGACACCTTTGGGGATCAAGTGACCCTTTCCCAGGGGTCACTGGGAAAACCCAGATATTTACTTTATGATTTATAACACTAGCAAAATTACAGTTGTGAAGTAGCAATGAAAATAATTTTATAGTTGAGGGTCCCTATAACATGAGGAACTGTGGTGAAGAGTGGCAGCATTAGGAAGGTTGAGAACCGCGGCTGTATAGTTTATGTATACAAAATATACAAAATTGGTGATGTTTTTATTTTGTCTGAGGCAGGGCCTCACTGTGTAGCCCAGGCAGATCTCGAACTCACTTAATTTTTTAAAAAAATTTACTTCTTGTGAATATGTGTGTAGGTGTGGATAGGGCGTGGGCATGATTGGCTGAGTGTACATGTCATGTTCACGTAGAGGTCAGAGGACAACTTTGAAGGAGTAAGCTCTTTCCTTCCAACTCATTTTTGAGGCAGATATGTGATATTGGGATCCAGCTTAATTGTCCAAAATCAAACCATGCTGTTTGAATTTACATTCCAAAACTCTAGGTCAGGAAATGACATTGATACCACATTTTGCTGAGAAGCAACACCTGACTCTTGTTCCCGGGCTGGGAATTGAACTTCGGCCCTCATACTTCCTAGGTGAGCCTCTGTCACTGAACTGCCCACACATGTACACATAAATAAATAAAAAAATTTTTTTAAGTGAGTTCAAGAGCTTCCTGGGCAAAATAAAAACATTACAAATTTTGTATATGTAAACTATACAGCAGCAATACCCAGCTCTGCAAAACCAACCTATGAATCAAACAAACAAAAAGAAATCTAAATGTAAAATAACAGCTACCCACCAGGCATAGTGGCTCATACTTGTGATCTGAGGCAGAGGTAGAGGGGTTGACACAAGTGTTTGGTCAGCTGGGGTTACATAATGGGTTTCAGATCAACCAGAGATATATAGCAAGACCCTGTTTCAACAATAAACAAAACTAATTGAATAAAATAACTTTTTGAAAGTTTATTAAATGGGGCTGGTGAGATGCTACAGTGGGTGAGGGTGCTCACTCTCAAGTCTGTTAACCTGTCTCCAGAACCCATGTGGAAGGGGGAGCCAACTCTTAGAAAGCTGTCTTCTGAGACTGGCATGGCACATGTGTACCCACACATATGCAATAAAATAAATGTAAAAATCAGTTCATTCTTGTTTAGAATTTTCATGTGCCACTTTCAAAATCTTTTAATTTTAACCTTAGTAAATTGAGGTTCTTATCTCATCTGAAGTTCTTCCAGACAAATCAGTGTTGACACCCAATAAAGCAATAATAAAGTCATTAAACATGGTATCTTATGGCGAGAAGTTGTTTTATAATTTTTCAGTAGAAAGGGGATTTTCAATCATAAGATCAAATCATGAAATTTTTCCTAAGATCAAGATTCATAAAAGACCCACAAACATTATTCTATATCTAAAAATATTTGTATAAAGTAAGAGCTAAACCAATTTGTTTACAACAGAATGACAATCACTACCGAGAGCTCCTTGGAGTTAGTTCTTAAAATCCTAATAGAAAAATGGACCAAGTATCTAAAAAGATAATCCACACAGAAGGAATAACACCAGAGTTTCAGTTTGATGATACAGTGGGTAAAGGAGCTTGCCCACCAACCTGGCTCAAGTCCCTGGGCCCATATGATAGAAGAAGAGAATATATTCCTGCAAACTGTCTTTTAGCTCCCACAAGCACACTGTGGCACATGAAAGTGCTTTGTTTTTAAGGAAGAATGATACTTTACCAGCTTGCAGAATTATATTGGTATCTCTTCCTTAGTTTGAAACCCACCATGCAGAAAAAAGGAGCATAACCAATCAACCTGGCAAAAAACAAACAAACAAACAAACAAACAAACAAATAAAACCAATCAGTCTGGCAAAGCCATGCCTAGATTTTTAGCTAAGAGATCAGGAAACTTTCTCTCTCTCTCTCTTTCTTTTCTTTTCTTTTTTTAAAACAGATTTATTTATTTATTTTATGTATATGAGTACATTGTTGCTCTCTTCAGTGACAGCAGAAGAGGGCATCAGATCCCATTACAGATGGTTGTGAGCCACCATGTGGTTGCTGGGAATTAAACTCAGGACCTTTGGACAAGCAGTCAGTGTTCTTACCTGCTGAGCCATCTCTCCAGCCGGGAAACTTTCTTTCACATAAAATTTATATGTGGATGCTGATAGCACATTGATTCATCATCATCCCACAATGGAAAATACCCAGATATCTTCCCAACTGGGGATGCATCAATAGAACGGTGCAGCCACAGACCAGGGTACCATACTGCGAGCAAAGGGAATACATTATTGACTCATGTAACAACATGGGTCTCCTTCAAATGCATGGTGTTAAGTAGAAGAAGCCAACCTCAAGAGACCATGTCTTGTGTCATTCCTCTTATATGACATTTTGGAAAACATGAACTTGTAGGAGTAGATCAGTGGTTTCCCAAGGTTGAATGTGGGGCAGACCCTGACTGACACGGAGGACATTTGGGAACATGGGTTGATACATGATTCTAAATCTTGGTTGTCGTTGTTTTAGAAAGGATCTTACTGAGTAGTCCAGACTGGTCAGCAGGTCATGATTCTCTTGGGATTGTCTGGTTCTGAATCTTGATAAATCAGCATTCTGATTCATAGAAGTCTATACCCCAAAATGTCAGTTTTTTCTAAATGTGTGTGTGTGTGTTCTTGTGCCCACGCATGAATGCCTGAGCCCGTGTCCATGTGCACCATAACACCTGTGTGGAGGTCATAGGGCAACTTGAGGAAGTCAGTACTTTGCTTCTACTGTGTGGGTTATAAAGACTGAACCCAGGTTGTCAGATTTGGTGGCGAGCACCCTTACCTGCTGAGTTATCTCACCAGCCCCAAAGTCAATTTTGTTGTATACTGATTAAACAGGGATAAAAGATTAATCTCTTCATAAATATTAGATTAAGGCACTTGCCCTGGTCCAGCCTGCATTGGTCAAAAGAAACACATCCAAGCCTGCACCTCAGTCACATCAGCCAGGGGGAGACAGGAAGAAAGACACCCAAGCACGTACTGCAGGTGTCACTACAATGGACGGATGTGTGATGGAGAGACGGGAAAGATGGGGTACGCAGTGGAAAGATGGGAGAGAAAGTGAAGGTGAAGAGTTCATACACTGTGGAGAAAGGTAGAGCTGGAGGCTCGATGGCAGTGAGGAGCAGGCAGATATAAGGAAGGCATGGTGAGATCTTGGACCCAGGCTGCCTCCATGGGTCACGTCTGGGTCCTTGGTCCTACTGCAGCTAGGGTCTGTATCAGTATCTATTACCTGAGTTCCCACCAGAGGCCAAGAGGATGTCCATGGTATGGGCTGCCACCTGAGACCACGTGGTTAACCTAGGGTCATGATCTGAGTGGCCTGTGCTGCCACCTGATGTCACAGGGACATCTGGGCCCAGGCTGCTGCCAGAGACAGTGTATGGGTTTATGGCCATATGACAGCTGGGATTCATGTTCATATCCCAGGACCATGTTACCACCAAAGGCCGTATAGATGTCCCTGGTCTGGACTCCCATCTGAGGCACTGGGCTGAACTGATCCTGCCCCACCCCTGGGCAGCAGAGTAGAGCTGACCCTGATGGTGGAGAGCAGGAAAGCCATCTCCAAGGGTATGAGTGCAGGAGAGCTGGCCATGCACCTAGTCCACCATGGGGTAGCTCGGGTAAGGGAGAGATACGCCCCTGTCTCTTGCCACCTGCAGCAGATAGGAGAGCTGGCCCCAAGGTCATGAGAGAGAAAGAGCTAGTCCTTCCCCTTACTGGAGGCAGTATTGGCTGAGCTAGCCAGGGGAGTGCTGGAGAGCTGATCCTGGTGGTGGAGGTGCTTCCTCTGGCAGGTGGGAGAGCTGCTCCTGCCCATTGTTGGCTGTGGCACTGGGTGAGCTAGCAGGGACAGTGCTGGAGAGCTTGCCCTGATGGTGTGAGTGCAGGAGAGCTGGCAGGCTGACTGACTCAGCTGCCTCTCAGTCCAGATCTGGGGCTTTGAGTTGGCTCACACCAACATCTACCCCACTTATGATCTGCTGGGGCATGTGAAAGGGCCTGTCCTGCAGACTCGAGCCTGAGGAACAGGCAGGGCAGTAACAGGATGTCAAGAGAAGCCCCCTGAGGATCTGGTAGAGATAGTGTAGCAGGAGCCAGAGGTCTTGAAACAGACTCATCGCAATGAACATTTGCAAGTAAAAATATGCGGACAGAAGGATATAGTGTGTCATGGCATGTGGCACACTGCAGCTTCCACAGCGAGATCCTTTTTTTAAAATTTAATTTAATTTTATTTTGGGGGGAATGAATATGCTTGGTCTAGGGAGTGGCACTTACTTGGAGGTGTGGCTTTGTTGGAGTAGGTGTGTCACTGTGTGTGTGCGCTTTAAGACCCTCATCCTAGATGACTGGAAACCAGTCTCTTCCTGTTTGCCTTCAGATGAAGATGCAGAACTTTCAGCTCCTCCAGCCCCACATCTTCCTGGTCGCTGCCATGCTCCTCCCCTGATGATAATAGACTGAACCTCTGAACCTGTAAGCCAGCCCCAATTAAATGTTGTCCTTCATAAGACTTGCCTTGGTCACGGTGTCTGTTCACAGCAGTAAACCCTACGTAGGACAGGGGAGGTTGGAAGAGTAAAGGGAGGTATGACGGGATGGGGAGATGAGTGGGATTGGGGGTGCATGATGTGAAATTAATTCACAGAGAATCAATAAAGAACTTAAAATATATATTAAATTGAAAATGAAGGAGTTCTTATCTTTATCTATCTATCTATTTATTTATTGTACATGAAGGTTATGTGTGTATGTGTGAGTGAATGTGCAGAGGAGGCCAGAGGTCATTGCTGAGTCATCCTGAATTGTACTCTATCATCATCATCATCATCATCCTCCTCCTCATCATCATCATCATCTTCCTTTTCTTCTGTCTGTGTGTGTATGTATTTGGGCACATGCCTGCCTCAGTACGTATGTGGAGGTCAGAGGACAACTTGCAAGAGTCGGTTTTCTCCTTCTATGCTGTGAATTGAACTCAGGTCATTAGGAGTGGCAGTAAGTGTCTCTCACTAAACCTGGAGCTCACTAATTGTTCTCCCCCTCCGGTGCTGGAGTTACAGGCTCTCAGCGCTGCACGGTTAGGGTTTTTATTGCTGTCTTTAACTTGGAAGTCCTTAGGGTTACATGACAAGCACTTTACTGAGTAAGCCATCTTGCCAGGCTCCCTACCCCGTTTTTGAGAAAGAGTCTGTAACTTTAATTTTTCTAAGCCTACTTTTAATGATGGTTCTTAAGAGCTTTAACCTCCCTTCTAGCCCGCCACCCACCAGAGGTAGTGGAAAAGAAAGGATTTGGGGGAAGTGGACCTGTTTAGAAATGGTTCTTTGGAGTAGCTCCCATCTGTGTTGTCAGGAAATCAGCAGTTAGGTTCACAGGTCAGCAAGGGCAGCTCGATCCACTTGAAAGCACTTTTTGGATACGCCAGCAGTCTAGTTCAGTAGTGTCAGGATAGCAGTGGCGGTGGTGTGACCTAGTAGGACTTAGCCAAAGCGGCTCAGTCAGTCAACAGGGCCTCAAGGGAGAGAGTGAGGATTGAAAAAGAAAACCAGTTAGACAAAATTATACCATGACTCCAGCCCATACTGAGGCTGAAGCAGCTCTGTTTCTCTCCAGACTGCTTTTATATCACGGGTTTAGCCAAAAAAAAAAAAAAAAAAAGAAAGAAAGAAAGAAAAAAGAAAAGGCAGTTCTTAGATCAAAGACAAAGTAATCAAGCGAAGCAGTAAACAAGAAGATCACATAAGATAGTAGTAGTTAAGGGGCTGGAGAGATGGCTCAGTGGTTAAGAGCACTGACTGCTCTTCCAGAGGTCCTGAGTTCAAATCCCAGCAAACACATGGTGGCTCACAACCATCTGTAATGGGATCCAATGCCCTCTCCTGATGTGTCTGAAGAGAGCAGTGGTGAATACATTAAATAAATAAATAAATAAATCTAAAAAAAATAGTAATTAAGTAAAGTAGTAAGCAAAAAGAATCACACAAAGTAATGATTAAGTAGTAAACAAAGTCCCATGGTCACAGTTTCTAATACTCTAATCTGGGCCTACTTCCTGGTCCGAGTCCAGTAATAAATGCCAAATTCCTAGAAGCAGCACAAAAAACTCTCAACATCATGCTTCCCACCATGATGGTTGCAAGCCACCCTGATGAAATGTTTTCCTTTATAACAGTTGCTTTGGTCTTAGTGTCTCTTCACAGTAATAAAACCTTAAGACGGGTGGTGAGGTAGAACCTGCCAGAAACCCCTTATCAGCAACTTTTCTCCTTCAAAATGAAGGTTACTTTATAAAACACCATGACCAAGGTAAGTTGAAGAGGAAAGGGTTTATTTGGCTTATACATCCACAGCACTGTTCATCATTGAAGGAAGTCAGGATAGGAACTCAAAAAGGGCAGGAACCTGGAGGCAGGAGCTGATGCAGAGACCATGGAGGAGTGCTACTTTCTGGCTTGCTCCTCATGGCTTGCTTAGCCTAGGGATGGAACCACCACAATGGCTGGGCCTCCCTTGATCAACAACTAAGAAAATATCCTACAGGCTTGCCTACAGCCCAATCTTATGGAGGCCTTTTCTCAATGGAGGCTCCCTCCTCTCAGACGACTTTAGCTTGTGTCAAGTTGACATCAGTCCAGCCAGCACAAGAACCCATGTTCTTATGCTTATTCTTGGTTCTGAACTTGTGTGTGACTAAAACTATGTAACAATAAATCCTATACCCTTAGTGAGAGATCTAGTTCTATTTCAAATTATTTTTCTGTATAACTTTGTATAGATATGCCAACTAGCAACAAAGATTATCATAGACTGGCTAATGTTCCAGTTTCTTCTATGTCTTAAATTTGCATATGAAAGTTAAGAGAATTACAAGTAGTTTTTGTCCAACAAAATTATCTTAAAAAAAATAATAAAGCCACTTCAGAAGCGTATGCCACATTGCTTCATTACATGATGTTTTCCTCCAGTCTTATTTTCCCAAGCATGGCTAGACATCAGTCTTAAACTTGGCCCGATACACTGATGATGTCAGATGATACATCCTTGCTAAGTGACCAAATAATGATCTAGGAACTTTTCCTGCTTTGTTCTTTTGAATTCATGGTTGACCTGCTCAGTGATGTTTAAGTCTTGGGGAGAGGCTTTTTGACGAATGTGTACTGAAACCTGTTCTACACTTGACTATTTGGAAATTTTCTGGTAAAAGTAAATTTGTATGCCTAGTTTGGTTCTAGCTTGACTCCCATGTGGTGAGTCAAAGGCTCTCTGTCTCTCTGTCTCTGTCTCTGTCTCTGTCTCCGTCTCCCTCTCCGTCTCCCTCTCCGTCTCCCTCTCCCTCTCCCTCTCCGTCTCCCTCGCCCTCTCCCTCTCCCTCTCTCTCTCTCTCTCTCTCTCTCTCTCACACACACACACACACACACACCCCACAGACTTAAACACACACACTCACGTATACAGAATTATACACACAAACTCTCACACTCCATACATAACACCCCCCACACACTGACTTACACATACACTCACATACTCACACATACACTCACATACAGACTTATACATACACTCTCACATACCACATACACACACAGTCACACACACACTCATACCCACAGACTCACACACACTCACACACAGACTTATACACACATTCTCTCATGTACCACACACACTCACCTACCACTCACACACACATACACACACACCACTCACACACATACACATACTCACACACACTCTCACACCACTCACACACACACATACTCACACACACTCTTCTGTGTGCTCTTTGTGATGCAAGTCAATTATACTGGTTTGGGTTCTGTTATTCTTTCCACTGAGAGAACCTGGAGTCTCAGCTCTGGGTTTCAGGGCTGGGGCAGGTTTTATTCTCTTAGCAGTAACCAAGCCACAACAGGAATAAACAAAACAATCCCTAACAATTAATGCCTTGAAGAATAATATCGGTAACAAATCCTAACTCTAAAGAGGTTATGCATTCTCCAGTTAACTCAGCCTGAATTGAATATCACACCCTGAGATCCTTTCAGAGAACCCGACAGGCCAGCCGCTCCTTCCATTGTTAGAGCCAACCACAACCACACAAGTCAGGGGAAGGATATCCTCAGCTGGGTGTGGCCAGCGGGGCCACCAAGCCATGGACTTCTTGGTTATTATAACACGGGAATGATTTTTGTACATTAGCTTTTATAAACAGGGCTCAGCTGAAAGATTCTTCAAATGTATTCTTTTATTTCTTCCTCTGCCTTTCATAGCTACAATTCTGAGTTTCTTACGTCACGGTAACAGTTTTAATGGAAATGAATTGTTTTTATTTTTGCTGGTGTGTTATTTCTAAGTGAGAAGTGGGTCTGATTCAGCTATATAATTATATACCGCCCCCATAGAGTTTGATAAGTGTTGGCACTCGCGACCTACAGAAGTCAGAGAATGTTACTGCTGGAAGGGAATCCTTCTGTAAGCAAATGGCAGGGCTTGGAGGTTGTCACTTATCTGGGGATCCTTAGGGAAATAGTGGCAACAAAAACTAACATCTTGGAAGCTCCCACTTTCCAGTCTCTTTTCCTATGTTATTTTCATTCTCTTAGAACACACTGACTAGGTTGACTGGAGGCAACTGAGAGTGTGCATGTTTGAACAGCATCTCAAGAACACAGTTAAATGTTTCTTACAGGGATCCATTAAACAGTCCGAGGGAGGCAGACTTTAACAGTGCTTTGATTCAACAGGTAAGTGATACTTTACATAATGAAGCTTCTTTTCCAACCTTCCAGGTAGCCTTCCAGGATGTTATTTTTTTGTGTTTATAATAGAGCTATCGATATGATTCTTCCTTTAAGACTCAAGATGTGAGAGCATTGTTCTAGAAAGTTCCAGACAATCCCTTAAAACCTCTTTATACTGTATTGGTTTTGATGGATGACAGGTCCATTCGTGAACCTTCAACTGTGGTTGGGTTATACTGACTAACCTATGAGTTAATATATGGGTGTATATCTGCGTCATAGATTCTATTCTGGAATCCCATTCCCTGAAGAAAACACGTAGTTAGCAGAATGGACTACAGGGGTAGTTGCCAAGGTAAGAGGAGATGCATGGAAAGGGTTGAGCCAAAGCCCATTACAGGTACACTATCAGAAACCAACCGGGATTGGTTAAACAAAGGGTGGGAATTCATTTACAGATATGGGTTGGTCTTGTGAAATTCAGCAGAAGCTATGTGGTGAAAAGGAGGTGTGGGAATCATGAACCAGAGAGCCTTAGCCAAGATCATTGCCTTGTTCCCCTTCTCCCCTGGATTTTTCCTCATCTCATTTTTCTTCTCCATTCTGACATTCCCTTCCCCATCCTTTCTTTCCTCTCCCTCCCTTCTTCCCTTTCCCTCTCCTTCTTCCTTCCCTCCCTCTCTGTCACCCTTCCCTCTTTCCCCTGCCTCCTGTCCTTCTCTTCTGGTACTCTTTCCTTCCTTTCCCCACCGACTAACCATCTCTGATTTCTAACTTTTCATTCCAGAGAACCTGTTTAGATACCTTATCTTGGACTGTGGGCAGAGCATTAAGTAGAGATAAGGCTGCCAAGATCCATTGTTGGGGTGTGTGTGTTGGGATGTGTGGGGGGTGGGAAGGTGGGAGCTTACTGCTGCTATTGCCTAAGCCACTTCAAGGCTAAGGTAGCCCTCTGAGGGCACCATTAGACAGGGACTTGAAGCTTTTCCTAGTGGCTGTCCTTCGGGGCAGAACTGGGATGTGGTTAATGGTGAGCGACACATCTGGTTCATCCATTGCTCCCTTTCCCAGTTTGCAGGTGTGGAATGTGGAGGAAGGTGTGCTGGGAGGGGAGGAAGCAGATGGTGTGTGCTAGAAGTCTTAATTCTAAAGGGCTGCCATCAAAATAAGAGGACATCTCCCAGAGTAGCCACGAAACTGGAAGGAGCTCGCTACTGAGCTGCTTTGTCAGTGTTTCATGCCGCAGCTGATGAGGTAGTGAGAGGCAGCCCACAATGAGCTCTTTCAAACCCTGACTCCTCAGTACCTTTAAGGAGCCCAGAGCTCCTCCCCCAGACAACTCAGGTGCTGCTAGCTTTCTGTTTAAGTTCAGCAGCCTCACCCTCTCCTCTGGGAGGGTGAGTCACTGCCCTGGATTGCCAGTGTCTGAGAGGCGAGAAACATTAGGACAGTCTAATACTGCCAGGTGAAGTCAAATTTCTAAAGCTAGCAAACAGTATGAGGTTAAGGCTAGCAAAGGGTATGTACAGGAAGGGGCCCAGCTTAGCCAAACCGAAGGTCCACCTCATTAAAGAAACAACACCAGAACCAAGAGCAACTTAATAGAAGGAGAAGACAAAAAAGGGGAGATCCAGAGGGGGTGGGAAGCGGGGAGATGAGACCGCTGAGCGGCGCTGCCAAGCCGACAATGCTACAATCTGATTGGTTTGGGTGCTTGTTCACAGCAGCTGAAGCCGAGCTGCCATTTTTTTCCTTAAGTACCTTGGATTTGATAAAGCCCCTTGGAGCTTTTGGATAAAGCTCCTTACTCACACTCTAGATATTGCCGTACTCCAAACACATGTTCAGGGGTTGCCATCATCTCCGTTTTTAATGAATAAAATCAGGCTTGATCTGGTGAATGGTTTAAATGTCCCATTGGGTGATTCGGCTTTCTAAGACTTCAGAGAAACAACCCTGAAATGATCAACTCTTTAGGAGGAATGGCTTCTTCTGGCTCTTGGCTTCAGAGGTTTTAAGCCCTGCTGCTCTGGACCTGTGGTGTCACAGTATGTCATAGCTAGAGCACATGACAGACCGAGTGTTTCCACCTCATTATAGCCATGAGGCAAAATGAGAGATAGAAGGTGTCCTACAATCTCCTTTGATGATGTGGCACATACCCAATAAGCCCCTCCTCCTCCTCCTCCTCCTCCTCCTCCTCCTCCTCCTCCTCTTCTTCTTCTTCTTCTTCTTCTCTCTCTCTCTCTCTCTCTCTCTCTCTCTCTCTCTCTCTCTCTCTCTCT
>NW_021604595.1:11690809-11705076 GCF_004785775.1 Grammomys surdaster | reverse complement strand
TCTCTCTCTCTCTCTCTCTCTCTCTCTCTCTCTCTCTCTCTCTCTCTTTCTGGTCTGGTCTTTTAGGATATAATATTCTTATTATTTGGTAATTTCATACAGTGTGTTTTCATCATATTCATCCCCAGCTCCTCCTAGATTCACCCCACATTGTGGTTCATGTTCTCTCTCTTGAAGAAAACAGCAACAACAACAACAACAACAACAACAGTTGTTGAAGGTTCATGAATGGACCTATCATCCATCAAAACCAATACAGTATAAAGAGGTTTTAAGGGATCTTCTGGAACTTTCTAGAACAATGCTCTCACATCTTGAGTCTTAAAGGAGGAAGCATATTGATAGCTCTATTATAAACACACACACACACACACACACACACACACACACACAAACATAAAACTATCAAGATCAGTTTGTATTATCCAAATATTCTTAGTGCAAGGCTTTACCCAGAGCTCAGATAACCTACCAGGGGTCAAACACACCCTTAGAGACAACTGACTTTCTCTCCCTCAGTAGCTATCAAATGCCAATAGCTTCTCAGCTAGGTTGGAACTTCATGGCTACCTGCCCGCTAGGATTTTATCTGGCTTGAGTTTGCACAGGTCTTATGTGGTCTGTCACAATCTCTCTGAGCTTATATGTGGAACTGCCCTGTTGTATCTAGAAAATACCATTTCCTCAAGGTCGTCTAGCATCTTTGGAACTTGCAATCTTTCTTCTCCCTCTTCCTCAAAGATGCTGAGGCTTGGAGGGGAGGGCCATGTTATAGATGTCCCCTTTTAAGGCTGAGCACTGCAGTCTTTTATCCTCTGCAAGTTGACAGTGGATCTCTGCTAATTGTCGTCTATTGAAAGAGGAAGCTTCCCTGGTGAGGGGTGAGAGGTGCTCTGGTCTATAGGTAGAGCAACATATCATGAGGAATCATTTTAATGTTCTTGCCCATTAAGCACAGTAATAATATTAGCTCTTCCCTGGCCAATGACTGTCCAGCCATAGGTTCTTGGCCCTGATAATAGTGCAAAGTATGGGTTTCATCTTGTGGGGAGTAGGCCCCACATCTTTGAGGTTCTACCGCCTCTCAGTGCTTCGACTATGGGAACCGAGCCTTCAGTGCATGGCTTTTTTGAAGGTACCCCAAGATCCAAACTGTAGCATTCATATAGTGAGTTTTGGAGCTGGGATACAGACTTGAGGCTTCTGTGTGTTATACTGTCTTGACACTCTCTTGCTGTATCTCAATAAGGCACACCAGTCATTATCACCTCACCCTGTTTCCACAATGACAGTACAAGCTTGCTTATTTCTATTTGCAGATGAGGAGACACACCATAAGTACAGCATGAACAGGCGGATTATGTCCCGGGCTCCAGCCTGAATTCCCTGCGGTGTCTTCTTTGGCTTTTACCACTGTTCTGTCAGCCTCTATTTTATGGTGGGGAAACGGAAACTTGAAAGGCTAGGAGACTCTCCCTTCTGCACAACTGTGCAGGATCACACGGAGAGTCCAGATCCAGCACTCTTGTTCTTCTAGGTCTGCCTAATGACATCCACATGGGATGGCTCTGAGTGTAAAGCCCAGACCCATTTACCTCAGAGAGTGTAGCTGCATCTCAGCTGAGGCCCGTCATCAGCTTGGCAGCATTCAGAGTCCCTCTTAAATGCTTTGCACCTTGCTAAGGGTACAGAGAAAAACCTGCACCAAAGATACCTTTTCTCTGAGAGCTCATAGGGTGATGTGGTGGTGTGATGGTGCTATTTGCACAGCAAAGCATCATCTAAGTGTATAACAAAGGTGCACTAAGAGTCCTGCTTGTCCAGGCCACCTGCATGCTTTGGCCAACATGGCCAAACACATGTTTGTGTGAGGCAAGACAGTGTAGTAATGGGGTCTTTATAGAGTAGGTACACTATAGGAGGCCTTTATTTTCTTTGGGTTCCACAGAGATATTTTGTTTCTTTTAAAACTGAAGAAAAGGATGAACTCTAGGGCCAAAGGATTTGTATTTGTATGTAGAGTATTTGTCTCATAGTGATACAGTTGCAAGATAAAATTTATAGAAACAGAAACACCCCTGCCCCTGCAGGGTCTACATTGCAGATTCAATTTTTAAAAAAAGATACTAAATATTAGAGAAAAAAATTCATTGTTCCTTATATATACACACTTTTTTTTCCTTGTCATTATTTTCTAAGAAATACAGTGTGGCAACTATTTATATAGCACTTAACTTCTATTAGGGCAGTCATCTATAGTTGACTGAATACAGGAGGGGGTGGAGAGATAGCTCACTAGACAAAAGGCTTGTCATGCAAGACTGACAATATGAGTTCTGTCACCAGGATCTACATAAAAATTCAGATGCAGATGGGCATCTGTAATCTCAGGCCCTGTATGGTAAGATTGGAGGCAGAGGCAGAATAATTGACCAGACGCGCAGGCAGGCCAGTATGAAGCACAACTGCAGAAGCAACCAGAGAGACCTTGACTCAAAATGAGGTAGAAAGAGAAAACTGACTCCTGAAACACATCCTATGACTATCACATCCAGTCTGTGGCATGCATGTACATGCATGCACATACACACACACACACACACACACACACACACACACACACACACACAAATGGATGAATAAATAAGAACTTTTAAATAACAAGGCATATAGGAAAATGTGCATAGGTGATAGGTGTTATCTAATACTATGCAATTTCCAGTAAGGGACTTTGTGGTGGTTTAAATAAGAATGGCTCCCATAGGCTCATATATTTGAATGCTCAGTCACAGGGAGTAGAACTGTTTGAAAGGATTAGAAGGATTGGGAGGTGTGGCCTTGTAGAGGAAGTGAGTCACTAGGATGGGCTTTGAGGTTTCAAAAGCCCATGCCAAGACCAGCATCTCTCTTCCTGCTGCCTATGGGTCAGGGTATAGACCTCTCAGCTCCTTCCTCAGTACTATGTCTGCCTGTGTCTATCAATGCTCCCCACCATGATGATGGGCTAAGCCTCTGATACTATAAGGAACCCCTCAGTTAAATGCTTTCTTTTATAAGAGTCACCTTGGTTATTGTGTCTCTTCATAGCAATATACCCACAACTAACACAGACTTGGTTATCCACTGTGCCTATTGAAGGATGGATAGATATACACATGCATGTGTAATTCGTACACCTTTGTCGTGCATGGACTTGGTGTGAACACAATCACCACACTTCCTTACTATCTTGAGAACTCTCAAGAGCAAAAGCATCTCTGAGGCTTGTTTTCTCATCCATAAGGTGCCCAGCCCTCTATATGAACTCAATAAACATTTGTGAAGTGTATAATGTGTGTTTTCTCTTTTTATATAGGGGGCGCAGGAGAGCAACAATGCCTCGGTCCCACAAGTGTCCTAATATGTCATAATCTATTATAAGACAAAGATCCTTATAAAGGCAAATCCTGGCTAAGCCTTGGGCCTGGTTCTCCTGTGGGACAGGTGATGTGGGGGACAGAGTAACTTCTAACTCAACCAGGGAGGGCAGAGAGCTGGGTAGAAAAGTTTTATTTTTTTTAAGTCATATTTTATTTACTTTGTGTGTATATGTGTGTGTGTGTGGACATGTGCACCATGGCATGCAAGTAGAGGTCAGAGGACAGTTCGTAGGAGTTGATTCTTTCCTTCCTTCATGTGGATCCTGAGGCTAGAACTTGGATCATTAAGCTTAGAGGCAGTCGCCTGTTTCCACTGAGCCGTCTCACCAACCCTGAGGGACTATTTTAATAGCGACAGTTGTAAGCACGATCATGACTCCCAACACTGTACCTGCCGAGTGTTCTCTTTGATATCTCTTGAATACATGCTTGCTTTGATTTATGTGTGTGTGTGTGTGTGTTTGTGTGTCTGTGTGTGTATGTGAATGTTCACAGCTATACTGGATGTTTCTATAGGGACTCCTTTTGTGTTTAGACTTGAGAAGGAGGGTCTTGTTTACTCTTTTTCATTCTTAAAAATCTTTTCACATCTATCTATCTGTCTATCTCTCTCTCTCTATCCATCTATCTATCTATCTATCTATCTATCTATCTATCTATCTATCTATTTATCTATCTATCTATTGTGTGCATGTCAGGGCAGGGGACACATGCCATGGTACATATGTGGAGGTCAGAGGACAACTTGCCAGAGTTGGTTCTCTCTTCCACCTTGTGGGTTCCAGAGTTCCATCTCAGGTTGCCAGGCTCGGTGACAAGTAGTTTTTTCTGCTGAGCAATCTCACTGACCCTTGGAGGGGAACATGAAACTCTTTAGAAGCACTTTGCCTTCCTAAGAAGTTTATTTACACCCTCCAATGGCAAGATATGTTATGGGCCTGACTCAGGAGGCTTAAGCTAGAAGGAATTGAACAAGAAAGACAGACACCAGAAGCCAAAACCTCAAGGTGGTAGGCAGGGATATGAACAATAGGATCTGCAAAGGGTTAATAGTGGAAGTTTATGATGAATTCCATTTGAGAATGACATGCCCTGTAACTCTGGAGGAACTGAAGCCCTTCTATCCAAGAAAAAGTAGAACATACACAACCTTCAGCGAGACTGGCTCCAGGTAGCATATTGTGAACTGGCCTCTAGCCTTGAGAATTTGTCTTTTGGCTTGCATTTTCCTGTGTGGAGCATCCAGGGCTTCTTTGGGCTCCTTGGCTCCTTGAGGGCTTTGCTCCTGTCTTGCTCGAGCACCACCCCAGTGTTTTGGAAACAGGTGGGTCGGAGTTGGCTCAAACCAACATGACTAATGAAGAATGTTACCAGGGTTTGGTCAGCTTTCTGTAGCCATGAAGACAAGAATCATTGTCTGTCTTTGCTAAGAATCTGGCACGGACCAAGTTTATTCTCAACATATGTTGCTAGGGATTCTCATGTGGCAATCAGTAGCTTAGGCAGTAACTCATTTGGGGGTACTCTTGAGTATATTTATTTATTTATTTATTTATTATTTTTACTCAACCATTAGCTCATATGACAAATGTAAAACCAAAGTATGATTGTTAGCCACTGTTTACAGCCCCTTCAATGGCTTCTTGATTCTCTTGAAGAATTACTAATATACAGGTTAGGCCTTGTATGGTCTCTGGTCTTTCTGGTTCCCCAGTCTTCTGCCTGCCTTCTAGTGTCTGCTTTGCTCTTGGTCAGTCTAGAGCTTAGATCTTCAAATGTTCAACACACTCCTGCATGGGGTCTTTGCCTCAGAAAGAGCAGACTGTAAACAGAGCAGGTGTTAGCTCTGTCAATTAACTCTGTCATTCCCTTTAGTTATTTGATTTGAATACTTACTTAAGATGGCATTTCTGACCTCAGCTAGCTAAATCCTGTCTAAACAGTTCTCTTTAGAAAAATTTTGAGGTTTCCTTTGAGGTACTAATACTAGTTATTTTGCTAGAAGTTTTAAAAACATTTGTGTGTGTGTGTGTGTGTGTGTGTGTGTGATATTATTGTATTGTCTCACATATGCAACCTACTGTGGTTAGGTCAGAATAAATACTTTGTTTTTTCTTTTGTTTAGCCTCATTTTATTAATCCTCATGCCTCAGCATCCTTCTTACTGGGATTCCAGGCATGCACTGCATGTGCAATATAGAATTTCTTTAAGACAGCCAAATGTGCCATTTAAGGTATTCCTTCACACACACACACACACACACACACACACACACACACACACACACACACTGGAGTCAGCTGGTAAGAACCCTGGCTGTTCTTCCAGAGAACACAGGTTTGAGTCCCAGCACCCACATAGCAGCTCACAACTACCTATAACTCCAGTTCTAAGGGATCCAAGGCCCATATCTGGCCTCTAAAGACACCAGGCACACATAGAGCACAGATATACATGTTGGCAGAACATTCATATTAACAACAACAACAGAAACAATGAAATAAAACTTCACATGGTGTTGTGTATTATAATCCTACCATCCAGGAGTCTGTAGACAGACCTGTTCACAGAATGTGTACACCAATCTCTCAAAAATTAAAAACAAAGAAAGAAAGAAAAGAAAAAAAAATGTGGTCGTTAATAGCAACATGATAGAACTGGAGGCAACAATGTTAAGTGAAATAAGCCAGCTAGAGGCAGATAAGCACATGAGCTTTCCTTCATACTGCAGAAGCTAAAATAGTTGTCAGACTTAGTGTGTGATTCTTTGATTCCTGCGGTTACTCTTCCTAGATTTTCTAAGACGGCATGAACAATGTCTGGTGCCACTTGCTTTTGCCTCTCCAGTGGCTATAAGCTAATCAAAAGTTAATCAATATCTTTGCTATAAGATAAACTGAATAGATAACAACGGTGGATAAAAGAAAGATGAAGGCAAAATGGATCCTTGTTGAGCCGTTACAAAGGAAAGCATTATTTGAGCATAGAAATCATTTGTTTAGGGAAAAGCAGGCTGGCCAGAATGATACCCAAATTACTCATACAACACACACAGGACATTTTTTGTTTTTTGTTTTTGCGGGGAAGCAAGGGGAAATCCCATAACCAAGCAAGCCTCACATACAGAATGATAGATGCCTATTATGTATTTTTTCCTTCTCTGTATTTTTCTTAATGGAAGCAAATGGAACTTTCCAAATATCACTGTATGATTGGAAAAAGTGAAGTGCTCTGTAGTGCCATTTGGGGGGAAGGAGAGGGCAGACAAGGAAAAGATTCTGAAAAGGGTTTATGTTTTCTAATGGAAATCAGATGTGGGGCTCATTTACATCGCTCCAGTGGAGTGCTTCATTCTCTCCGTTAGAGGTTGTGTCCGGCCTAGGATGTCCGGACCCCCTCTAAGATAGGCATGCTCTTTGCGCTAGGTTTCTTTATTCCCCCAGCAACTTCCCCCCTCTGGCTTGCAGCAGAGGGGACGAAACACATGCGCTGGGCAAACCTCAGACAACTTTGACTCTGAACCTGCCCGAGAAAGATTTCTCCTACAAGCTAAATGTTACATTTCCACTCGACAGAAAGGTACTGCTGTGTGGCCATAAAAAGCTGGCCAAAACCCTGTCACCTTTTGCAGTTAGTCATGTTATTTTTGGTTCATGCCAACACGGACACAGCTGTGACTCAACAGAACCACTGAAGCAAGAATTCGGAGTTGAAAGACCTCAACCCCAGAAAGCACCTTTTCTCCCCCGTGGGTCATTACGCAATGTGTCTTGTTGCTTACCTTTCCGGTCTTCCCTGCAAACACATGAGCCAGGCTGTCATTTGGCAGATGGAATCTCTGAGTTACGTCAACACCTTCCTCAGAGCCCGCTGCAGGCT
Source organism: Grammomys surdaster (assembly GCF_004785775.1). Classification (NCBI taxonomy): domain Eukaryota; kingdom Metazoa; phylum Chordata; class Mammalia; order Rodentia; family Muridae; genus Grammomys; species Grammomys surdaster. Next base: position 11,697,777 of record NW_021604595.1, on the reverse strand, counting down.
CAGGCTGGGAGCTTTCCTTCTTGGATGTTTATTTTACGTAAGTAGTGACTGCCTTTTCAGACTTAAAAAAAAAATCTGTGTGGATATATTTCTCTCTCAAATAAACCCAAAATAGGATAGGGGTTGATTTAAATGTTTGCACCTTCCCACGTGATAATGACAGTAGCTCCCTTCGTCAACTGGTTCTATGTCTGTTTTGGCTTTCCCCAGTGGCTATTCCTAAAAACGAGTCTACGAGTTTAGACCTTACCAAATGGAAAGCAGGCTCGGGCTTCAGCAGGGAATCTTTTCGTTTGTTTATTAAAATTATAAACATCCTTTGGACATTTACCTTCATTTTTTCGTCATTTACTTATATATTACAACGCTGGGGGTAGAATCTAAGCATCCTACTGAGTTGTATCCTTAGCCACTCTCATTTTATTATTTACTACTTATGTTTGAGAACTACCCCAGCTTTCCCATACAGGGGCAAATGGGAGGAGGATACAGAAAAAAGTTGTTTACATGTACTAAGTATAGTTTTTTTTTTAAATGTCTGTGTGTATTTTGCCTGCATGTATGTCTGGGCAACACATGCATGCAGTACCTGTGGATACCAAAAGAGAGCGTCAGATCCCCTAGAAGTGGAGTTAGACAGTTGTGAGCTGCTGTATGGATGCTGGGAATTGAACCAGGGTCCTCTGGAAGAGCAGTCAGTGCTCTTAACCATCAAGCCATCTCTCCTGGATGAGCAGGAATCCAAGGCCATCCTCGGCTACAAAGTGAGTTTAAGGCTAACTTGGGCTACATGAGACCCTGTCTCAGAAAGAGAAAGAGAGGGGGGCAGGGGTAGGGGAAGGGAAGGGGGAAGGAGAGAGGAGAAGGAGGGGGAGGGGAGGGAGAGGGGAGAGGGGGAAAGGAGAGGAGAGGGAGAGGGGAGGGGGAGGGGGAGGGGAGGGAGATAGAGAGGGGGGTGGGGAGGGGGATGGGAGGGAGATGGAGAGGGGGAGGGGGAGGGGAGGGAAAGGGAGAGGGGGAGAGGATGCACACACCCATTCATCCAATAGTTGACAGGGCAAGGGTTCTGACGGATCAGTCTCTCTCTCTAGTAAAACAGCTGGAGTTTGTGTTCTGTAAGGCTGCTCATTATTTAGTGTTGAGCACCACTGAGACCAGACATGGGTCTTCTATCCTAACTTGAGGATAACTGAAGATATGACATCAGTTTGGACCTTACACCCCCTAAGTCCCATGTTCTAAAGGCTCAGTTTGCAGGACATTGCACAACTGAGAGGTGGTAGTACCTTAAAGAGGCAGAGCCTTCTGGGAGGAAATTAGGTCACAGGGGTACACTCTTAAAGGGGTATTGAGATTCAAACGTCATGGTCTCTCACTTCCTGCTCATCATAAGGTGAGCAGCCTCCTCCTCCGTGTGCTCCTGCTATGCTATGCTATGCTGTGTTTCTACAGGCTTAGAGCAGAGCAGGGCGAGGCAGTTGTGAACTAAAGTCTCTGAAACACTGGCCCAAAGTCAACCTTCCATCCTTATCTATTGATCACCTTGGGTATTTTGTCACATCAGTGGAAAACTGACAAAACCCTTTTTCAACTGCAAAGGCTTTTATCCTAAAGGAAAATATAGTATATTGTGCCTTTTGGATGTGGTAAGTTCAACTCCCAAGGCACATGTCTGAAACCCTCAGGAACTTCCTTCAGATATTTTCTAAACGAAGAAGGTACTCTGCTAGGAGAATGTCTCCTTGAAGACTGGTCTAGGAACTCAACAGGGTTTCACTGTGTAGACCTGGCTGTTCTGGAACTCACTCTGTGGACCAGGCTGACCTCGAATTTAGAGAGATCCCTCTGCTTCTGCCTCGCGAGTGCTGAGACTAAAGGCATGCGCCACCCCTGCCCAGTTTGTGTTGTTCTCTTATTTTAACAACTTTTTATCTCAAAATACTGAACTGCAATGTAAAGAAAACATTTTTATGTGTGCACAATGCATGAAATTTGTGTGTCCTCTGAGGCCAGAAGAGGGTGCCAGATTCCCTGGAGCTTTGGATACAGGCAGTTGTGAGCTACCTGATATGGGTGCAGGGAATTGAAGTTTCAAGCAGGGCCATCTCTCCAGTCCCTGATCTGTAGTGTTTGAGGGAGACCCCGAAGAAATCTCGTAGGGTCATCATCTTATTTGTAGATGAAGAAAGTAGCACAGAGAGGCCAAGGAAGGTGTCTAAGGTCACATGGTGGATTAATGTCAGAACTGGGATTCAAATGTAGATTCAATATTTCCTGTGAGTCACCATGCTATGGAGAACAAATTGGATTACAGAAATGATTTCGCCAAAGTATCTGGATTCTTAAATCCTTAAAAAAAAAAATTCACTCACTAAATGTCAGAAGCATTAACACTGAGACCATTAAGCAAAGAATGAGGATTTCAGAGTAAATGGAAATTGTGTTTATTTGAAGAAAGAAATACTTCCTCTGTCCTTATGCACATAATGATTTTTAGATTATCTTTTAAATTGTTGGCATTTAGTTTGGAAGAGTAGTTAACTTTGAAAGACATGTTGATAAACTAAAATTTTACTTGTTGAGTTTCTATAAACAGATGAACACTAAAATGTTATCTGTGAAAAAGATTCACTTGTTCCTGGCATGTATGAGCTCAGTAAATATTTGTTGAATTATCAAATAAAAATTGTAGTGTTTTTTGTAGACATATTAATAAGATGTATAAAACATAGAGTTTAGAAGTATAGCCAGATACAAATTAGCATACTGTCTGTCTGTCTGTCTGTCTGTCTAATTTCAATTTTTTAGAGACAGTCTCTGACTCTAGTCCAGACTACCTGAGACTCATGCACTCTATAGCCTTGAACTCATGGCAATCCTAGTCCAGCCTCTCAAATGCTAAGCTGAGCTTATAGACATGAGCTACCATTGCTGGCTTGAGTCCTTTTATATAAAGCACAAAACCAGGCAAAGTTAATTTAGACCGTTAGAAGGTCAAGATATTGGCCACTCATGGGATAGGTTTCTAGAAGTTGTTGCTGGAAGGGAACTTGAGGGGTTCACCATGTTTTCTAGACCTGATGTTGGTTATTTATGAATATTCAGTTTGTGAAAATTTATTGAGCTTTGAATGTCATATATATGTATGTATGTATGTATGTATGTATGTATATGTATATATGCATTATATACATATATTCAAGGGCAGTGATGGTGCATGCCTTTAGTCTCAGCACTAGGGAGGCAGGGGCAGGAGGGTCTCCCTGCGTTCAAGGTCTGCCTGGTCTACAGTGTGAGTTCCAGGGCAGTCTCAGAGAGAGAGAGAGAGAGAGAGAGAGAGAGAGAGAGAGACAAAAGGAAGCATAAGTCTCCTCAGTTTAAATTAAGGACATTACTTTTTCATTTTAAATTGTATATATTTATATATATTTATCACATATAAATATATATAGATTATATATTAATATATTTGTATAGATATATACGATTTCATAATAAGAACAGAAAGGGTTATCAGAAAGAGTTAACAGCTATTTAAATTCTTGGAGAAGAATTTCTATAGTACACATTTACAGAATGACATCAGGGTGGGGTCTTCACTTTCCTCATGCTAAGCTTTTGCAACATTTAGACTGTCACGGGTGACACTGAACTCAGAATGCCTCATGGCTTTTGCAGCTCCCTCTGTGGACTTCTGACAGGTTTATCACATTTTTGACAGTTACAAAGCACGTGTTAGACATCAGGATGACACTTGGTGAGGCTGGAGAGCCTGTATGTGCAGGAGCTGTAAACTGAAAATGTCTTGGCAGAGAACAAACCGCAGTGTCACTCAGTTGGCCTGGGTTGCCAGTTTTATGGATGCACTCTTAGTGTGATTTCATAAATATACAATGCTGAGGGAGAATCTTTCTAAATTAGCAAGCTGGCTTTGGAACATTGCATCCAAATGAATACCTGTTTAGAAGGAATATATAGCCTTAGATGTAGTAATGTGTGTCCAGCAGGAGCATCAAGCACCTTATTTTAAATGAGGGACATAGCTGATACCCTCAGGTGATATTTGGATTATCAGAGGCTAAGCTGAAAACCTCTCTTGGGCAGATTTTTATCATTTTCCCACTTTGTCTCTTCCCCTGAAGAGGCCAGTGTGGTTTTTAAAAAGCTGACAATTTCAAAAGACTCGCAAGGAAAGAGGGCCTGGCTCTTTACGCAAGTGCACTACACTTTGGTGCTAGCTATTGTTTCTTTCTTTAATGTGCACTGGCGAGGGTGTCAGATCCCCTGGAACTGGAGTTACAGACAGTAATGAGCTTGGGGCTAGCTGTCTTTTTAGTACAGCCATAACAAAAAAAATCCTTTTGTCTAGGAGACATGTTCATTCAGTATTTGATGGTCTCAGGTGTCTTGCAAATACCAACAAAAGTTACGATGTAGATGGATTCACATTCCAATGGGAGGCTCTCAATAAATAAACCCAATCAATGCATAAATAAATACCTTTTTTCCAAGGCAGATTCTTTTAGAATTTGTCCTCAGTGGAAGGTGTGCACTTCAGATGAAAGTGTCTGCATTTTTGCAGTGAACAGTCAATTGGCCTATTTTTTTTTTACAGAATGCTAATGAATTAAACCCAATCCTATATGATATTCATAGCTAGATTTATTTAGCATGTTACAGTGTACAGCCTATGTACTATTTCTTCTCCTAGTCAATCCTCAATTCTCTTAGTATTAATTAAGTATAATTATTCTCTCCCTAAAAGGTTTAAAAATTAAAAAAAATTTTTTTTCTTTTCTTTTCTTTTCGTTTTTCAAAAACACCAGTCTTTATTGGCCTCGGCTACTTGAGGGGGATGAACCGGGAGGAGTGGGTGGCACCAATACTGGGCCGGCTGTGCTTCACAGGCTTGTAGGTGATGGAGAACTCTCCCAGGTAGTGTCCGATCATCTCGGGTTTGATCTCCACCTGGTTGAAGGTCTTGCCGTTGTACACGCCCACCGTCTCAGGCAGAATGATCATGTCCCTCAGGTGGGTCTTCACCACCTCAGGCTTCTCCATGGGCGGTGCCTCCTTCTTGGCCTTTCTCAAGCGCTTGAGCAGGGAGTGGTGCTTCCGCCGCAGGCCGCGGTTTAGGCGCCTTCTCTGGTAGGCACTGTACAACTGCATCAGCTGCTCATAGGACATGTCCAGCAGCTGGTTGAGGTCCAGGCCACGATAGGTGAACTTGCGGAAAGTACGCTTCTTCTTCTGCTCCACTTCAGCCATCTTGGCGGCTGCTCAGAAAAGGAAGTGTCGGCGGTGTCCTAAAAAAAACATTTTCTTTGAAAATAAAGTTTTAAAAAAATATGACAGATTATACTGAGAGAATTATTTTTCAAATAGGACAACCTGTTTTCCAAGATAATGTCACTATAGTCGGCAAATAAATTTTATTTCAAAATATTCATTATTTTCTCCGCTGCCCCTCCCCACCCCATGGTACTAGGAGTGGATCCCAAGTTCTAAGCATTTCAAGCAAAATACTCTACTCACTGAGCTATACTGCCTCTATCAACACTTTATTTGATAGATATCTGTTGAGCATCTCCTGGGAGTCACAAAGGATGCTGGGTTCTGGGGAGAGTATGCATGGTCCATAACTTCTTGACAATTATTGTTTGCAAACAGCAAATGTTTTAGCTTTGTAACATTTTAGTTATACACAAATAATAAACGCAATGGTCCATTGGTATCCATAGGGAGTTAGTACCAAGACTCCCCTTGGATACCATGCACAAAACCCTTCTATAAAACGGTACAGTATTTTCAGAGAACTTATATATACCCTCTTGTGTATTGAAACTATGTTTCATGACTTATAATACCCAATATAACCTATATTGTATTGCCTATGGATTATGATTTAAAAAATGTCTGTACATGTTCAGTACAGATGTAGGGTTTTTTCCTGAATAATTTTGGTTTGCAATCTATAGGTAGAGGACCCATAGATACACGGCATCAGCTAGTTAAACTGTGCTAAAGATTACCTGGTTAGGGATTGGGGTGGTAGAGAGTTTTGGCGCAGGAGAGAGGGTTGTTTCAGAGGGAAAGAACTGAGTAAAAGCCACGTCCCTGATGCAGGATATTCGGACCTTAGGAGGTAGAGGGAGCCTAAGAGTAACAAGTCCATGGTGAATGACAGTGATAGAGATACAATTTAGATTTCATCTGTGGCTGCTGGTAGAAGAATAGACACTCTAGGAAGCAGAGAGGCAAAGGGACCGGAAGAGGAGGGCTTCATTCAAGTCATGAAGTGTTATAAGAAGAGGGACAAGGTCATGTGTGTCAGTTTCTATAAGAAATTTGCAAAGCTCTTGGCTAAGGCTAATTTTGGCCAAAGATGAGGAAGGTAAAAGCCAGTTTGAATCAGTTAAAGTGGAGACAGCACATGTAGACCACTTTCATGGGAAAGAAAAGATGGCGAGGAAGCTTCCAAGAGCATGCTGTGCTCTGAACATTTGTGTCCCCAACCTATTTGGAATCCTTACCGCTGAAGTGACATATTAAGAGATGAAACGACTTGGAAAATGATTAGGTCTCAGGGATGGCGCCCTCAGGAATAGTCTTAGTGCCCTTAGAGAAGAAGCTTGTTGTTCATCCTCTCCACCATGAGAGGAAACAGCAAGAACATCCATGAACTTCGGTCGCTTGACCTGGGGTTTCTCAGCCTCCAGAACTGTGAGAGTTAAATTCCATTGTTTACAAACCATCCAGTCTGTGGCATTTTGCTTTGGCAGTGGGAGCGGACTGACAGAGTTTGTATTTATCAAGGGATTAAAAGGAAGGCCTCAACAGTGAAAAATCTCAAACTAAGGCACTTGGCTGAGGTTGAGTGTCATGTATTACACACACACACACACACACACACACACACACAGAGAGAGAGAGAGAGAGAGAGAGAGAGAGAGAGAGAGAGAGAGAGA
>NW_021604595.1:11675773-11690799 GCF_004785775.1 Grammomys surdaster | reverse complement strand
AGAGAGAGAGAGAGAGAGAGAGAGAGAGAGAGAGAGAGAGAGAGAGAGATCAGTGATGGTGGTGGTATACTCATGAGAAAATGTGTTAATGTGTTACCAGCACACACTTTGGGCTCATCAAAACAACAACAACAACAAACTCTAAAACCAAAAGAAAAAAACAACACAAAACCAAAATACAAACAACCCCCCCCCAAAAAAAAAGACCTGGGTAGTCACAAGATATGGCCAGATCACATGGAAACCTAACGTGATTTTACTCTGCCTCTGAGGTAGTAAAGAAAAAAAAAAAAACCCTGGAAACCCATGAGCATGATTTCCTTTTATGTGAACACGTGACACTTGTTCTGCCTACTGATGTATGTCTTTGATGTGATAATCACTTATTTATATACCTTTTAGAAGTCTCTATGTTTTATACTTTGTCCTTCATCTTTTAATAACCCTAACATTTAAATGGATATTCTATTTGGGATGGTCCATTACTGTAATGGGACAGGAGGAACAGGTGTGTCTATAGTCTTGGTGAAGAGGATGGAGGTTGTTTGTCTTTCTCTTTCCAGCATGACAGACAGCATAAAACACAAGTATATATGTGTTCAACACATACAGAATTAGAGTAGTTTAGAAAATAGATTTAGAAGAAGAAAACCCAAATAGTAGCAGTGCTTGAAAGTTCCTGTAAGTGAGCCTACCCCTGGATTTCTCAGGTGTGCAGGATAACTAAACCACACAACCAAACAACACATGGAGGACTTGTAATCTCTTGCAAACCTGGAATAAAATATTGCACCACTGATGAATCAGCTCTTCCATGAAACCATCCCAAACATAATATCCATTTAAATGTTAGGGTTATTAAAAGATGAAGGACAAAGTATAAAAAGTAGAGACTTTTAAAAGGTATATAAATAAGTGATTATCACATCAAAGACATACATCAGTAGGCAGAACAAGTGTCACGTGTTGACATGCAAGGTAATCGTGTTCATGGGTTTCCAGGGCTTTTTTTCTCTTACTTCGAGTACCATATTTAAAGGCAGATGACCATGTATCAAGAGACACGCAGTTCCATCATGACCAGTTTAGCTGGCAAGTTGCCAGCTCTACTGTGGGTTCACCTGAAGGCTTCCCTGAGGAAGATCCTCTCTAAGCTCCCTTGTGTGGTTGTTGGCAGGCTTTAGTTCTTGGCCCATGGGACTGAAGCTGGTTGGTCAGAACCCTTCATCTGTTCTTCCATTTGTAGGCTTCTCCATAGGACGTAGGACAGCTCCTAACATGGTAGCAGGTTTTCCTCAAAGCAAAAAGGTGGGATGAGGGGAAACTAAGTTTTATTTTTGTTTTTGTGTTTTTCATAACCAAATCACAAAAGAGATTTCTTTCTTTACGTAAGAGGTGACTTGCAGGAAGTATGGGGATCACCAGGAGCTGTCTTTCTGGCTGTTTAACCACACAACTCACTGTTTCTCCTGTTCTCTTTACTCTACAGTCCCCCCTAGTAGCATGGCCTCAAATTCTTTAAGAAAACAGATGATAGCATTATCTTTTGTCTTCCTGTGCTGGGCCAGACAGGATAGGTTGATGAAAGAGTTCATCCCACTGTGAAGAATGACATACAGGGTAAAACTTAGTAATTATCTAATTATGGAGTTTCCAATTTAATACTGTCGCACTGTGGTTGACAAACAGGCAAATTACAAAAAACACCGGAAAGGGAACAATGGCACCACTTTTATGTACATGAATTTTGTTTTTAAAAATGAGGTTTTTTTCTTTCTTTTTAAATTTTAGTGTGTGTATGTGTGTGTGTGTGCACACGCATGTGTCAGTGTCACATACCACATGTGGAAGCCAGTAGATAACTTTGTAAGGTTTGGTTCTCTTGATCTACCCTCACATGAGGGATAGGGATCAAACTTAGGCTGCTCGGTCTGTGTGGCAAGTGTCTTTACCTACTCACTCAGCTGGTTTTGGTTTTAGATGGGATCTTAGACTTCTCATTCTTCTGCCTCAGCCTTCTGAGGGCTGGGATTGTGGGTATCCATCACATGACTTAGGAAATTAATTTTTCAATAAATAGTACCTATAATCTAAGGGCTGTTTCTTCTATTCACTTGGGGTTTCTGTTTGGTTATCTCAGAGGGGCCTCCAACCAAATGCCTGTAATAGAAGTTCCATTTTTGCCCTTTCCCTGACTTGTTTTACTGTAGAGTCACCACCTCCATGGCGGCTTTAATTTTCCTGTTCCTACTGTGTGTCTCTCTGCCACCTGATTCACCGCCGAGCATATAGCCTTTACACTGTGCATAGCAGCCAATTAAATAGCTCAGAATTATGTGTTGGACTATAGTCTGCCTGGTAAAACCTTTTGGGTGCCTTCCCTTTATCCTTTGGGAATTCCACTTTCTCAGATGCAGGTGTGATGTGTCCCAGATCGTCCTTCCAAGCTCAGATCATGCCACCTACCTGCACTTACTAGGTGTCAGCTGTCACCTGCAGGCTCCGAAGAACGCCAGGTTCTCCCTAGGCCTTTTGCACATTCTGTTTATTCAGTTTGAAATTCTTTTCCTTCTGTTTCTTGCAGTGACTGGCTCTTCCATTTATTCCAAAATTATTAGTTACATGTTTATTCATTTTGTCCAGCTGTGGCCTACCCCATTAGACTGGAAGCAGCTTAAGGACAGAGACCAAACCTGTACTGTTCTCTGTTAAACCTACCACCAGTCATCTTGCATGGTTCTTATTAGAAGGAACAACCTCTAGCCGTGTTCTAAGTCTTAATTTAAGTCTACTTCCCTTCCCTGGCAGTAGTGGCACATATATTTAATCTAAGCACTCAGAAGGCAGAGGTAGGCAGAGATCTCTGTGAGTTTGAGTCTAGCCTGGTCTACAGAGTGAGTTCCAGGATAGTCACACCGATACAGAGAAACCCTGTCTCGAAAAACCAGAAACATACATTTTCTTTTTTCCTTTTTTCTTTTTTTTTTTTTCCTCCTCTGGGGAAGCCTAACCAGATTCCTTTGGGCTCGCCTAGACATTTCTTTCTCTACACTCCCTGTAGCAGCCACTATGAGATACTGGCGGCCCAGTGTTCTCACCTACAGCAGACCACAGGCTCGTGAAAGTGGTTATTGTTTTCCCATCAGACAAAGCCCAAGCCTTCCTTATGGTGTCTGATACTGACACGTGTGCCTGGCAAGGTTCTGAGACTGTGTGTGTTCACCCCACCCCAGCTGTTGGGGGAGAGGGAAGATGGCTGCTATTTTCCTGGCTCAGGCACAAAACCTGGTTCCCTGGCTGCTCTGCCAGCCTCCTCCCCCTAAGACCTGTAGTAACCTGAGGTGACACAGGAACCTCTCTGGGAGGTGCTCCTTTGAGGCCTTGAGATTTTGCTAAAGGAAGCAAGCTTGCCTTAGGAAGGACAACAGCCATCTTGCGAAGGCTGATCACTGAGTCCGTCTGCTCAAAAATAAGAGAAAATGATACAGTTGTTACACTAACATGTTTAACCCGGAGCCAGCACTTCCCTGCTCTGGAGTGTGATAACATGTTCATTTTATTACCTGAATACAAACAGCCTTTTCTTTCTCCTCAGTTCCCACCTAAGGGCATGGGCAAATCCCATTTTTCTTTTAGCAGAGTGTGCCCGGTGACAGCAGCCCCGTCCCGCTGGCATTGCCAGGAAGTCCTTTCTCCTGCCCGTGCTGGGAAGGCAGGATGGGAGGCAGGTGTGACTGTCCATCCAGAGGGTGTGTGAAGGAATCTGCTTCACATGCCAGGAGATTTGGTTCTGGTGAGGGACGTGAAGGAAACTTGTGAGAACAAGTGTCCTATTCACAGGCTAGGAAAATAAATGTTTTACTAATCCTTAAATAACATTTTACTCTGAGGTGTATTGGCAAATTTTAGTTTTATTTCTGTAGGAAAGTCTCATTTTTAGAAGTGTGATTTGTACACATTTAGGTAGTTGAAGTGAGGGCTAAAATTAGCTTCTATCATCCTGTTCTGATGTCCACATAGAGGGAGGGTGATGTGACTTAAAAGCCCTGACATTCTTGTAATGTTTAACCAAATAACTTGATATTTGTCATCACAGACTGGAGCTTATTTTAAGCATTATAAACATACTTACTCATCTGAGTTTTGAGGTTATCTTCACACAGAGAGTAGAGGAGGACAAAGGAGGCATCCTATATATTTTTCCCCCCACCCAAGGACTTACCCAAGAAAATTCCATCATTGAACAAATATTTATTGAACAACTTACCGTGTGCCAGGCACTGTGCTAAGTACTGAGAAACAACGGGGCCTAAAGTCTGGACTTGTTGGTAGGCAGAAGTGGGAGGAGTGGGTTTCTTACCTGTAAGGGTCAGGATGGATCTGGGAGTGACCGAGAAGGTGGCTGCATATTACCTGTTCTGTCTTTCTCAGTTCACTTGTTAATAGAGTCCATTTTACTAGCCTCCATAGAAGAATTGAGCAAATAATGCCATGTAAAACCTAAACAGATTAAGGTTCAAGTATCTGTTGGGGACCATGGTCAGCAATGATTATACATTTATTACTATCAAGCCACATGAGGTTCAGTGGGGGATCATGGGAGAGGTCATCAAGCATTTTGAACAGAAGGGATTCCTTGGTGATCTGAAATGTAGGGAGTCTCTGAGAGACCATCTCAAGGAGTATTGCATCGACCAGAAGGCCTTTCTGTTCTTGACCTGCCTAGTGGTTACTGTGGTCTGAGAGGGGCTATCTGTTGTACAGCCAGGCTGGGTGATGTTTGGGGAACCAATCCTGTGAATTACAAGCCTAGGACCACTCCTGGAGACCTGCATCCGAGCTCTTAGCAGCATCCTTCATGGCAGCCATCCATGGAGAGCACAAAGAAGATCAACTTGTGGTTTCAGCCCGAGGAACTGGCAGGCTGCCATAATTTCCTCCCCTCCCCATTTCCACAGGCAGAGCAAGAGACTGTAGTAAACCTATTTCTGAAACTCCGTTATAACCTGGTGTCCTAGTTACTGTTCTACTGCTGTGAAGAGACATTACAAACAAAGAAAGTTATAAAGCATCTTGTTGTTGCTGCTGCTGTTGTTGTTGTTGTTGGGATAGCGAGTCTCTGTGTAGCCTTGGTTGTCCTAGTACTTGCTCTGTAGACCTGGCTGGCCTTGGACTCACAGAGATCCACCAGCCTCTGCCTCCTAAATGCTGGGATTAAAGGCACACACCACCATTGTCTACCCTTGGGTAAAGCATTTAATTGGGAGCTTGCTTACAATTTCTTAGGGTCAGTCCATGATTGTCATAGCAGGGAGTGTGGCGGCAGGCAGGCAGGCAGGCAGGCAGGCATGGTGCTGGAGTGGTAGCTAAGAGCTTACATCTTATCCATAGGCAGCAGGCAGGGAGTTAGACTGGTATAGGATCTTGAAAAGTCCACCCCAGTGTCATACCTTCTCCAATAAGCGCACATCTCCTAATCCTTCCTAAACAGTTCGTCAGCCGGGAATGGAGACTTCAAATATATGAGTTTATGGAGGCCAATCTCCTTCAAACCACCACACCTAGCAAGAAACTCTCAGAGCTGTGAGTGCTCCCCAAGTGTCGTTGTGCGCCTTGCTGTCAGATGGAAACAATCCACTTCGCTGTGAGTTTGTTTGTTTTTGAAGCATCCAACTGTGGCTTCCATTCTTTGATGGATTACACCATCTGGCTCTGACTGGAGAAGCCCCAACATGCTTAATATATTTATTCAAGTAAGAGGGGGACATTAGCTTGTGCTCGTCAGTTAAAGGAAAGGGTGTCAACACCCCAGTGCTTATCAGAAGAATCAGCGAAAACTGGAGTCACTGCAGACAGTCGAGTGTCTGGGTGTTGGGAAGCTGGCTCTGGGAAGCCTCTTTCTCTGAGGATCTTGCCTCGGCCCTCTTCAAATGGATATGGAAACCCCACATCTATGTTGCCTCCTCGACCTTCCCAATTGTAAGTTTCCCATCTCTCTACCTTAATTGGTTTCGGTCATCAAATCCAGTATCAGAATCTCACAAGGGAAAGGCAGCCCGTGGACTCTCCCCATGTCTCTCATCCTTGGGTTCTTCCTTCCTGATGCTTCTAGATTATTTATACCACATTCCTTCTGTCAGGGGGTTGGGGGTGGGGAACTTCCTTTGCCCATTCTTTAAAGGCAGGTCTCCTTGCAACAGATCTTTTAAGTATATATCTTTGCCTAAGAATGACTTACTCAAAGGAGTTTAAAACTTGCATACACACAGAATATTGGCCTGGATGTTTAAAGTAGCTCTCTCTCTTTGTAATGTTTAAAACCCAGAAGGGACCAACAAACCTGATTCAGGAGGTGAATGGGTAGACCAGTGGTTCTCAACCTTCCTAATGCTGTGACCCTTTAATACAGCCCCTTATATTGTGGTGGCCCCCCCCAGCATAAAATTATTTCATTGCTATGTCATAAATGTAATTTGGCTACTGTTATGAATCTTAATGTAAATATCCATGTTTTCCCATGGTCTTAGGTGACCCCTGTGAAAAGATCATTCAATTCCCAAGGGGTCTCGATCCACAGGTTGAGAACCACTGGGATAGACGAAGCATGATTCAACCAAACAGTGAAATAGCTATCATTCAGTCCTAAAAACAAACAGCAATACAAAACTACAACAAAAACAACAAAAACAGGCTGGAAGTAAACTGAAGTGTATAATCTGAGTAAAAAACAAAACAAAACAAAACAAACCTGGAGAGTCTGTCATTCCACCCCTGTATGATTCTGAAGAAGGCAAAACCATGAGGATAGTAAATATCACCAAAACAACATTATATGTGGTGGTATGAATGTGCTTGGCTTAGGGAGTGGCACTATTAGGAGGTGTGGCCTTGGAGGAGGCCTTGTTGGAGGAAGAGTGTCACTACTGGGGTGAGCTTTGGGACCCTCCTTCTAGCTGCCTGAGGATACCAGTCATCTTCTGCTTGCCTTCATATCAAAATATAGAACTCTCAGGTTCTCCTGCACCATGCCTGCTTGGATACTGCCATACTTCCCGCCTCGATGATAATGGACTGAACCACATAACCAGGAAGCCAGCCCCAATTAAATGTTGTCCTTTATAAAAGTTGCTATGATCCTGGTGTCTCTTCACAGCAATGGAAACCCTAAGATGACACACGATCATGTTGTTTCTGGGGATGCAGGTGAGGGGATGAGTGGAGCTCAGGGGTTTTTGGGGGAATGAACTTGTTCTATGTGAGATTATGGGGGTAGGGATATGCATTTGGAGGTCCACCACCAAGAATGAGTGATGTAGCTTTAGACTTTCAGTAATAAAATGATGTGTCAACCAGGTTTATCAGTTGTAACAAATGTATCACTCTGGTGGGGAGTTCAGGGGGAAGTTTGGAGGGCATGTGGGCCACTTGTATCTTTCAGATTGGTGTACACCTGAAAATGCCCTCAAGAGTTTTATTTATTTATTTATTTATTTATTTATTTATTTATTTATTTACAAATTGACAACAGCACAGAAATCAAACAGATGTAGAAATTCATCCCACGTCATCCAAATCAACCTGCTTTAGCTAGCTGTCACAGACAGAACACTCACCTTGTCAGCTACACATCCTAAACCAAGTGAAGAGTTGCAAATCTTGGCAAGAAAATAGTAGTTTTATATTTTATACTGATCTATTGCAGAAAAAATTAAAACTTGCTAATTAGGCTGGACATCATAGAAGGCAGAGGATGAGGATCTTTAGAGGTACCACCAGTAGAATCCGTCCATTCTGACAACTCGGAGAAAATAGGGGATCCAATCAGCAGAACCCTACATACCTGTGGAACAATCATAGAAGATGTTGACATTTCCTTGTCTAGTCTCAGGAGGAAGAGAAAACTCTCTAATTTTCCTTCTTCCTTCCCATTCCCTCTCCTTCTTTCCCATCCTCTAACCTCCTTTGCTTTCTTCCTTCGTTCTGACAGGGTCTCAAGTACCCCAGACTGGCCTTCAATGTAAAGAAGAATGGCCTTGAATTGATATTCTCTCCTCTATCTCCTGGTACTGGCATTATAGTCCTGCACCATCGTGCAGTTTATGTGGTTCTAGGGAACAAGCCCAAGGCTCTGTGGACACCCGGAGAGCACTCTACTTACTGAGACCGCAGGCTCCACTTTTGTCTGCACCATTCCCACCCCTAAGTCTGGCCATGTAGCTAAGGCTAGCTCTTTTTGTGATCCTCTGTCTCAGCGGGGATTACAGGTATATGCCACCATACCAAATTTCCCTCCACATATTTTAATACATATCTTCATATTTAGGAAGCTGAGAAAATTCTAAATAAAACAAATCCAGAGAAATTTACTCAAAGAAGTATTAGAACTAAACTGCTGAAAACTAGAAACAGACAGGAAGTCTTGAATGAAGACAGGGAGGAAGATGTGTTATTTGCACAGAAAAACAGTTCCTTGTAAGGACAACAGATATTCATCTGAAATCATGGTGGAAGTGGCACAGCATGCTTCAGATTTGAAAGAAAAGAGCTATCTACTGTCAGTTTACCTCTAGTGAATCTGTCCATAAATATGATGGTTAGTTTTTAAATGTTGACTTGACACAATCTAGACTCACTTGAGGGCTCTCAGTTGAGGGGTTGCCTGTGGATATGTCTGTGGGAAACTGCCTTGGTGGCTAATTGATGTAGGAGGACACAGCCCACTTGTGGGTGGCATCATTCCCTAAGCCCTGAATTGTAGTGTGAACTGCAAGACTGAAGAAAGCAAGCTGAGCAAAGGAAGGCGGGCAGACAACATGGACACATTGTTTCTCTCTGCCCTTGAATGTATGGGATTTACTAGCTGCTTGAGTTTCTGTAGACCTTTCTGAAGTGATGGGATGTAACCTGGAATTACAAGCCAAATTAAACCTTTCTTCACTAAATTACTTTTTGTTAGGATATTTTAGCATAGCCACAGAAATGATCTCAGGGCAATAAGGAGTGACAGGAAAACAAAATGTAGTCATCCTGAATGGGAGTGGTTCAGGGATCTCTCATATACCAAAGCCTCGGCTGTTCTATGTTGTATTAGTTACTGAAGTAACTCGAGAGGAAGGCTTTCTTTTGACTTGTGGTTTGAGGGGATATGGTCCATCATAGAGGGGTCATGAAGTGCTGTTGGTATATCACCAACAGATTAATATGTGATCCCATGTAAACATTGTGTAGGTAGCTGTGACATGTATTATTCAGTAGGAAGTAATGGCAAGAGAAATCTGTATATGTCTGCTGCAGATGAGATATTGCTTTGAATATTTTTGGTCTGTGGTGGGCTGAATCTGGGGATGCAAAGCCTGCCGACAGGGAAACTCAACTGTAATTCTCAGGGAAAAACCCACAACTTGTTGCAATCAGACCTATCCTTAAAGAATGACTGGAGGAAGCTCATCCATGGGAAGGAAGCAATAAAAGGTTCTCAGTCATAAGGAAGGAGGGAGAAAACCAAAGGGAGCAGGATGCTGGCGCAGCCGAGACTGCCATTTCCCTCATGAGTTTTAGAAATTCTGTTTGATGATGACCACAAGCGTATACTTTTGTTACATTCATATCATTGCTTGTCAGAAAACAAAATGACGGAACTTAAAAATAGGGAGGCAAAGGGGTTAGAATCCAGTGGTTCTCAATCCCGTGGGTCTCAACTCCTTTGAGGGACGGTCACATATTAGATATCCTGCATATTAGATATTTACATTATGAGTCATAACAGTAACAAAATTACAGTTATGAGGTAGTAACAAAATAATTGTATGGTTGGGTTACCACAGGGCGAGGAACTGTAGTTAAGGGTCACAGCGTTAGGAAGGTTGAGAGCCAGTGGAGTAGAGGTGTGGCTCTCTCTCGTGGCCTCACTTGCTGGTAAAACTGTTAATGCCTGAGTAAATGTGGAGTGAATGGAGTAAAATTTTACTGATACAGACACCTGTGACTAGTCAAATAAGAATAAATGTCCATATTATTTTTTGCAGCAAAGGATATAGCTAAGTCTGTCAGAACCTGTCCAGACCCATCCTTTTCCCTGCATTCTGTTTCCCACCAAGGGTTGCTGTGAACCACTGCCCTTTCCCTCCTGATCATAAACAAGGAGTTTCTTGCTGGTCTTCCTGGCTCTGTCCTGAGAATGTTATACTCCAAGGCCAGTGGCGCAAGAGATTCTCTTGACAGGTAGCTCTTGTCTCTCCTCTGCTCAGAGCTGTCCAGTGGCCTTTGCAGCTCACACCTGTTTGATGCTATTGCTTTATTTCCGGTCAAAATGTATTTACTACATACAGCAAACTGTGTAAACCATGAACAAAACACTTCCATAATTAAGAAAACTGACTTTACCTGTATGGGTTCCACCCACGTTAGAAAATGAACCAATAGTTGGGAAGTCCCTGCTGGGTTCCAAGCTATCGTTCCTTTGGGTTTTTTTTTTTTTTTTAAAGGAGCTACTCAACTGACTTCTAAATTAATTCAACCTGACTTTGAACGTCACATCCGTGCAATGAGAGGATGTGTTCTTTCTCGAGTGCATGTTGGCAAGATGGGTCTATGTTGTGCCGTCTCAAGCCTTTACTTTTATTTTTTATTTGTTTACTTATTTATTTTAGTGTATGAAAGCTGACATCCTTCTCAGGGTGTCCATTGTCCTATAACATCTTGGAATACCAACTTTCTGACAGAATTTTCTGTTGCTGTTCCTTCTGATAAACCCTGCTGTAGCCTCATGGGTTTTCTTGCTCTTTATCAAGATCATCAGGCATGGCACAGGGGTTTTGCCTGAAAGCCCTTCCTCAGGATGCCTACCTGGCTGGTTTCCTTTACCAGATCGTCACACAAAGCAGCTTTCTTTAAGACGCCTTTTCTAAGCATCCATATGCTTCTACCCTTTACCCTGTCTACACATCCTCCATATTACTTCCCATCCAAAGAAATACATGTTTGGTTTGTTTGGTTTGTTTTGTTGCTGAAATATCATCCATTTATTAGCTGAAAACAACACACACACTTCCTTCTTGTGGTTCTGAGGGTGTGAAGTCTGGATCACGTGGATCCTTTCTCAGTGGAAAGGTCCCAGTAGGCTGAGGATAACAGGTCCCTGTCCTGCGCTCTTACCTGTAGGCTCTGACTGATAATCTGTTTGTAAGTTCCTCTGGGTTATTGACATGATTAGCAATCAGGACTGGGGTCGCTGGTAACTTGATACCTGTTAGCTGTGCCCCTTGCATTCTCTAACTCCTTGCCACTTCACTTCTGAAGCCAGCGAGACTAGTCAAGTCTCTCTTGGGCTATGCCTTTCTCTTGATGTCTTCTCTTTTGAAAGACTCTTGCAATTCTATTGGGCCCCTTGAATAATCCAGGACAAGTCTTGTCTTTAAGTCATCTGTTTAACAATTTTAATTCTATCTTTAAGGTCCCCTTTGTAGCACACTTCGAAACACTGTTTGCATAGGTGTATCACCTGGAATAAAATCCCCAGCCAATTTGTGGTACACTGCTCATCCCACTGTAGTTTCTGATTGTCCAGTCCCCAATCTAGACCACAGGTGGGCTAGTTCTCGAGTGTCTTCAGTTTAAGACCCTGCCTGCCACACAGTAGACGTTTCACTATTTGTTAAATGAGTGAGTGACTGTAGATAGACTGGTATGTATATAGTCTTGTCCTTCTTTCAAAGCTAAAAGCCAATGATACTGATTTTTATTTTTATTTATTTATTTATTTTGAAACATGATTTACTATGTGGCCAGGATGGTCTGGAACTCAAGACCACCTTGATTTAGCCTGTGTAGCACTGGGATTACAACTAGGCACTATCCTCCCTGCCCCATATGACTTTCCTTTCTAACCTTTGTTTATTCTGTGTGGGCTCTTTTTTTTTTTTTCTGGCCTCCGCATGACAACAGTATGGTTTTGCTCCTTAAAAGGACAGACAGCCCAGTATGTCATAGCTTTATGCAGCCTGGACACACATGGACTACTGGCTTATAGAATGCCATGAACCCCAGAGGCTGATGGGTCAGGAAACCCTGCCCTACCCAACAAACACATGTCCAGTGCTTTCTCAGAATAAATCTCCTCAGGGATAGTAAAACAGAAAATGGAAACGTATTGTTCGGTTCCATTTAAACATAAAAATGTAACTTCACTTACACATGTCAGTTAGGCCAATGAAAAATTCAGAAATGACTTAATGAACCGGCCAGATTCTGCTGATATTTCACAGTCGGGAACTCTATAGACAGTTTGGGTTCTAGGAGAGCAGGATCTGAGTACGTGTGACAAGCGAGACTCAATAAATAACAGATTTGCTATTTGGGTTACAGTGTGGAAAAAAAAATCTCTGGAAACAGATTTATATATTAGTTTTTCACTTTGCCACCAGATGTCCTCCGAGTAGGAAAATATGATGGTCCGAGTGACATTTTGAAGTGTGAATGCCCAGCAGTTTTGAACAGACAGTGACGGGATGGTGTGAGGGACTGTGCATGTGACCACAGACTTTGGGATGGGACACATATTTTGAAGTTTGTCTTACAGGTGTAGCTTTCAGAAGCAATATTTATTTAACACTTAGGTGTTCATTTCTCGTGCTTGGCAAACATTTACTTAACATAGTTGCTTTTCATTAATCCCAAGGTGGTATTTTTAAAATGCGAGTGAGTGAGTTATTATATTTTGGAATTGATGTCAAACTCCTCCAACCTTGTGCTAATTATAATGATGCGAGTTTAGTATTTTGAGTGGAGTGTCTCAAGGACTCAGGGAGGGCAGAGCGTAGGCTTTTATGCAGCCACACATGAAAGGACTTTTGCGTTGAATTTTGAAGGTAACAGCTTATGGCTTTGGGTAAGGCAGTTGAATGAGTGTAATTTAATACAAAAATCAAAGAGTGCACGTGTGGTTTTGTTTTTGCTTTGTTTTGTTTTTGGCTTTGTTGAGACAGAGTTTCTCTGGGTAGTCCTGGCTGTCCTGGAACTTGCTCTGTAGACCAAACTGGCCTCAAACTACTACAATTACAGACATGTGCCACTACTGCTGGGATACTTGTATCACATTGTTAAGGAGATAGTTCATCGGGAAGAATAGAGTCTTTAGCATATCAAATGAATAAGTAGTATCGTTTCAAAACAAGAATGTTTGGCATATTAAATTGACGAACAGTATATTTTCAAATCAGAATTTCTTTTAGGCCAAGTGTGTTGTAAACATACAACTCTCCATAATGTGTAAGGGACCAATTTGAAAATAGGCATTTTAAAGAATTTTCTGTGAGTTACTCTGTGTCCCCATGAGGATTCCCACCCTGTCTCTAGTATCACCGAACGTGTGGAACAAATTTGTGCTTTATGGTGAGGCCATCTTCACTTCATGAAGTGGGGCAGGGATGGGACAGACAACCTATTTCCAGAGACTGAGGCACGAACTGTCAGCCAAGCAACCAGATGTTTGCTATGGGTTGGCTCGCACATCTGGTTGGCTCGCACATCTGGCTTCTTGACGGGATTCCTCCTCTTTCCCCCCCATATGCTTGAGAGATGCTCAGAGAGAAGAAGGGGAGCTTGTCTGGGTTTACAGAGGAAGGGGCGGTAATATTCTGGTGTCCTGCAGGGGGCGAAGTGGCCTCTGATTTTCAGCAAGTGTTCACAGGTTCCAGTGAACTCTGGAGGCAGACCTGCTTAGTCAACTCCCTTTAACGCATTCTGCATCCAGTTAGAATCACACGTGTGCTTTGTCTAGTCCTCTGATCTGACCCCTCCGAGCCACGTGCAGTCTCTAATGAGATCAGGAAAGCAGGAGGGGGAGGGGCGCGGATGAAGGTTCTCTTGCCACCCCGGGTTTCACTTGACTTACATAGAGAAGCTGTGGTCCCAGTTTGATGCCATTGAACTCTTAGGATTATACCTCTTTATTCATCCCTTCGAACTCAGGTGGACCCAAGCCTGCCTGCTTCCTGTAAATATGACACGTCCAGGTTGAGAGACACGTTTAGAAGTGTAGAACATATCTTTTGTGACCCTTGGCTGAATATTGCAGTCCTTATGATATCTTAACCTCACATGTTATTTTTTTGGGGGGGCTTCCTCAGACTCTCATACCACCTGAAGGCACCCCAAAATGCCCCCTTATTCTAGCACTATTCTATGAGAACAGAATTCCTCTTGGTAGGGGTGGGGAGTCTATGACAGCCCTGAACTAGAGACATTGTTGAGGACTTTGGTTGACAATGCTTCACTAAGTGTCATTTTAGACTCACACCACGAGGGGGAGTCACTACAGGGAGAGCAGTAGTGTAGCCCCTACATGTCTGTTCTCCACTAGGACCCCAGATGAGTCACAAGCCCACTTTTGCGTTTTAAACGGCACTACCTAATGGAGTACCTTCAGGGTTTAGAGTTTGCTTCTCTGTTTATTCTCACAGATTCCACTGCTGTCTTTGCTGCCCTTATAACTTGAGGTTCTTTTATTCCATGCGTGCTTTGTCAGACCCCTTACAAAGCAGGTGTGGCTGAGTGTGGGCAAGGAGGTGGCCCCCAGCCCAAAGCTCGTGAGTATTTGTTGGGACTTCAGATTTTCTGAGTGGAGTTCCTGGTCTCTTGGGCAGCACCACAGGGCTTTCATACTTGCACAATGTCCTAGACAGAAGAAGTGGTGCACACCTTTGATGTCTCTGGCTTCCTTGAACCAATAATCTAAAATGTTTCAGATCTCCCTAAAGCAATACTGAAAGTAGGTAATTTTTTTTCCTAATCCTTACGTTTTCACCAGGTGAAAGACCCACATGTTTAAAGGGAATTTGCTTCTACCATCTACAGATGACTGGCCATCTGAGAAACGCAGAAGGAAATGAATTTATTGAATTTATTGGTAGAAGATGGTGTTGGAAGTAGTCCCAGTTCGTTCAAGGATCGAAGCAACCTGTGTTCAGGGCCCTATTTTTCTCTTTCTTTCTTTCTTTCTTTCTTTCTTTCTTTCTTTCTTTCTTTCT
>NW_021604595.1:11670906-11675763 GCF_004785775.1 Grammomys surdaster | reverse complement strand
TTTCTTTCTTTCTTTCTTTCTTTCTTTCTTTCTTTCTTTCTTTCTTTTTTTCGAGACAGGGTTTCTCTGTGTCACCCTGGCTGTCCTGGAACTCACTTGGTAGACCAGGCTGGCCTCGAACTCAGAAATCTGCCTGCCTCTGCCTCCCACGTGCTGGGATTAAAGGCGTGTGCCACCACTGCCCGGCCAGGGCCCTATTTGTTATCCTGGCCATTTTCTATACTTTCTAGGCTTCTGCCCTGCCTGCGACTATCTTTACCACCTTCTTTACATTTTACCTGACACTGTGTAACTTATAATTGTATTATTATTGCTCATAAAAATGCAATTGCCAACAGCAACTGCATTGAGAGACTAGCAAGAACACGGGGAAGTCTTTCCTCGTAACACTAGCAGATCGGGGCCTCTTAGGTTTGGGTTTTAATTTAAGAACGCAAATGCAGCCCAAATGAAGAGATAGATTGAAATATCCGACTGGAAACCTTCGGGACTCTGATTTGGCTTGTCCTGCCCTCTTTGCAGCTAGTGTGTGAGCAGCTTCCTCGCAGGGTGTGTCTTAACTTACAGCAGCTGCCTTTGAGAGCCACGTGTCTGCTAAACGCCTACATTCCATCAATAAGAGAAACTGAGCAGGGAAGGAGAAAACTGTCATACTGTTTTCTCCTTTGGTAACTGTATGGATTAAATAGCTGTGTTTACTTTTATTTAGCAGAGGAAGAGGAAGGTTTAGATCGGGGTCATGATCGGATCTTTCGTCCTAGCAATGACCTCTTTGCCTTTCTTACCCGCCCAAGCAACTCCTGATGCCTCCAAGAATTCTGTGTGCTAGAAACCTACGCTCAGCAGAGGCAAGGCCTTGGGAGAAGGGAGGGTGAAAGAAGGGGATGGGCCTATGTAAATAACCCACAAGAGTCACCTCTCCATTGGCTGGTAGCCTGTCCGTTACCGAGTAGGGCAGGGCGTTCCTGGGCTTGAGTGCGGTACCTGAGCGAGACGCGCAGCAGAAAAGCCCACGTTGGCGGCGGCCGGGAGCGCAGCGCACAGAGGCGGGAGACTGCGAATTCCCGAGCCGACGCCGCAGCCTGTGTTCCGCGCTCGGCTCCTCGTCTCTCTCATCGCCTCGGAGAACGGGATCCTCTGGGAACCCGAGAGACTGCCGAGAGGAAAGCTAGATCGTGGCCGCCTCCACTTGGGGAGGCGCACGGAGATTCCGAGGGGGAGCGACGGTGCCCGAGGGCGGAGGGGCGCCGAGTTTCTGGCCAGAGGGAAGTTAAAACCGCGCGGAGAAGATTGGCTTTTTAGGACGCGGGGTCGCTACAGCCAGGGACCCGCAGAGGAGTAAACTTTAACGATTGTCCTACAAACCAGGAGAGGCGTGCGCGGGGATGGTGCCCAGCATCGCCCCCATCTCTTGATCTGTCGTCTCCGGTCTCCCTCGGCCGGCCTCCTGCGAGGGCTTAGGGCAGCGCACGTGTGCAGACTGCGAGTGACCGTCCTGTGACCCACTCAGGGACGCCGGCTGCAGCGCAGTCCTGCCTAGGACACACCTGGCTCAGCCAGTGCGCCTCCAGAGACCTGCGGGAGAGTGGGGGATCCTGGCCGTCGCCCCGTCTTCCCTTCTCCGCCCGGGCTTCTGGGGGCGCCGCGGATGACCATGAGAGATAAGGACTGAGTGCCAGGACCGGGAAGAGAGCCCGCCGAGAGGTGGCGGGGGCTGCCCACTCCAAGGGCCACAGCCGCCGCGCTCCGGCCTCGCTCCGCCGCTCGACGCCTCGCGGGGCCCGCGGGGGCAGCCGGGCCGGACGGCGATGCCGGGGCTGGGGCGGAGGGCGCAGTGGCTGTGCTGGTGGTGGGGGTTGCTGTGCAGCTGCGGCCCCCCACCGCTGCGGCCCCCTCTGCCGGTAGCCGCGGCCGCCGCCGGGGGTCAGCTGCTGGGAGCCGGCGGGAGCCCCGTGCGCGCCGAGCAGCCGCCGCCACAGTCCTCTTCTTCGGGCTTCCTCTATCGGCGGCTCAAGACCCACGAGAAGCGGGAGATGCAAAAAGAGATCCTGTCGGTGCTGGGGCTCCCGCATAGGCCGCGGCCCCTGCACGGTCTCCAGCAGCCTCAGCCCCCGGTGCTCCCGCAGCAGCAGCAGACGGCCCGGGAGGAACCCCCTCCAGGGCGGCTGAAGTCCGCTCCGCTCTTCATGCTGGATCTCTACAACGCCCTGTCGAATGACGACGAAGAGGATGGGGCGTCTGAGGGTGAGGGGCAGGAGCCCGGGGCCCACGGAGGGGCCAGCTCGTCCCAGCTCAGACAGCGGTCTCCCAGCGCTGCACACTCCCTGAACCGCAAGAGCCTCCTGGCCCCGGGACCCGGCGGCGGTGCGTCCCCACTGACCAGCGCTCAGGACAGCGCTTTCCTCAACGACGCGGACATGGTCATGAGCTTTGTGAACCTGGGTAAGGATTTTGGGGGGGCGGGTAACATCGTGCGGAGGACGCATCTCTCCTTTGCAGTCTCCTGGGCTCAGGTGGTGGAAGAGGTGGAGGAGCGCGCGCGCCGCGGGGATGTGAGACAGCTGGTGCTCCTGACACCTGCGCAGCCGAGTGCTCCTCTGCGCTCCGCTGCAGTGGGAGGGGCTGGAGCGCGCAGGGGTGCCTGCGGAGGGTGTCTTCTTCGGGGAAGCGGGGACACTTTTCCCTGTGTTCTTATTTCTGCCGAGCTCGAGCCATCTCAGCTCAGCTCTGGCTCGAGTTTGACCAATGTTAGTAAGATAAGGCCCTCTGCACTCTCCCCCCCCCCCAACTGTCCTCCTTTGTCCTCTGGACGCTTGGAGTACCACTTTCCCCATATTGACCATCAGGGAGTCCACCAGCAGTTGAGAACTCTGAGAACCTGATCTGAGTGCTTTAGAGAAACTCACAGGTGTTGAGGAAGGAGAGCTTTGATGGCTGAGGAAGGTCCCCCAGGACCTTGGAAGGTGTGCCAGTCCCAGCCAGGCGGGGTTTGCATCAGTGTGGGGCGAGATTCCAGCGCAATTGGGGTAATCCACCCAGTGTCTGCGCTCTCATGCCCTTGGCCATTGTCCCAAAAGGTTGACCCTTTAATCAATGCTGTCCAAGCTGCTGAGGGGGGGCGGGGGGGAGAAAGGGTGCGAGGGTAGGGGCCAGGGTTGGCCGCTGAGCGCTACTGAACTCCGTTGCCAGGAAACCGAATGGAAAGTCGAGGGCGGCTAAATTGGGCTCTGCCACTAATGTTCTGTGGCAAACCCGGACAGAGTCACGTCCCCCTCCCCCCCGAAGTTTTCTCTCATCTGTAAACAGAAAAGGGAGGTGAGGTAAGAAAGACAGCCTAGTCAGTGCTTCCGATCCTCACTAGTTTTTATTCATAACTTCAGTATAGACCAGGGATCTAGGAGGCACGTCCCCAGTGGGTAGACCTAAGGAAGTAGACACACCCAAAGTGGCTGCAGCGCTCCTGGGTCTCTGTGGGCTTTCTCTTCCTGCGGAGAACCATGCCTGTGCCCAGGCCTCAGAATGAGTTAAGCATGCGCTTGCCAAAAGGTCTATCAGAGCTGTCCATCATTTTCAAGCCAGCAGTTACAGGAGTGATGACCCAGTGTTAAATATCTAATTGAGTTCTTTGCGAGTGTATCTAGGATTCTTAGTTCCGCCGAGGTGGAGCCGGGTGTGAGGAAGAAAAAGCGAAGTAAGGGTAGCAAGCTAGAGGAGCAGGAAAGAGTGGGGAGGCAGAATGTCCAGTATCCAAGCAGTGTTGAAATCCTCCTGGGAAATTCATGAAACAGAATCTCACAGGGAGAGGAGGCTCAGGGCCTGCCAACCCAGCTACTTGCACCACCAGGGGATCTGATTGGACAAGAATTCTCACAGTGTATTGGAATTGAGTTCAAGGCCTCCAGGAAGCATTCTAAGGGAATTCTCTCATGTCACTCAGTGAAACTTGGTGATGATGGGGTGATGAGGGCTTCAGAGGACCAAGATTGTTCTTATTCAAACATGGGCTGATAATTTTGATTTCCTAGGCCTCGACCGTGGCTGACCTTAGTGTCACTTTGGGTCTATAAAGTACTAGGGCGCTGGGGCTGGCCCCTCTCAGACCCAGAGGTTGGCAGAATCCTGTGGGTGAGCTCAGATAGATGTTTATTTTTTAAAAGTTGCTTAGTTATTTTTTTTTAAAGTGTGCTACCATGGTGAAGATGTCTGAAGGAAATCATCTATCATCTCTGGAAGAAAAAAAACAACAAAAACAACAAAACAAAAAGAAACCCCAAAGGCTTCTGAATGCTGTGGTACATTAGAATAATCTGTGGGCTTTTAGGAATCCCCGGTGGCAGTCCAGTTCAGTTCAGTCAGCATGTGGCGGTTTGGGCAGAGTTCAGAAACAGTGGGTTTTTTTTTGTTTTGTTTTGTTTTTTAAAGTGCTGCCCCAATGATTGTAGGGTGTGGAATCCATTGTTTTTTATTGTAATTGAAATGTAAAGATCTGGTTTGAGGCAGATTGTGTGTGTGTGTGTGTGTGTGTGTGTGTGTGTGTGGTGACTTTTATATTTCTCTCTTTCCTTGCTTTTCTGACCTTCTGTGGTCTACAAGTGCACACAGCTTCTGAGTCACACTGTTTGAAGGTGGTTGCCAACTCATTTTGTTATGGCTATATAGTTTAGCATCATATCTCCCTAGGTATGTTTTTAACTCGACTCCCTCCACTCTCCCCTTCCCCACCCCCTCTCTCCCTCCTTTCCCCCTCTCTCCCTCTACCCTTCCTCTTTCCCTCCCTCCAACCTATCCTTCCTTCCACCCTCCCTCTCTCCCTCCACCCTCCTTCTTTCCCTCCCTCCAACTTCCCTCCCTCTATCC
>NW_021604595.1:11556162-11670896 GCF_004785775.1 Grammomys surdaster | reverse complement strand
TTTCCTTTCCTTCTCTCTATCCCATCATTCCTTTTTGAGACAGGCCTACGCTATGTAGCCCAAGATGCATCAGAGCTGGAAATCATCCTGCCCAAAATTCCAGATACTGGAATTACAGGCACACAAGGTCATTTCTGACTTTTATTTTTCATAAACAATTTTTAAAGACTGAAAATTCCAAGAGAGCCCACCAGTCGGTCAAGAGGATTCCTAGACAGGCTGACATGGAACTGAAAGATACTGCTCTTTGTCCCAAGCCCTTTCTATCTCATCATGGGGCTTCCTGAAGTTTCCCTTGATAGTAGGTCCTGTTTTAGACTCCACGAGGGAGAAAGGAGAAACCCGCTTCTAGGTAGATGGGATTCAAGCAGCAAACATTACCACCTGCCAGGAAAAGCAGTTGTGTTCATCTTAATCCATGTAGCAGTGGGAAAGACAGATTTCACCAGAGGCTGGAATGTGATAAAATCTGATGACTGGGGCTGGGGATGTAAGGGGAGTTTACCTGAAAAAAAAAAAGGGGTTGAAGGTCAACAATGTGGATGCTCTGAGAATACTGGGAGAATTCTGCAGAATTTCTCACTGGTATCAGTGTCATGCTGACTGATGCAGTAATACATGGCTCACCTATTAAAGAACCTATCGAAAGATGAATCTTACACCACCGTGTTTGTATGGTACCCACTGCACTGAGAAGGTTACACATTAATGGGATAAGGGAAAGTTACCCATCTCTATAAACATGCCTCTTCCCTAGGACTGGAGGAATAATTTGCTCATGAGATACATTTGAAACACCCTGGCTTTGTCAGCCAGCCTGACTATCAGGAAGTATGAATCAACAGGATGAATCTCTCATAGCTCAAAACGCTGGTCATTCGGTCCAGCTCATTGTTGTTGATATTGACTGTTTACAATCCGGTCTTGGAAACAGGCTGGGACATGAAGGGCTGTCTGCTCTTGATGCGCTGTTTCAGCTGACTGCCTGGGTGAGCTTGTGAATTTACATCCAGTTAGGGTCACAGATGTCATTTGCTATTTGTTTTTTTTTTTTTCCTTCTGCTCAAAATGTCTTGACAGTCTACCAAGCAAGCCTGCCAATTTGTTGACCTTGGAGAGATATCCTGATATTATTTAGGTGTTAGGTTAAAATTCCACCCTCCCACAAACACCTTACTGTAAGGCCTATTCTCCTCTTTATCAGCACAGCACCCTGGTCCTTTCCTTCCTTGTGCTGATCACATGGAATCTCTCTCTCTCTCTGCCTGTCTCTGTTTTTAAAATCGCTTACTCATTGTGCATGTGCTGTTTAGGATGTCAGCCTTCAGAGGCCGTCATCACACAGATCCATCATCATGGTAGCCTAACAAAATGCTGAGCACACTGACTGCGCTTCAAGAAGGTGGCATTAACAAAAATATAAACAATATCCCATATTTTAAATTCCCACGGATCTGCACATTCTGATTCTTAAGAAAAGATAATTCTTGATTTGTGTTTAGTGTAAAAACGCCTTGGAGATATTTAGGACACTGGTTTGAGGCATTTCATGTAAATGTTTTATTAATACGCCTTTTAAACATTATCTGCAGGTGCATTAATTTGAAATATCTTTACATTTGTGAGAGGAGAAACAATGCCTCCTTAAGTCTCTGTACTTCAGGCTTATCTTGAATTAATAAGGTGTTGATCTCCAGATGCTAGGATTAAATGAAATAAAAGGCCCACATCATGCTCAGAAAAGGGACTCAGTAAGTATTAGTACAAGAAACAAGTAACTTATTGTACTGAAAATATTGGCAATCTTCTCAACAGAATTCCTCTTGGGAAACATAAATTAGAAGAAAAAGGGAATACTCCCTACTTGTATCTGTAACCAGAGACACTGTACTGCCTTTCTCTTATAAACAGAGGCTCAGTACCACAGCTTTTCATTTGGGCTTGCTTATACTTACCAAGAATTTTTTTTTTTTTGTAACAGAAAATAAATTTGTTGCCTATAAGCTATCCTCGACAAGAGGCTGGGAGAATTTGAAAGAGTGTGGTCCAGGGAAGAGATAGATGTTTCTCTCCCAAGAGTTTTAAATGTGAAATTCAGTGGCTTTTCAACCAAGAAGCTGGACAAAGTGTTCTTCAGCTGAGGTCAAAGGGCAAGCAGATACCATTGTTTCACCCTCAGATGCTGCTTCCTCTGGTTGTCCTTCTAAGAATGGGTATAAATCCTTTTTTAAATGTGCTGAATCATGCTTAGTTCCCTTGTTTAAGCTTGCCTCTGATTAGCATGGGGAATGCTTTCCCTGGGCTGTGGGAATCTTCTGTGTTAAGTGAGGGAAAGGTGAGCTTCAGCATTTTCTTTCCAAGTCATGACTGTGTTTTGTCTCCATGTCTTCAGAGTCCAGCTGCTTTATGTGCTGGGTTTCATTTTTCTAGGGCTGGGAATAGAACTCAGGGCCCTATACATGCTAAGCCCACTCAGCCATTGAGCTACACCCAGCCCCAAAGCAGTATGCTGCATATGAACATGGGTGAAGGCTGTGAGTACTTGCAATCAAGAATAGTGGAAGGAACTCTAATGATAACCGGTCAGTTTGCCTCACCCCGGGCTTACTGTAGAAGTGGGGTTAGGAAAGTGGAGGGTGGGTCTCATTTGTGTTCACTTTACACAGATCAGTCCTTCGCTCCGCTTCCCAGCCAAATCAGAAGAGGCACTATTCTAGGGAATGCATAGTTCATAACTTGATAGAAAGGTTTTTTCTTTTATTCATTTTCAACTCCCTCTGCTCTCTCTTTCCTGTTTCACCAGCATTGGCTTCCAGCAATGGAAAGAAAGTAGGCAATGTTTTAATGAGGTAATTTTGTTTCTGATTAGAAGTTGTCATGAGTATCTAGTTTAAAGCAGTAGAAATCAGAGCAGTGGAAATCAATACAGGAGGACGATGCTAGCAGTCAATTTACATGTAAACAGCTGTTACCCATTAACTTACACACTAACTGTCCACCCTCCGGAGCCTGCAGGATAGCCCAACCACGTGCCAGCAATCCAGCCCCTCTTCCCTGGCCACAGGCTGTCACCCAGGAGCTGAGGAGGGGAATGGCTTGGGTTGGTGTCTTTCTTTTGTGTCACTATCAAAGTACCAGTGTATGCTGTTGTCCCTGTTTCTCTCTTATCACCCAGACAGCTGAGTTAATCTCATTCGGACACACTGTCCTGTCCTCAAACCCTCAGTTTCCACAGATACCTGTGGCCCATCTCCTGCCCACGTGGAATTCTTGGGCCAGAAAACAAATGCAGTCTCACCTGGAATGAGAGAGAGAAGTAACAACTGTATTAAGAGGGGAGGGGAAACGAGCATGTTAGTGAAATTCAGTTACTAAGTAACCAGTGTTACCAAACTCTCAAGTGTCTGAGCATGTCAGAAAGTCCCAGAGCCTAAATTTCACCTGCAGGTCTTTTACTATTAGCAGAAATTAACAATGTGTGTGTGGCTTTTTTTTTGGATTGATTGATTGAGAAAGGATCTCACTATGGATCCCGTTCTGTCTTCAAACTCGGAATCCTGTCTCTGCTTCCTGATTGCTGGGGTTGCAAGCATTTGTCACTACACCTATATAATAATAGTAGCAATAATTAATAGTAATAATAGTAATAAAGTAATAATAGTAATAAATAATAACAGTAGTTCACTGACTTTTATAGATATTTAAATTAGTTACATGTTGTGAAGATGTTCTCCAAGATGTTTCTTTAATGTGACTATATAATCTTCTAGCATCCTGTGACTAAAGTTAGGATCTATAGCATGGTTTGGAAAACATTTACAACATGATTTTTCCTTGCAGCAGATAGCCAACCGGCTCTCAGTTTACTCATTAACCTAGTTTGGGATTTATTGGCAAATTTCTGTTAAACTGAAGAATTTAGAACTTGGAAAATTCTCACATGCCACCTGGCCTCGCATGCTGAAAGTGTCATTTGTTTAGATTTTGTCAGCACTACTGCTTAGGCTGTTAGGTGCTAGAAGACAAAGTTAAGGGGAAATCCCTAGACCCAAGAAGCCATTCTTAGTGCATTGGACCAGAAGGGCCATGGGTAGAAAGACAAAATGATACAGAAACAGCAAAGCATCCTGAAACACTTCCAGCTAAGAGACCAAGAAGGCACAGATCTGGATTTTTCTGAATTTTTTTTTCATGGGCATTAAAATTTTCTCCTGGAACTTTTTTTTTTTTTTTGAAAAGAAAATGCTATAAATATGTCTTGTTTGGTATGCTGCAGGACTATTGACCCCACAGAGAATTGTTTTCTCCCAGAAACTGAATGGAAAACCATGTTGTCCCAGCGGCATTGTTCCACTGATAGGCACCACGATCCTCTTCCTGCCCTTCCCGACTCCATTATTCCCAGATCAGGCCCATAATGGAGATGGTATCTAAATGACATCAGGTAATTCCTTGATGGCTCCCCACAGTCTTGTTATCACACAATCCCAGATGACTGGGCTGAAGAATCTCCTTCAGATATATATATTTCATATATATATATATATATATAGTTTTTTTTTTTTTTTTTTTTTTGCAGAGAGGGGCTTTTGGTTCTGAGAGGGAGCATGCCTTCCTGGCTTTCAAGTTCATGGGCGGACACCCTTGACAACGACTGGGTTGTGCTAGATAGATATCGTGGGACTGCCCTAGGCCTGAACTGTCTGTGCTCACCAGTACTGACTTCATGTTCAGATTGTTTTCTCATCATTGGGAATGTTGTCTGGGAGGAGGAGAGTGGACTGAGGGCAAGCAGTGAGCGTGTCCCTTGAGGACCCACTCGGACCTGACGTTTGCTATCCACTGTGGTCTTGATATCACTCCTGCCGTTTTACCCTTTCACCTTGCTCAGAATGTGACTTCCAGCCCCAAACATCTGCGCCTGTTGATTGTTGTTCCTGTGTTTACAGTCTTGTTGGTTTCCTGTTCATGAACGTGGGCTGGGAAAAATATTCGGACTCGAGTCTCCATAGAGGAGGAGCTTAGCTCTATCATTGGTGCAAACTGTCTGTGTGGATGAGGCCGGGGATATTTTTACAAATTGGCTTTGCTTACTCTCCAAGACTAGTTATCCCCCCCCTCCTTTGAAAATGTCTGTGAATTGCATTTAAATTATCCAAAGTCTGACTTTTTTTTTCCAACTACAAAAATGACAAATTTTTACTTGGCTTAATTTTTCTTCCAGATTTTATTTATACTTTCCCGTATCAGAGTCTGTTAACAACAGAGGCAGTGTGCTAAAAAGAATCATGTGTGTGTGTGTGTGTGTCAGTGTCAGAGAGGGAGAGAGAATGTATGTATGTATTTAGAGATTTTTTTAATCTCATAACAAAATTGAGCAGAAAGGTCCAGAAATTTCCTATGTATTCCTTACCCCACCACAAGCACACATCTTCCCGTGAAGATCCCTCGTCAGGAGGGATCCACTTGTTATCATAGAAAGGACACATTGTTAGGTAACACTCACAGCTTCCGTTGTGTTTCCTCCTGTGGTGTACTCCTGTGAGTTTGGACAAATGTATAATGTGTAGCTATATCATAGTGTCACACAGAGTAGCTCACTGCCGTCTATGAAAAAGCTGTCTTGTTTAACGGGGAAGAAAACACCGTGGAGATATATATATATATATATATATATATATATATATATATATATTCCAAATATGCAGTTTAGGGGAAAGAAGAGTAAAACACCGTTGTTGAGCGCTACTTTGTCTTCATAGTTCCATCCTGGTGTTGTATAAAATCTCTTGATTTTGTATGACATCGTGGGCCTTGTAGTGTTTTAATGTGTTGTCAACAAACCTATCAGAATCTTTTCTTCCCTTTTTAAAAGTCTAGGAGCTATTTTTTTCCCCTTCTGCATATTTGCACTGAGGTGTCTGTCACCATAGTACCTAGACAATCCCTCAGGCAGAGAGAGACATGAGTGATTAAATTTCTCCCTGGCTTGTACTCTGTTTGATCCGTGCTCGGCAGGATTTGAAGGAGTGCAACAGAGTCCTGAAGAATGAGCAAGAATTATTGGAATTTGACGCTTGTAAACTATTGAAATTGGGGCTGCTTAGGGGAGGAGGGAAATAATTTTCCCTCCTTTCTGAAAATTTATATTAAATCAGTGTGAATTTGGGATTGAGAAATTCTCCCTAACCCTCCCCCAGAAAAAAAAATATACTGGACCTAGAGGGAAGATCACAGCCTACCTTAGGAGAAACTGGTTAGACTGTAGTAAATCTAATTGAGACTCCATAAATCCTGAGGGCTTTGTAAGTAATACACTGAGTAGGGTTTCTTTTTCTCTCCAAGGAAGGGCTATCCAGATTACTGTGACTAAGGAACATGGAACCCTAAAGGGTAGCATTGAATTCATAGTAGTTTGTCTGAGGTTTACCAGGAGTTTGAGTATTCTGAGTACTCATTATAGGCAGGGATATTTTCTCATGAAATTATAGCCAAATTACCCACCCCTTAGTTCCTATTTTGCCTCCCACCTGCATAGAGGAGACCTCCTAAAATAAGGAAGTACTTGGGGGCCATAGCTGTATAGTGAGGTTCAAGAAATTCACCTGTAGGCTATAGGCTAGTCCCCACTGCTGGGGACCATGGTGACATTCAGGGATGGTGAGTTCCAAACAGCAGAGCTAGTGCGCTTGTGGTATCGAGTCTTCCTCTTCTTAAAGATGTCTTCCATGTCCAGCGGGAGAATAGATCGGAAGAGCTCTAGAATGTTTGGGGTAGTACTGGTGGATGATGGTCTGGCTGAGTTGCGTGCCTTCGGCCCAGGAAGGGATGGGTTTCTGGGGATGGGCCTCATCATCTGAGAAGTCATTACTATTTAGGTCCATCCCATAGTCATCTATGCTGATCTTGGGGAAGGATTTGGGTCCTTGTGGAGTCATTTGATATGAGGTACAAACAGGAGACCGCACATCTACAGTCTATAGCCTGGAGAAGCCATGAGGCAGGCCCTCAACCTTTTTGCAGTACAGGGCTCATGTGTGTCTTTCTGTTTCTCTGTCTGTTTCTGTGTTGGGCTGGTGTCCTTCTGTCTGACATGCCATTGTTCAAGTAAATGTCAATGTCCTCTGTTAGGTATTCCCAGACCTGTTAGGAGGATGGGCTTCATGCCTGGGGAAGAACCAGATTCAGCACTGACCGATCTATAGGCAGTACTCTGTAAATAGATTGTTACAGTTCAGTTGAATGAATTTAAGTTTCTAGTGTTTGTGAAGTAGTTTAATAAAGTATATAGCCCGAAAAAAACATTCACCTAAAAAGTTAGACGTTTCCTAGCATGTGACTTAGGGTGTCTTCTGGGTGATAGGGTAGATACTTAATTGGACAAAAAGATTGTGGGGGTTTGTAAAAAGGTGGTGGGGTACCTTTTCACCCCTTAGTTATATTATCTGCTTAATGAAAGTTATTTGATTCTAGTATTACATAAAGATGTGAATCATTGGTATAAACGTGTTAACATCGTAGCTGGATACAAGTGAAATGCCCTGGAATTTAGTTTTTTGTGTCTCTCTTTTATTTGTAGTTTTGTACAGTGTTTCGTGTAACCTAGACTGACCTTGAACTTGATATGTACCTGAGGATGATCTTGGACTCCCAACCTCGGTGCCTCAGTCTCCAAAGTGTTGGAGGTACAGCTGTGTCCCACACAGCCCAACTCCCTCCTCCTCTTTCTCTGCCATCAATAGCACTAGCCACTTCATTGCATTTATTCTCACTGTAATGCATGCCCAGAGTTTTGGTGCATTTGCCATTGACCCAATAGAGCAGGTAACACACAATTCCATAGAGGTTTACGAGTCACTGTGAACTGTTACAGTTGAGTCGTTGGTTTCTTGGATGGTGCTAAGGTACCTACAGCCCTTTTCTTACATATTACAAGAACCCTTGGTTACGACTTGGGAGGCTTGAATTTACATTCTAGGCTTTATAGTATCCTTCTTGTCCTATCTTGTTCAAGCCACTTAATCAAATGTCTAGGGTCCTTTCCTTGCCTGTATAATTTGAATACTGGGTCAGATCAGCATTTTCCAAAGAAGTATTTTATGGGACACCCCTTTTCCAAAAACGGTCTGTGCAAAAAAAGATCGTGGAGGTAATTAACATTCCTCCTTCTGAGATGTATGTGCCAGTCAGGGTTTTGAAGCTGTGACAAGGCTAAGAGGGAATGAGCCTATGTCCTGAGCCTGCCTTTTGGGGTCTGTCTAGGAAGGCATCCTACCAAGTATGATATGGTAGAATAAAGCCACTTACTGTCTGGTGGCAAGGAGGTGAGTGGGGACTGAATGAGGGGACACGTCCAGGATTAAACTATACCCTTCTAAGATAAACCCTCAGACCTTCTTCCTCTGATTAGGCCTCATCTTTTACAGTTTGGACCACCTCTCAATAGTTTATTCCCTGGGAACCCTTCAGTCAATTAATCCTTTGAAGTAGAGACATCATCCCTCAAATCTCGTTGCTGAATATTACTGCACCAAGGACTTCTCCACACAGCCTTTGGGAGACAGTCCAGATTCCAACTCTAGCATAATCCTGTGTTAGTCCACTCCTGTTACTGTGACAGATACTCGAGACAATAAACTTCCAGAGAAGACAGGTTTGTGGTCTTCATTCTGAAGAGTCAAATCCGTGATCCCTTGCCTCCCTTTCCTTTGGATCTGCGGTGGGTGAGGCAGCTCACCCTGATGGAAGTGTGTGGCAGAGGAAAACTGCTCTCCCCATTGCCTGACGGCAAACACGAGAAGATGAGAAGGTCCTACTAGCCCCTCCAGTGTTCTTCTCCCATTGCCCTAAAGCCTTCCCACCAGGCTCTGCCTCTTAAAGGTTCTACCATCTTCCAACAGCTCTCAGCTGAAAACTATACCTCTAAAGCATAGGCTATTGGGAACATTTTAGTTCTAAGCTATTACATATACTAATGGCTTTTTGGAAAAAGAGAACCTGGGGTGTCTGTGTGTGTGTCTGTGTGTGTGTCTGTGTGTGTGTGATATGATTATATGTATGTGGTGTGTATATTGATGTACAAGAGTGGGCTCGAATATGCATGGCACACGTGTAGAGCTTAGAGGATAACACCGTCTTTCATTTAGGCTATGATAGACTAGGTAGATTCTGAGAACTTTATTTTTTATCCCTATCATAGGATCGACAGCGTTGCAGACATGTGCTACCATATCTGGTTTTATACGGTATTTGGGGGATCCCAACTCAGGTCCTTGTACTTGTACAGAGAACTTTTCCCACTGACCCATCTCTTCAGCTCCCCAGTGGCTCTTCATGACCTGGAATACAGTTCAGAAATCCTAGACTAACCTAGAACCTACCTTGTTCTAGGGTTGTTCCCTAATGTGTTCTCCTGAAATATTTTAACCCCCAAACAGCTCTGCTGAGGTATAATCAACTTTAGCATATGCAGCACTATTGAAATTGTCACAAGAGTCATAAAGAGTAATGTGCTTTGAGTTACTCCAAATAATTTTCCACCCGAGGGCATGGAATGGCCAATCCCAACATACAAGAAGTGGCACTCAAAGCCCCGTTCTTCATCCACACCATCTCATTCGCTTTTATCTAGAGGATGTTAGCCGTCCATATGCGTAAAATGTGTTGAAGATGTTTGTGAATGGTTTTCTTAGATCAGAAAATCATGGGCTTGGGTCTGCGTGGGATCAAGCTGGCTCTTTGCGACTGTGTTTGGCCTTAGACCGATATTTCACTTTTTCTATTTATGTTTGAAAATAGTGATAAAAGTAGGCACATTTCTTTTTTAAAATCTGAGAGCAAACATCTGGGGTACTTTGGGGTTGTTAGTGACCCTGTCAGCATCTTGTTTCTAAAGAGTCGAGTCTGAAAGATTGGAGCCTGCTGGGAAACAGCACAAAGATGCTTCTATGGGTTTCTGTTTTAAATTCGGGCAATTTAGGGAGGGCACAAGTCCAAAACCTTAAGAAAGCAGGCTCCAATCACCTCCCCACTTTCTCCCCATGCTCACCCTTGTCCCACGGTCTGGAAGCACAAGCAGATACTCCTCTTTTTGTTTTTTTGTGAGACAATATAAATATTGTATTTTGTTCTGATGTTTTCCTGTACAGAATAGCTAATGCTACTTCTTATCCTATTATCTCAGGAAGGCTGAAATTTAGACTTGATTAGCTGTGCATATGCAGAGTAAGGCAAGAATTTGGAAGGCTTGGGAGAAAATGATACTTAGGCAATGCTAACCAAACAGCATTCAGCCCTGGTGTGTGTGTGTGTGTGTGTGTGTGTGTGTGTGTGTGTGTGATGCATAGTGCAGAGACCAGAGGTGACTGATAAGTGTTCTGTATTGTTTTTTACCACATTTATTTTTAGAGGTCAATTTTTCTTTAAATTTTGAGGTGCTGACGATCAAAACCAGGATTAAGAATGTGCCTGTCAAGGGCTCTACCACCAAACTACATCCACAACTATAACAGGGTTGTTTTTGTTTTGTTTGGTTTTTATTTTTGTTTAGATTTTATTTATTTATTTTATGTATATGACAAGTACACTGTAGCTGTCTTCAGACACACCAGAAGAAGGCATCGGATCCCATTACAGATGGTTGTGAGCCATCATGTGGTTGCTGGGAATTGAACTCAGGACCTTTAGGGAAGAGCAGTCAGTGATCTTAACAGCTGAGCCATCTCTCCAGCCCAGTTTTTTTTTTTTAACATAGAACATACATAAAGCTACAGCAATATGAACTCTTAACTCTTAAGAAGTATCTCAGAAAATCAGTCAAAACCAATATAAAGGTTATAATCTAGAAAATGTGTTATTTGTAAAAATAACTTATTAAAATAGCATTGAATCAGTTAGCCATGTAACCTGTAAACCTTCCTTGGCAAAGTCGACAGCTACAGTTACTCTGCCCAACACAGGTGAATCTGGCCAGGGAGTTTGTTCTTCAGATGTAAACTTTTCCCTGATTCTTCCTCAGGTCATAGTAAATTGAATGCAAAGCCCAGCTCTGTGGTTTTTTTAGATGTTCCAATCCAAAAGCTCACAGAAGTGGAAAAGCCAAGTATTTCTGGAATTAAATTAGTTTGTGGCTATCAGACATGGTGAAGTATTTTATTGTTTGTTTGTTTGTTTGTTTGTTTGTTTTAATGGTTGTGGCATAGCCTCAACCTTATTTGCTAAGTGTCTCTCACTGAGCCTGGAACTTGCTGTTTCCGTTAGAATGGCTGGCCAGTGAGCTCTGGAGATCCACATGTCTCTTCCTCACAATTCTAGTGTTGGAGATCTGAATTCAGGGCCTCCGGTTTGGGCAGCAGTCACTTTGCCAGCTGAGGCATCTCTCTAGCTCTGTGCTATCTTGGTGGTGAAGTTGGGGCAGAGTCTTGTTCTGTAGTTAGTGCTGCTTTTGATCTCACGACCCTCCTGCCTTAGCCTCTCCGATGTTGGGATCGCAGACATGTGCCACCATGCCTGGTTCATATATTCATTTTAGAAATTACTCAACACCTTCCACTTGTTTGCCATTGAAGGGAGGCTGCGTATCCCTTCTAACCTGGTTTCTGTCTAGTTCCTTTGCCAAAATTGCAGTACTGATGGCAACTAGTAGCTGTTGTGAGTCCCCATCCCCTTCTCCCCAAGACCTGATAGCATTTTGGCTATTTGTGACACATGGCAGAGATTCAGAAAGGTGACAAAAGGCAGGAAAACTATGCAAGGGAAGGGGAGGAGAGAAGAAGAGCATCCCTGGGTTATGTAAGAGTGGAGAACAATGGCCACTGGCTCCTGAGATGGTCAGACATAGAGCTCTTGGGTGACCCACTGTAGAGGCAATGGCAGCCGATGTGTTCAGAAAACTGACATCAGTAGCAGATAGCTCTCCCTCCTTGCCTTGGCACGAACATAGGTATATAATGAAGACATTCCTTACCCCCCTTCTCGACTGACCCACCTCTTCTGGGAATGACCCAATCTACTTCTGTGCCAGAATCATAGAGAATCATACTGCTTTGGTACAAGAATGGAATTGTTTCTGTTTACAGACTGTAAGCACCGAGTGGGTCCACATTTTTGCAAAATTCATGGGAAAAAATGAATTACTAGAAAAGTGACTAAGAAAAGCCTAATGTGTACAACATCAAGCCTCAGTTCTGAATTATTAGATTCCATTCCTATAAGGTTATTAGTTAGATTGTCACTGAGCTGTCCACATTCTCTATTCAGGTCTCATGGCAGGCCAGTAAAGGAGGGTTAGGAATCATCACAGATTCAGCAAGGCGGAGCTTCTTGTATCTGCCCTTGACCTGAGCCATGGGGAGACTCCTCAGTTCTGCATCTCCCCACTGCTCAGCAAACTCTTGGTGATGGAAGCCAAGTGTGGGTTGAGAACCACAGCTTTCAGGTTTAAGTTTAATCTGCCCTCACTTCCACATCTGGCGGCTCCGCTGTTTCTGATTCAGCCCATCCTTTACTCATTGTTCCCCAAGTCCCCCAGATGAAGCCTTTATGATCCTTGGCCTGACTTCTGCCCTGGCCTCCCTGTTGTTAATCCACCCCGGTATCCTGGCCAGCTCAGCTTCTCTGTAGAACACATGTGATCTGTTTCTCCCCCTGCCCCTCACCCCCCACACCAGCACCTTCATTGGATCCTTATGGTCCACCGGAGGAAGCCAAAACCCTGGCTTCCCTGACTGACCTCATCTGTTTCTCCTCCACTCACTGGTCTGTCTTTGCAAACACTCTATTCCCTCACTCTGCTCTGTGACATTACCCATTTACATTTCATACCTATCTGCCCTCATGCTCTCTGTTCCACCTGGTTCTTTAAACCCAGCTCAGATGCCACCTTAGCCTGGAGGCATTTCCTCATAATTCACATGCCAAGATTCTTTTTTTCATTTACAAATAGGATTTTTATTCAAATTGTCTTGTTTTCTCCATTCTTAGATGACATTCTTAGA
Organism: Grammomys surdaster; assembly: GCF_004785775.1. Lineage (NCBI taxonomy): Eukaryota > Metazoa > Chordata > Mammalia > Rodentia > Muridae > Grammomys > Grammomys surdaster. Next base: position 11,657,901 of record NW_021604595.1, on the reverse strand, counting down.
TGACATTCTTAGATGTTTACATTCTGAAAAGATGACAATATTTTACTGAAGTAATGTTTCAACTAATCTTATTTGAGCATCAGTGAGATAGCTCACTGGGAACTGTCTGTGGTGTGCAAAGCTGGCAACCTAATACTGATCATGATGTAAAAATGTCCAAATAGACCCCAAAAACCTCTCTTCCAGTCTTCGGATATGTGTCATGGCACTAAAAACCCATAATAACTACACGCACACACCCCAGAATTATTTTTCCTTAAATAAACCTCATTGATGTTATATTATATATCATTTCTAGATAATTCCCTTAGAAGGCAGGGCTTCAAAATGAAAGTCAATCATGGGTAGAAGCTGACAGCCATGTGCGCTGCTTGAGAGACCTTTGTGAAAATTACCAGATAACTCAGCTCTTGTAAACCAAATCACAGTATTTTATTCGTATATAAACTCAATCATTCACCCCAGATTCCCTTTTGATTATTCCACAAATCACTGTTTTATGACCTTAGCTCCTTGGTTCTCAGAAATGACAGCAAGTACATTTTTTTAACATAGCAATTGAATCCAGAGATCTGCCTAACTTTGTAAGCACAGACAATTAACTAGCTGTGTGGGATCCTATCCTGAAATTACCATTCTCACCACACCTGTGCCTAAAATGGATCTGTCCCAGGCTGACCTTAAATTCAGGAATCTCCATACTTTTGTATCTTTCTGTATCTTTCTAATTATCATGGAGTCAATAACCTTGGCAGAAAGAACATTACCCAATAACATTGGGAGGGAAAATATTTACAAAAGGCAAAACATGAAGTAAATTATGTACATCATTACACAAACAAGCCCTAGGTTCACAGCAACTGTCAACACTTGTGGAAGCCGACACCCTGCTAGCTCTGCTCCATGGTGGGAACAATGTCAAGCTGTCCCTTCCATGGCCATGCAGAACTGGACAAGAATTAGAGATGTCTTTCATTACACTTGAAATGAACATGGTAAATTATTTGCTTCTTTCAAGGCTATGATAAAAAGTGAAAAACACTTTTTTTTTCTTGAAATCGAAGACAACTATGATGTCGAAAGCCTGTATCAAATTGTTTACAATAGGGCTTGATATTCATTCATGATGAATTCTGTGGCCTGTCCAGAGGGGCTAATGATCAGCGGGTACCTATTGAATCGCTTTAGCATGATGTCATTTTCTGTGCACAGGTTGTTGGCAGATAGGGAGCTTGCTGTGCTTCTCATGGAAGAGGTTGGCAGTGGTTGCTGAAGTCCAGGTAGTGCCTGGAAATGATGGCCATTGTTCTGCTGCCTCGCTTTACCAGGCATGAGTGAAGAGTCTGGTGAACAAACACAACTGTTCACAATGGCTTCCTGGTGTGTTAGGGGCTGTGGTAGTTTATCATACACAACTGGCATGTAGTCAGGCACTATATAGTTTGGCTTCTCCAGGTCACTGGAGTCTTAAACATGACCTCCACCCTTTCTTAGGATGAAATGCCAAGGACCACAGGGTTTTCCTCGTTTAAGATGATGCTGGAAATACCAGCGAACATTTTCTTGAAGTGCTTCTGCAACTTGGCTACATTCTTGCTATGTCCAATGATTTCAAGCAAGTCCTCATCACCCACAAATAGAACCTGGGGAAAGACGAGTGCTCCCATTCCATGTACTCTCCCAGTGCTTTCTGGATCTTCCCGAGCTGGTCAACCAACCTTTCCAGAGACTTCTGGACTCCCTGTATGTTCAGAACATTCATCACAAGTGGAGACTTGGAGACTTTTCTCATCAGAGCCAGAAACTCCGTAACAGTCTGGAAGCGCTGGGTGACTAATGCAGCAGGTGTTTGATGTCTGCACTGCCTGTGAAGATGCCTTCCAAGTAGACCCAGTGCCTCTGGACATCAATCTGCACCTCAATCTACCGTCAAAGAGAGCCACAATTTGGTTCACCTTGTCCTCCAAACTCAGGGCATCTTCTTCAAAAGCCTTGTAATACAGAGAGAGTTTTATGGCAGAGATGGCTGTTGATGTGCTCCTTGACATTGTTGAAGAGGTCATCCCAGCCTTGGATCAGGTGGCACTTGTTATGACAGTTGACCAAGTCTAGTTTGTATGTGTTCCACACTTCCTGTATCTGCTTCAAACATTCTTCCAAAGCCATCTCCCCTTGTGCCACTAGCAGCACATCCTTGAGCACAGCTTCGTTCTTCTGAAGGTCAACATCCCAGATCTGGCCCAGCCCAAGATTCTTTAGGAGAACATCTGGGGCCAAAAGAAAGAGGATTTTCTTAGTATAGGGAACCACTGAAGAGCATTGAGATTTGGATTTCTCTTTGTGAGTGAGGACTGGCAGCCTGGAGTTCTAGTCTCTGCCACACATCAGTGACACGAACTGGTCCAATTCCTTCAAGACAAAGTCCTCTGATGATCATCTTTTAAGTTTTGTTTGTTTTGTGGGATCAGTCTCAGGGCCTTGGGCATACCAGAAAAGTGCTCTACCACTGAGCTAAATCCCAAGCCATTTCCTCTTAAGTTCTATCCATCTTTGGCATGTCTCTCTTTCCACATACTTAGCATGGTGGTAACTGAGTTGATACCTATGCATGGTTAGGCTGTCTAACAATTCAGTGGTATATGCTATCATCTTTGTCTTTTCTCTCTTCACTAATAAAACCAAACTTTTTAATGGCAAAATTGTATTGGAAAGTGCTATCTATGTGCAGAGAGGGGAAGTGCTGGTTAGATTCTATACACAGCAATTGCTATATTAAAAAAAAAAAGAAGTTGCCTCTCTTCAAGAACTGTCTATATGGTTGATAAAACAGTCTCCAGGAGGAAGAAATACTACTTTCCTTCCAACTGATATCATTATGACTTTAGTTAAGTATTCATAGGAGCCAGGAGTTGCCAGCAAGTCTCACTTTAAATTCCTTGCTTGTGAGGGGCAGAAAGTTCGCATGCAAGCAGGCATGGCTCCCACAGGAGTAGATACAAATACTTATCTTGTCAGCTTCAGCTTTAGGCTCACTTGGCTTGTGTTGTGAAGGTGTTAGACATTCTGTTTACATAAGGGGTTGAAGGGTGACATACTGTCTATGGAAGCAGAGTTGCTTAGCTCCCCACCAGGCATCAGGGAACATTTAGAACCTGAAAACAGATCAAAGCCTTGAGCAGGATTGAGATGCCCCTACTGGGGGCTGGAAGGAGGGTGGTCTCTTAGTTGGGTGCCTGAAACAGTCGTGCATTATTGCCTCTGTGCTATTTCTAGACGGTTGGTGAAAGGAATCGGGCAGAATTAGAGCTCACAGAAGCCAGCTCAGGGGCAGAGCTTCAGCGAGTGCTAGTATATCGAAATAGGTTGGAAAAAATATGTCAAATGAGAGTAAGCCCAGGCAAGATGTGATGCTTCTCTTTTTATAGGCTGTTATAAAGTGTTTAAAATTAATCAACTTTTCAATACTTAAATTTTCTCTAATGAGACAGGTAGTTCTTGGGAGGGAGACTCTTCTTTTTCTCCTTCTTGTCCCACTTAACCATTCCCTCTTTCTACTAGAGTCTGTATGGTGCAAACACTCACATCTCTAGGACAGGTATTAGCCTTAGGATGGAGAAAAGGAAGAGACAGAAAGATGGAGCTGACATAGTAAACCCAGATGCCATCCACAGTTTAATTTGGAAATGGAATGGCAAAATGATATGAAAGCAATTCCATTCTCATGTTTGTAAGCCCTATCAGGTGATAATCTTGTCCATTTTGATTGGCTTTGGTGCTAGGCATGGACTCCAGGACTTTACACAAGCCGAGTATGTGCTCTGCCACTGAGCTACACTCCCAGGCTATCCCCGGCACTTCGTGTTTTTAGAATATGTGATACACAGAGGAAAATTTCTGGCTGGTATGTGCTCACTGCACCTTCCCACCCCAAATCAGTAGCGTTGTGTGTGTGTTTTATTTTTAATTCTTACCTGCACTTCACAACAAATGCTGATTGGTGGAGCTGTATTATTCACTGATGTCAAGGTTTACTTGTCTTGGCCTTTGACATAAATATGTGGCTTCTTTATCTGGCTGGGAGGCTCTTATTAGAAACATTCATCTTGTGTCTGTAGGATGCAATCTAGCCATGGCATCCTTCAGTGTTGGAACATGTGGGGTGGTCCCTTCTAGAACAAGAGGATAGATCATCCCTTTGACCTTTTAACCCAGGCCCGGAGAAATGAACCAGTGTTCCACCACTGTGCTCCACCTGCAGCCCAGTCAGGCTAATTTAAGTACTTGCTCAGAAGAGCGAGTGCCTTCTCCTCTCATCCAGCATTATATTTTCTCAGCACTTCAGGAGTCTCAGATCTGGATCACAGAAAAGTTGAACTCAGAATTGAAGCTTATCCTGAGGTGCCACCTAATGCCACTAACCACACAGACTACCGGGATAGCTCTGTTGACACTACAAAAATAAAGTATGTCACCAGATCATTTCACTGGGATGAGGAAGTTCTTTCCATGACTCTCGAAGGTCACCTCGAGGACATGCTTGTTCCTACTGGACGGCAAACGTGTTTCACCAAACTCTTACCTAAGTGCTTTTTGTTTACAACTGTGTAATAAATTCCTGGCTTCCTTCATAGTGACTCCTGCAAATGTGGGGCTTCCACAGTATTTTTGGGAGGGACCAAATTCTGAGTTGGGGAGCACCTTTTAACTTTTCCCAGCATTTATTTTGATCATGAAAAGTCTCAAGCCTACAGAAAGATAGAAATGCTTTCTAGCCTGACACTGAGGGTCTACCATCATTCTTTCTAGCCTGGAACCTAGGGTTTACCATCACCCATGACCACACCCATTCTAATCCGTTCAGTCATGATTTATGTCAACCCGTATTTTATTTCTTGATGGATTTAAAAATGAATTTACAGACACTAGTAGAGGGTCTTTGCAGAATTGGTCCTTCTGTGTCATTAAGATTCAGTGCTTACATGGAATATGAGGGTTTTGTTTTTTGTTTGCCATTTGATGGACTCTGATGCACGCATACACCTGTGCAACTCCTATTTCTATGAAGATACACATCACTACTATCCCCTAGAGGGTTTCTTGAGGCCACTTGCTGTCTTGGATGTGGATGGTTTAGGGGTCACTCAATTTAGGATTTTACCTACCCTTTCCCACCTCTCCCTTCTGAGGCCCCTTTCATTGCAGGGATGGAGTGTGTCTATCCTGTGATTCTTCCAGGCAACGCTGTGGGTCTCCTGTTGGTGATCTAGCTAGGGTCAACCTGGGCCTGGCTTTACCTCAAAGTCACAGAATAGGGAAAGGGAAAGCCATCCCACTTCCAAGTATCAACCCTGGAACATGACAGCTTTTGGTCAGCCTCTAGAGCAGTGGACCCTATGGGTCAAGATCCCTTTGAGGGTCAAGAGACCCTTTCACAGGGTAACCTAAGATCATCAGAAAACAGAGATACTTAACATGATTCACAACAGTAGCAAAATTACAGTAATAAAGTAGTAACAAAAATACATTTATGGTTGAGGGTCACTACAACATGAGGAACTGTATTAAACTGATACTAATTTCTTTTACACTTATTGTGGCTATAATGCACAAAAGGTCTCCTAGGATCCAGGATGGTTTGACTTCAAAGTTTTCTACCTTATATTGTCAGAGGAGCTAAGGTGGGAGGAGTAAGGAGAGGAAGAAGAGGAGTAAGGAGAAGAAGAGGAGAAGGAAGAGGAGGAGCTAGGGGAGAAGGACGAGAGAGAGAGAGAGAGAGAGAGAGAGAGAGAGAGAGAGAGAGAGAGAGAGAGAGAGAGAGAGAGAAACATGGAAGCGGATGTGTGTGTGTCTGTAGCAGTCAAAGATAGTTGGTATATCTAGATTGGGTACTGGGTTACACCTCTGATTGTATGGGCATCTTGTTATTGAGCATTACCAAACATATAAAGCCTTTGGATAATCTAAGCATCAGAGTCTCATTTGTACCGAGCCCACATAGATGGTGGGATGATCTGGGCTCAGCCAAGCATTGTGGAGACAGCATGGAAGATTGGCAGAGCCATCTCCCACGCTGGCATCTTGTGAGTGGCAGGGCTGGTGTCTCTGACCACCTGAGTGGATGGCCCGAGCTGAGCAGTGGCTGTACGGCCACAGCTGCTCCTGGCTGCAGGCCTAGGCTAGTCAGGAACATGGTGGCTGATTAAGAAAAGCCAGATTGAATGCTGCCATTTTAAATATCTCTCACAATATTATGCTGGTATAAAAAGTAGTTTATATTCTGGAGAAGTCATACCTGGGATACTGATTTTGGATTATCACCCAAGCTGGCAGTGTGCATTTGCCAATGCCAGTAGCAATGGTGGACATCTGCTCCTCACTGCTTTGTGACCATAAGAGGTGACAACCTACAACTCCGTAGTATGCTGTGATGCTCAGCTGAGTTGGGAGGTGGCATGCATTCAGTGCATTCTCAGCTTTGGATTTTTAAACTTAAGATGTATTGATCAAGCTGTGTATATATCAACCACCAGAAGTCAGTGGTACCCATACTTAGAGAAGGATGTCAGGTAGCAACGAGGAAGACAGTACACAGATCCTGTCATCATAAAGCTTATACTCCAAAAGATTAAGTAGCTGCGTTTCTTTCTCTAGCCAATTGGAACCACAGTTCTACTATGAAGAGAGTATTTCTCACGTTCGTGGAGTAGCTTATGTATTGTTTATGATAGTTTTGTTCTGGTTGTACCAATCTTATTGGGTTGGCCTGAGCTATTGTAGGGAGGGATCAAGTTGAGGATGCAAAATCACTGGTTTTAGAGAAGGCAGCAGATAAATTGAACTAACTCTAACCTCAAAGACACATGCTGGTGTTTATTGAGGTAAGGCTGGAATGTTCCAGGAGCATCCAGAGGGTGTGGTTATTTACTAGAAGAGGTGGGGAGGCACATGACATTCAGACTGAGTGTGGGAAGAAAAGATGGGCTTCTGCTGGTGGATGAGGGCACAGGAGGAAAGCTGCCTTAGGAATGCACCAGGGACCATGGCAATGGTGATTTGGGAATGGCAAGCAATCTCAGGAGCCTGGTTCCCAGGGTGAGCTATTGCTGGTGGTGGCATGAGGCAGGTGGGGGAGAGATTGCAAAGGCAAGCTGAGACAAGTTGGGTAATTTGCAAGCAAGCCTGAGCATCCTAGATTCTATTCTGCCGGCGATGGGAAACTATGCCCCCCTTAGTCAGACTGAGATGATGGGAGTGTGAAGGTAGAAGAGGTTTCTAGATGCAAAATGAGGACAGCCAGGAACTGGAGACAATAAAACTTCTTTTTTTTTTTTTTGTCAATTGTCTAAATTGCTTCCCCGTTCCATCCCCAGTTTAAAACTTTATTTGCCATGTTTGACTGTGTCCTTTTGAAAATTTAAAATAGTTTGCTTTTTTTTTTTTTTTTTTTTTTTTTTTTTTTTTTTTTTTTACTTTCCTGTAACTACATTTAGAACGTTTTAATCAAATAGGTGAAATTAGGTGATGAATTTGTGACTAACACCCAGGAGATTGGAACCTGTGGAAAAAATTGTCATTCCAGTAAGTAATATCTGGTGAGTTCTGATTTAAATAGACCTGTCTTCCTGGCACTGTTCCCTTCACTTCTCCTTACTATTAAAAAGACCCACTTGGGAGCTGGTTGCTTAGAATTGTCATCTGTGGTCAAGGTGCAGAGATTATTCTCATCATGAAGCTAATTGGCCCATGAGGAGTCTTGAGTGCACTGGGACTCTTTTCCCAGGACGCTAATTGGCTGAACTAAAGTTCAGCCTCGTTTTCTGTCTGGCTTGCCCCCATTCTGTTGCCCAGCCCACACCTGCCCGAGGTATGGTGAAAGCCTGGTACTATCTCCAAGGGCTGGGATCCACCAGTGCCAATTGAAGCAAAGTGATGTGAAATGACAACTGAGAACATTCATCTGTACCTCCCCAATTAATCACACCCACATGCATACACGCCTATGTAGGCTTGTTTACAGAGTGTCGTTCCCAAAACTTTATTTCTTTGGCATAAAAAATAAGGACAAGCACATATGCAGGAAAAAAATGACATAGAGAAACCTAGATATTTACGTTAGACATTTTATTATGGTGACAAATACCTGAGAAAATCAATGTGTGGAGAGGAGAGATTTACTTTGGCTCATGGTCAGTCTTAGAGGTTTCGTTCAGGGGTTGCGGGGATCACTAGTTTGGTTCTGAGGTAAGGCATGTCAGGGCAGCTGAAGCAGGTGGCAGGGACTACTCACTTCATGGCCACAAGGAAGCAGAAAGAAGAAAAACAGGAAGGGGCTGGTGACAAGATAAAGCTTTCCAGGGATCCACTTCCAGTGAGCTACTTCCTCCAAGGTCTTACTTCCTGCTTTGCATTTTCTTCCAATGATGCAGTCACTTGACTCCACGAAAGGATAATGCATTGCTAAACTCCAAACTCTCCTGGTTTCATCACTTTGCAAAGCCTTGGCTCTGACCCTGCTGCATTGGGAACCAAACCTTCAACATTTGCGCCTCTTAGCAGGACATTTCATATCCCAACCATAACAACAGCCAAGGTGGGTGTTTTCTGCAAGCAGGTTTTTGATCTCTTGGTGTCAATATCTGTGACTATGTTACCTTATATGGCAAAGCAAATTAGGATTACTGAATAGCTGACTTCCAAACAGGGATGTTTTTCTAAACTATTTATCACAGGGGCCCTTCCAAAGAGAGGAGGAAGTCAGAAGAGTCAGGTTCTATGGAAGAAGAGACAAGACAGGCATGGGCTGTGAACCAAACACTATGACCTCAAGAAGCTGGGAATAGCCTTGAGCTGACAGCTAGCAAAGATGGGGTGTCACAGTCATAGCCACAAGGGGACTCAATTCTCCTTGCAGGATAAATGAGCGAGGAAGCAGAGCCCCACTGAAGCACCGAAGGCATGGGGGTGGGGGGTGGAGTGCGGAGATGTCTGACATCTTGACTTCCGCCCAGGAGACCTGTTGGGTTTCTTTCTTACAGAAGTGGGAGAAGATAAATTTGTGTCACTGAGTTGCTAGGTTTGTGAAGACAGCAATGAAAATGGGTAGTGGTGTCATCAGGACAGAGTATGTTCTCATGGCATTGCTTCATTCTAGTAGTCAAAGCTGGTAGATGTTTCTGGAGGGGCTACAGTTGTTGGAGTGAAGGTCCTTGAATTTGCCCGATCACTGGGCTTTGAGTAAGCTGCCATCACCCGACACTGCCTACTATCAGCCATGGCCAATGCCGCCATGTTTTCAACATCAGCATTTGTTGAGAGCTCATTGATCTGCTTGCCAAGTTTCAAAGACAGCAGAAACCTTTGGGTCTTGAATATTAGAGTATAAGAGTTGGTTGCCAGGGATCCTGCTTTTGCAGAAACATTCCAGGATGAGTGTGCTCTGGTGGTGACTTCATGTGCCACAGTGGCACCTAATGGTATACAATTTGTTGCTGAGGGCATCATTCGTAATACACATGGTAAATGCTGAAGAGATGAACACTAAAGTCTCATGTTTTCATCTGCACCAATACTCAGTGGGTGGATGAGCATGTGATCATTGGGACAGTGGAGGAGAGAGTGCATATGACAAATACTGTCTAGTGCTAGGAATGAGCAAGGTCACTGTGGCCAACTGGAAAGTGCTTATATATTTGACTTCATTTTATCTCTTTCTTTCTGCATACTCTATTTGGTTTTTAGGTTAAATTCTTAGCACACAAAGAAATGATCTCACTATGACATTTGAACCCAAGCATCATTTATTTTGTGATTTTTCTGCCATCTTTCCCCACTGCCCTCTGCAATTCCTATGTGTCTTTTTTTTTTTCTTAATAATCAGGCTACTCCTTCCATTGCACTGGAAAGTGTGGCTCTGCCCCACGTGCTTGCCTTCGTTCTTGCTGTGGTCCTATTGATTCCTGACTTTGAAGTCTAGCTAGAATGTCAAACTAAGTTGATGATAATGAAATCAAAACTAAATAATAGCAAGAATTTGAACTTAGCTCATAAGGTGCCGTGGCTTAAGGCAAGTTGCCTTCTCTGGTCTTCCATTTATTACCCATAAAATGGAAAAATGCATGTAGTCGTTAAGGCAGCTGTCAGGGTTGATTGAAATTATACATAGAGTCAGGGATGGTGGTGCATGCCTGTTGTCTTACAAGGACTTACAAGGCTAAGGCAGATGGATCTTGAGTTCAAGGTTAGCCTAGGCTACAAAGTTAAATCCTGGCTCAACCCTGTCACATCCTAAAAGGAAAGAAAGATATTACATGTAAGGAGGTTATCATAGTGCATATAGTACATTTTAAGCACTCAATAGTTATAAAGTATTATTAAACTTGTTAGCAATAAGAGACCAAATAAAACAAAGTCTTCATACTTCTTGCCAGTTAAATCATTTAGCACATCATCATCTTATGCTGAGGGCGGGGAAGCATCCTACAGAAAACTGGAAAACCTCAAGTGGTTCCTGTTTGTCTTAAAGTTCTTCTGGAAGACTTACACATTTTGTAATTTCTGGAATGTGAACAGATAATGAAAGACACTTATAAATTCAAGAGCTATGTCATTGTCCCATAAAATAGAGCAGAGTGTTTGGGCTGCATTATCTGTGGGTACCATGACGACCCCATGAGTTAGGTCAGAGCCTACAGCATGCTTAAGCCCTGGTTGGAGATGTTTGCTATTGTTGAGCTAACCCACATGGAACCACCAAGATTCACTGCTAATGTCTGAATAGTCACCATGCACTGAGAACCATTCCAGTGACCTGGAAGTCTAGAATTCTACAGTCCCATAATTCCACAGTCCCTTGGCTTTCTTGCATCTCATAGTCTATGATGGTAAGAACACTGCTCTGTTTTGAAAATTCCTCCATTCTGGAATCAGTTGAGGAGGAATTTGAAACAGTCCTTAGACTTCCTATGTTCTTTTAGCCAATCACCAATCTTAGACTGAAAAACCTCTACTATTGTTTATCCCTTGTCAAGACACATGGGATGGAATGCGCTTTGGACATTAGAATTTTGGGGATATTATTTCCATAAGCATAACAAGGTAGGCTGAGTATGTGCCCAAGCTTAAAGACAAAACTCATTAGCGTGTTTCATATAAACCTATACCCATATAGTGAAGGTCACTTTATGCAACATTTTATTTCTCTTTCTCTTTAAAAATAGGACCTTACTATATAGCCAAACTGGCCTCCAACTCCTAATACCCCTGCCTCAGCCTTCCTCATATGTAGTTGCAGTATTTGAAATGATTTGTATGTGGGAAGCAGATTTACATGTTATACAGTTTTCCTCTTGTGGTCTCATATTCCTGTCTACAGATTTCAAATTATCAGTCTTGGTGTGCAGTTCAGTAGTAGTGAAATTTCTAGCATGCTTTGGCTCTGGATTTAACTTCCAGTCTTCTTCACCCTACACATAAATAAACACACACACACACACACACACACACACACACACAGAATCTCTTTCTCTTGGGTGGGGGTAGAGCAGAAGAGACATTGGATTATCAGAGTATGAATGCTTATCTTTTACCACAATTTTAGATTCTTTAACAGGGCCCAGTACGCTTTTATTAATGACAAACATAATCTAACAGTTTCTAGGATACAAGGGACAAAATAGATAATTGTTTTGTTAGTGGAGACACACTGGGAATTTTTCTCTATTTTTGACACTTTCATATACATACATTTTATACACACACAGACATACATATATACATACATACATACATACATACATAATATGTACATACAATGAAATAGGACCATATCTACCCTGTAATGTGAGTTCACAGCACCTGTGATCAAGCCAGACAAAATCCCTGCACAGATGGGGTAGGTAATCTGTGCTGCTGTGTGCTCTTTGGAACTTGAGGCTCAGGAGTTTTTCCTAATCAGCTTTTGTTTACCCTAATGAAGGATGGTACCCTTGCTGGATGACATACTTCTGCAGGGTATAAAAGCCTCTGTTTATCATCTGATATGCATCTGGCTACTTGATTGTTGATTTTGTCAACTTGATTAGATTAAGACATACCTAGGGCTTTCCTGAGGCCCAACAGTACACATGTATGTGAGGTTGTTCCCAGAGTTGTGTCTCAGGAATGCCCTGGGAGAGGAAGGTCCACTCTGAGTGTGGGTAGCATTACCCTATGGGCTAGAGTCCCAGTTGGAGGGAAAGGGGAAAAGGGAGCAGGACACTGGTGGTCCCTTTTCCTTCATCCTGGATGTGGATACTCGTGACCAGCTGCCTCGTGCTCCCATACCTGTTCCTGCCTTGCCATGGTAGACTCTGTCCAGTCAATGAGCCACAACAATCCTTCTCTTAAGTTGCTTCTTGTAGCTATTTGATTATAGCAGTAAAAAATCAGTGTACCCATCTTAGCCTCATCTTATTTTCTTGTCCCTTTTCCTGTTTGATCTTGTGTCTATATCTGCTTGATGTTTGTGTTAATTTCTTTTCTCATTATTGCATGTCTAAAATAGTCTCTCTGCATTTCCTAGAGAGAAATTCCAGACAGCGTGATTATTTGCAACAGCCTCAGCATTCATAATATATAAAAGAGGAAAGATTTTGGCTCATAGTTTGGGGGTCAGTTCTTGTCCGTTAGTGTCTGCTATAGAGTGTGAGGAGGCAGTATGTTCATCTCATGGTTACCTTGAGGTTGAAAAGAGCGGGGAGGCGGCCCAGTACACATCATAAGGGCACACCCATCTGTGGAACTTCCTCCCACTAGGCCTTACTACTTTTTATTGTTTAAATTTTTTATTTATTTCAATTTTTATTAAATTTTACAAATTTTCATTAAAAATTGGAAAACAAAACAAAAACCCACATACCCAAGTTAACCAGAGTAGCAGTCTATCCATTTCCTTGGACATCTATACACAGGTAGAAAAGGCCTTTGGAACAGAACTGTGGAGCTTCTCAGTGGAGTTACACTTTTACCCCTGAATATATTTGTTCTAAGACAACATCTCCAAGCTGGCCTCAAACTCACAGAGACCTTGACTGTCTTTGCCCCACCAAGTGCTGGAAGTGAGGGCAAACATTACCAAGCTTGGCTTCAGATATATTTTTATGTATTCATCCATCACCCAAAATGTCTATGATAGAGTTACAATTAGAAAACCATTTCTTTACAATTTCTTTATAACACACATCAATCACCTGCACTCTGCCCTGCCTTCCTCATTTCTCAACAGTTAGCCTTTCTTGTTCTCATTTCTACACGCTGTACTGGGTTGGAAATGAGGATACAATATAACATGTAATTAAAAACAATTAAACTATAGTTATTTCCACTCCCTCCTCCATCCAACCCCTCCCATGTGCCTCTCTCAAAATCTTGACCCCTTTTTCTTTATTATTGTTACAAATGATATGTTAAAAAGTATATATATTAATACATTTAGAAGCACCCCCTACAGACACATAAATGCCATGCCAAGTCACTTCAGTGTTCCTTCTGTATATATGTTTTATTACTTCCCAAGCCTCCGACAGATGAGCCTTTGGAGAACATTCTAGATCTAAACACAGCTATCAGTTTAAATATTTAATATGCCCTGTCCCAGTTAAATATTGAGGGCCTACTATGTGCTAGCTGCCTAGATCTGTCCCAATGATACTAAAATCTCAAGGCCACATTCCTCTGCAAGCAGGTGGTTTAGTGGGGGAGAGGGTACTGTTACACAATTTTTGATCACACTGTGAACCCTGAGATTGTGAACTGGAAAAATCTGTTTCTTGTTGTGGTGTGGCTCAGCCTAGCACACACTAACCCAAGAGCTTTTTGTAAACAAGAGCTGTGAAGTCAAAGATCGGTCAAGAGGCGTAGCAAGCAACCTGATGAGAGGGAGGATGACAGGGAGTGTGGAGCTAAGAGATATAGATGGAACAAAGGGATGTAGAATGGAGGGACATGAGTTGAAGGGTATTTAAGACAGTAGGCAGAATGAGAAAGAGCTTTTTCCTTCTGGACCATTGGCTGAGGAGGAAGGTCAGCTGGGTACTTTCTCTGCCTCTCAGAGCTCGGAGGTTTTCACGCCAGAATCTGGCTCCTGAGTGTGTTCGTTGGTAAAATCAAAGAGCTGGGAGTTTTGTTGTAAAAACAGCAGGCAGCTCTCCTGAGACACAGGGCCTCGGCGCTGTAGCAGGTACCAGGACTGAAATATATTTGGATGCATATCAATGCGGAAATGATAATGGCAGGATGAGGAAGCAGAGGAGTTCTGAAACTGAAAGTTGAGCTGGTCTTTTGCAGATTTTTTTTTGAGTTTCTAAAGTCATACAATGCAATGATTCAGCTTGGGATTCCCACAGTTAGCTTTTATAACAATCTTTTTTTTTTTTTTTGACAGTTCACTTATGTTTTACCTGCCTTTTAAAAATGTAATGGACTGTAAAATATACTGGCCTTGACTAGGTATATTTGAGATTCTTTTTCCAGTGGATTCTGGAACATGAATTTTTTTTTTTTATTTTTTAAATCAAAAGCCTCTTTGACATTTCATTCCCCCGTTTTAAGAATACAAAGCAAACATTCTTTATTTGAAAGATTAAAAATGGCAACTTTTCTAATAACTTGGCTACTGTTTCTTTTCAAGTCTGGTTTCCATGGCCATCAAATACTTTGAGGTGAAGTGTCAGGTAACCTCCTCACTCCGCTCTGCCTCTGCCCCAGCTGTCCCAGGATCAGGATGGAGTCCCCTCCACCTTGCTTCTTAGCTGTGAGGATGGAGGAGCCACATGGGATGCCCCTGAACCGAGTCTAGAGGAGGGCTGATGTTTGCAACCTACTTCTTTCTGGCTAAAATCCAAAGCCGTGACCGTTGCTGGATCACTCTTCTCAGCTACAGTAAGCTCTGGCCTTTGATGTAGCTGAAAGGCAGACTTGACCAAGTGGTATTGCCTACCTCCCCCCTGATGCTTAGGTGGAAGCCAACACCATAAAAATGAACGTTTTACCAAGGGTGCTTACTCGACTACCTGCAGGCTCAACCAGTCACACTGCCAAATTGGTCAAAGAAGAAGTTGGCTTGAGAATTGCAGAGTCCATTCCTTTGGCCAAGACACAGAACACAGATCAGCCTCGTGGGGCTCCCTAACTCAAATATAGTAGGCACAATGACCATTTTAATTGGAAACTTCCAAAAGACACTGAAAAAAAAATCTTAAGAAACGAACCTTTGACAACTTAAGCATTCTTTTACTTATCTGTTACTTTGAGAAAATAGTATTTTATCTTAAAAGATATGAGCAGAGTGGCAGATATTTCAGAATATATATTTGGGTGATACATCTATTCTTTGTCTCTGCATCCTTGGGAAGGCTTGAAGGATCTGGCACTCTGGATTACATAGATACATTATTAAATCATGTTTACAGATCTCTGTGGAGCAATCGTAGCATGCTAAGAACTTTAATGGTCACAAAATTAGACATGGCTTCTGTCCAACAGAGTTACTTCAGTGACCAGTTACTGAGGAGCTGGCCACCAGAAGATACTCAGGCTTCTCCTTTGGAAGATGTAAGTTTTCTTTTGGACTTTATAAAACTAATGTAAGATGTTTTTCTTGGTTTCTCAAGGGAGACTCCTTTTCAAGAAGGCTCATGTAGATCCCTGAGCAACTGATAGCAGGGCAGTGGTGCAGAGAGGCTCAGGATGATCAGAGGGGCTCTTTGAGGGATACATCCTTCACCTCACCTTACCTCTCCTCAAGACCTCACCTCAGGTCTTAGGGTGATGATCGTGTATGTCAGCCATTTAGACAGTCCCAGGTGTGTAAGGCTTAGCACTTGGCAAAGACACTGTGTATTTTTGTACTGTGATATTTCATAGCTTTCTGCTCAGTTGGGAACCTCTTCTAAGACGGCTTAATCCTTGATCAGCTTCTGATACTGAGGGTTGTGACCTCATACGGGGTCACAAACTCAACGTGGGAGTCACAGGAAAATTGACAAAGATGAAAGGTTTCTGAAAGTGCAGCAACCAACAATTGAAGCCAAGTGTGTAATGAAACTGAGGAGTTCCTAGCAGTGTCCGCCCATGTTTCATTGTGTGACTTCACGGGAGAATTGGTGCCGGACACACAGCACACCCAAGGGTATGCTGCACTTGCCGTCACATCAGCGACACTGCTAGATACCTATTAGCTTATATTCTTGACTACTGTCTATTATGAATTGCCGTGTCTTTACTGAGCACACTGTTTTTTGGTTTTACAGAAACAGAAGGATTTAATTATATGAAACAAAGACAATGTTTCAATATCTTTCTCCCATCAATCCTCAGCACACAAGCACCAAATTAGTACATCGTTGTGTTAGAATGCTTGATTTTAAAAATTACTGTCTTGAGCTGCTGACTTGAGATTCACTTAAAAGAAAAAATGAAATTAATTTTGGCCAGGAATCAAGAAAAATTTCCAACTGTTTCTGAAATGGCCTTAAATGTATTTCTGCCATTTTGTACAATATGTTTATATAAAGTGTCAGTCTCATATGCAATGAAAATATAAATATAAAATCAAACTATTGATACATTTTGACAAGGCTCTGTGTCCTGTGGTATCAAACATTCAGCCAAGAGTTCTTTGTTTATATAAATTCTTTAAATTTTAAAAGAACATACAAAGTATTAGATATTATTCTGGCATTTTCAAAGTATATTTTATAGACTTCCCTTTCCCTTCAACTCCTCCACCCCCCTGCTGGAAATTTATTTCATTATGTAAAAACAAACACTCTCATTTCATTTGTATGCAAATTGCCTTTGTCTTCAGTAAATTATAAAGATATGTGTATACAAAATAGTTATTTTAAAGTAGATTTCTTTATGATATGTTATCAATAAATGTTTGATTTGTTTGCCTAACCCGATCTTAAGTGTACTAGCCCTGACTCTGAGAAAGAACATGGGTCCATTTGTGGAGGTGCCTCAAATTATGTTTTAAAGATCTTCCAAATTCATTGCTATTACAGTGGGCAGTTGAGGCTCAAATATGAGTTTTGTTGGGTCAAGCCACATTCAAACCACAGGAAATCTTAATAGACAAATTTGTAAGTAGAATTATCTGATGTCCTAAATATGTGTTTTTGATTATGGAATTCAATGCATTTTTAAATGACATTTTTATTTATATCGTGTATGTTTATATGTCTGCTTGTGTGGCTGTGTGGCGCAGTGTGTGTGGAGGTCAGAGGGCAACTTGCAGGAGTCAATACAGCCCTTCTGTCATATGGATCCCGGGGATTGATCTCAGGTTGTCAGGCTTGACAGCAGGTTCCTTTACCCATGGGGCCACCTTGCCAGCTAGCCCTAGTTTTTTTCTTTATAAGAGAATAATTGAGGTGCTATTTAAGCTTTTTTCATGTAAGAGATCTATAGCCTCAAGAAAGTGTTTGTGGTACTCATGGATGAGGAGTTGGCACTGTGGAGCAGAGGAAACTGCAAGCGAACACGGGCCAGCTGTGGATGTGGTCCTGCACGCAGCATCCTTGCAGGGCTGTGATTTGAATGTGGACTCAGAATAGCAGCATAGAATACCTACGTGGAACACAGCTGTCTTAGGGGTTTACTGTTGAGGACAGATACCATGACCGAGGCAACTCTTATAAAAACAACATTTAATTGGGGCTGACTTATAGGTTTAGTCCATTATCAAGGTGAGAACATGGCAGTATCCGTGCAGACGTGGTGCAGGAATTGCTGAGAGTTCTACATCTCATTCTAAAGGCAAACAGGAGAAGACTGACTTCAGGCAGCTAGGACAAAGGTCTTAAAGCCCATGCCCACAGAGATACATATCCTCCAAGGCCATACCCACTCCAGCAAGGCCACACCTCCCAATATTGCCACTCCTAGGGCAAGCATATTTAAGCCACCATAGTTCATCCCACACATATGTTCTTCCCAGCATCCTGCTTCATACTTTCTTCTTTACTGATTGGCACCTTCTGTAGTGCCAAAGGACCACCAGAGTATTATTCTCTGGGCATAGCAAGCAGCTCTGGCGAGCTCAAGAGACTAAGACACTGATTGGGTCAGCCAAGAGTTGGCTTCGATGGTACATCAGAAGCAGGCAAGCACAGAATCGGCACCATTCCCGTTACATAAGGTACGAGTACTACTGACCTTAAGACACCTTTCTAGTTTGAGTCCAAAGTACTTCTAGATATTAAAAAGCTCCCAGGATGTTTTAAGCAACAGTTATTAAAGTCAGTCCAGATCTCAGTTAGACACCTGCTATTTAATTGATCTAATGGTTACTGGTGATTCCTGTCTCTCTGAAGAGGGTAACTTTTACCCCAGCTACCCAGTGACCTCTACTGAGATGGAGAGGCTGGGACACAAGAGGAAGAAAAAAAATTGTGATTCTTAGTTGAAATGTATTCACCACATGGGCTGTGTGAATGAGCATGGTCTGTAGACTGTAGCAACTGCGCCACAGGGATCCAGTTAGAGAGACAGATTATTGAGCATTCTCCCTGCCTCCCATGAGGCCACCAATCCTTGGGATTTGTGTGTTTGTGGGGCCATCACTTCAGCCTCCACCTCTCCTGTCACTACCTTTCCTGGGCCCATTTCTGTGTTTCTTTTCATAAAAAGATCTTTAGGGTATTGGATTAAGGCTCCAACCCATCCTATATGGCCTTATCTTAACTGATTGTATCTATGAAGACACTGTATCATTCCACGTTCTGAGGTTCCGGAAAGGACATGAATCATGGAAGGACACCATTTAACCCAGCACATATGGTGCCTGTAAATCCCAGCCTTCATTTGATCCTTTGATAAGGAAACTTCTTCTGCTGAAACGAGAGTAGCTTCAGATATGTGGCCTGCTTCATTTCCAGCTCTCTCCCCCCTCCTCCCACCGCAACACCCCCGTGTCTCCACACCCTGCCCAGTAATCAGTCAGTGTTGTCTGTGTTACACAATGTACCCTAAGCTTCATCTCCCCACAGAAGGAATGTTGGATTTTTGCAGGCCCCCAGATATCCCTGAACTTCCGAGCAGGGCGGATATCACATTTAACATTCCTCTTTTCTCTTCATGGTCCTTAGTTGTAACTGTTGGTTGCCTCCTTAACCCCGCCAATGTAGACACTGTCAAAAGTTCACAGAAGTTAGAATCCTGCCTTAGATGATCTGCACAGGTTTTCTTTGTGGTGCCCTCCCTAGCTCTGACTCCTTTTCAAGATCAAAGTTTTAGGATAATGAATCATAAGGTATTATACTCCTGCCAGTGGAGAAGGGGACCATTGCCCGGGAAGAGAACCAGGTAGATAGATGCCATTTACATGAATGTTTCATTCCTTACTGTACTGAGCTACATACAGCTTAGCCTGCCTGTCATCGTCTGCACACAATCCAGAACCTGTCCCTCCTTTATCCCTGCCCTCTTTTCCTTTTTATCTGGTGCTGGGCTGGAGCCCAGGACTCCCACTACTGGACCACACCCCATCTCCAGCGGTCTAGTGTCATCGTGAAGTTACTGAGAATGTGAGTTTGGGTTGAATATCCGCCACACTTTGATAAGCAACATGCCAGTTCTGTAGGCAGAACTGTGTGAATAAATAAAGATCCTCCCTCAAGGTTAAAATAGGGAGCAGTACCAGGAATAGATTCAGTGAATTTTGGCTTAATATCCAACACCAGGCACTTTCTTAAAGACCAAAGATGTTCAGCTGGGAGTGGTGGTACACACCTTTAGTCCCAGCACTTGGGAGGCAGAGGTAGGAGGATCTCTGAGTTCAAAGCCAGTCTGGTCTACATACAGAACAAGTTCCAGGAAAGCCAGGGTTGTACAGAGAAGCCCTGTCACAAAACAAAACAAAACAAAACAAAACAAAACAAAACAAAACAAAACAAAACATCAGAGACATTCATCCAGGTTTCTATTACTAGGTCCTTGTAAGACCTTACTAGATCCATGCCTTAGAAAAATCACAAACTGCCAACTAGGGTTTGCAACCGATGCTGCTCTCTTCCCTGCACATTTTATATGCTCCCTTTAACTTCTGTCATGTAGCTCTAATGGTGGTGGCTAAAGGGGAAAGCTTAACAATGCTTTAGAGAGGTCAGTTACAGGGGCACCTGGCCACACCTGACACCTAGAAAGGATGGACTCAGGCCAGCCCTCATTACTCAGCCATCCTAACTTTTCTTGGACATGACCACAAATGCTATCCCTCCCCTCCACTGTTCTTTCTTGTGCTCATGTGCATCTGGGGTAAGAAAGGGCCCTCTTCTCTGTGTGCTTATACACAGCTGCCCTTGATTGAGGGGAGATGACCAGGGTGGAACTGAAATGCCCATGTAAGACTAATGTGGACAGTCCATGTTCTCCACTGGGTTTCCCACAGCCTAGAACTTCTAAGGCCAGAGGTTTTCTTACGCCTGTTTCTACCTATCATGTCTACCACTGTGCTGGGACAACACCCTTGGAATTCTCTTCTGAATGGTTCAATGTGGTGCAAAGAAACTGGCCTTGGATGTCTTTCTATATGCTGGTTGGAGTTTAAGGAGCCAGTAGCTAGTCCTCTCAATTTTATGTCCTGTAAGGACCACACCCCATGCAAGTGTGCTTGATAGTTGTTATATCATCAGATCATATCCTGTGCTCAGTGTCCCTGGAAAGACAGAATTGTGCCTTCCTTGGATGAGTATGAGGAAACCTGTGAAGGTATGGATGAAAAACATGTAACTGACACTGGGGGCGGGTGGTTAGCCCTCATGTCTCCCCACTTACCCACCGCATAGAAAGTTTCAGGCAATCCTGGGCCACATAATAAAACTTTTTTTTAAAAATGGAAACCTAAAATATAAAACAAGTAAAAAGCTTGAGTAAAAGAAAATATCTTTTGTGACTGCTTTTAAGAAATAAGTGAAATTTGAAAACCAAATAATTCTTTGATTTTTTTTTTTTTTGAGATAGGGTCTTACTTGTGGCCTTGCTGGCCTGGTATGTGCTCTGTAGACCGGCTGGCCTTAACTTTTGGCATTCCTCCTGTCTCAGCTAGAATTTGAGATGTTCGTCAAATATCTGGTATGATAAACTCATGAAACTGAAACAAAAATGTAGAATTACAACTTATTTTGCCCCACTTCTGGGATATCCTTGTCAATCTGTACATGGATGAGAAGAAATGCCAGAGAGTAAGGAAGACCATTTTCCTCTTGTCTTTGTGGCTGGGTGATGTTGGGCAAGTTGCTTCATTTTCCTGGATTTTGTGATTTTCACATGTAAAATGAAGAGTCTGGTAGATAAAATCAAATAAGTCTTGAATATTTCAAGAAGTTCTCTGAAGGGCCTAGGGGAGATGTCAGTCAGTAAAACGCTCACACAAACATGAAGATCTGGGTTCTGACTTCCACCATTCATTCTATGAAGCTGGACATAGCTGTGAATGACTGTAGTCTCAACACTGGGGAGGCAGACAGGAGGATCTCTTGTCCTTGATGGCCAAACAGTTTAGCCAACTAATGAGTTCCATGTTCGTGAGAGATCCTGTAAGTTAGAGGCTAATCAAGGAACACACACATACCCACACACACACACACTCATGCACATACATACATACACATGCACACATGTGTACATATCACATATATACAGTTCTCTGAAGTAAGTACAGCTGTCCTGTGGGGCTTCCAAGCGCCTTCCGTTTGCCCAGTGCTACAGTGGGTAGAATATTTCCAGTTAACTTTGTAAAAATATACGCCTTTCTACATTTGTTTTCTCATGATTAAATCCCACCATGCTCAGTCTAAACAACACTGGCACATCTTGTTTGAAAAGTGGATTTGCCTTATAATGAACATAAAGCTATAGTGTGAGGCAGTATTCTCGTTAAGGCTCAAACTTTAGACTTTGATTTCATATTTTTCTATGTAACCCTTCTCCAGAACTATCTTGGGGTTACTTATATACACAGCTGTTTCGTTAGACTATGCTGGAGTTTCTGAGTCAGATTACTCTTCCCAAAATGTTTGTGAAATCACCTCTGAAGTCATGTATTTGCATCATGTGCAACCTGTTTGACAATCAAAACATTCTGACCTTGGGCTCTTGACTGGTCATGATAGTAAGTTTCCAGTCGAGTGGTGTACCATCATTGGACAGTTGGATAGAAAGAGCACAATTTCTTACCTTAGCATAGAATTCTAAGTGCACCTCTTTCTTTAAGGTTGAGGAGGGCACGAGAGATCTTCTAATAGCCTCAGTGTGACCAATTAACAGCAAAGGAAGTTGCAGTACCATAGGGGACTGCAGATGTAGGCCCAGTCATCCTTGCTGTTTCTCGGAGTTCAGTTGTCAAAGAGACTCTGAAATAGTAAACAGAGCTCACTGCCTGTGTGTGGCTGTCTCTCGTCTTAGGTGTGTTTGAACACTGGCTCTTGGCCAACCTTCAACCTCAAAGCTTCACATCTTTATAACAGACCCCAGCTTCCTGTTTGCCCAAGTCTTCTTAGTGTTCTCTTTGTTCCTTTTTTTTTTTATCAATCGATTCCTATTTGTTTGCTTTTTATTGGTCTTAAACATTTTCCCCACCCCCTGGGTGAGGCCTGTGTCTTGCTTATCTTGGGTTTGTCATAGGAAGAAGTTTTTCTTTCTTAAGATGAGACTGTCTATGTGTCAATGTTATTTTTCCACGGAAATATCCAAGTCCAGCCAGAGACTTCCTGGGTAGACCTTTGCCTCAATACTGAATTATCTCACCCACCTGCTATGGCTAAGACACAGTGTGGTGGAGTTAAACTTTTTTGCGGTAAGCATCGCCCTCCTAGAGTTTTACAGCATATTAGGGGCAATAAGAAATGCAAAAGAAAAATGAACGACATCATTATGTTCTAGATGCTAGCTAGTAAAACAGTTAATACAGTCTATAGAAATGTGGACCTCGGTTGTATTTCACAGCTTCCGGATTTTTTACTAGCTCTGGACATGGAGACAACTCTGCTTGGATTCCCCAGATCACTTAGAAGATGTGACAGGGCACATGTCCTCGTGTGTCTGTCCACACGTTTTAAGTATTTTTCCAGTGGCCCTACAGGTTGAACATCCCTGATCTGAAAATCAGAAATCCAAATTCTTCCAAAACCCAAAATGTTTTGAACATCCACATGGAGACACAAGTGGAAAATTCCATACATGGCCTGGTGTGAAAGGCAGGCTCAAAACAAAGGCACATTCAAAACACCGGACAGCTGCACCTTCAGCAATGTGTATCAAGTGTGCAGGAAACGTAAACAAGTTGCATGTGTAGAGCTGGGTCTTACTCATAGGCTATTTCATTATATGTCTGTGAATGTTGCACAGTTGGGAAAAATCCAAACTTGGTCCCAAACGTTTTGGATAAGGCATAGTCAACCTATGCAATCTGTCCTATCAACACTGGGCTGCAGTCCACGAAGTCTCTTTTCTGCTTGGGGGATTAGGAAATAGGATGTTGGCTGGATCTTGAGAGCTGGCTTGGTGAAGAAGCCACGTGTGACACAGAAGTACACACAGCTGAGGTGCACTTTGAACTTAGGGAGCCTTCTACACATCCCACCCAGTGTAACTGGGCAGTTTAGCCCCTGTGTTCTGCCTGGCCCCTGAAGTGCCATGACTTTGCACAGCAAAGACATTGAGAATTCTGTGAGCCTTGGATGCACAGATCCAAGTTTTAGAAGCATGTGTGTTGAAGTATAAAGCATTCAAAGTGAATTTTGTACCTGGAGAAAGTTTTCCTCTGTGTGTGTGTGTGTGTGTGTTCTCTGGTGTTTGTGGTCAGCTTCCAGGGGAGGGATGACACAAAAGAGATCTCAGAAGTTTTACCAGAAGACTCTTAGTACTCCTTTAAAAAACCCGAAGTCACCCAGTGGTGGTGGTGCATGCCTATCTATAATCCCAGCATTTGGGAGGCAGTGGCTGGTGGATCTCTGAATTGGAGGCTAGCCTGGTCTACAGAGCAAGATCCTGGACAGCCAGGGTACACAGAAAAAAATTTTATTTCCCCAAAATAAATAAATAAATAAATAAATAAATAAATAAATAAATAAATAAATAGATAAAATGAAGGCATTAAAAAAACCCTAAAGTTAAGCTTTTTTATTTTAATAAAGAATAATAATCCTCTTTCTTTTTAATTTTAGAGTGTTGGGGAGAAGGCATCCTTGTGGGAATCAAGAGATACCAAAACCAAAAGCAAACACAAGTATTTTTCCAAACAGAGACTCCAGGGAAGCAGCCGCACTTTCCTTCAATGGTTCCTGCCATTGACCCCCTCCTATGTCACCATAAAAGAGAGGGTAGGTGGCTTCATGTACAAAGCTATTGGCCACTAGGAATCCTGTGTGGGATATAGAAGCATGGTTTATGGTCACTGACATCCATGTTCTCAGCGTGACACAAGCTGTCTCCAGTGTGTGAGAATTTGTTTACCTATCAATGGTAAACAAAGGACAAGAGTGGACAGTGAATGTAGGTGTGGCCCTTGGCCCAGCTGAAAGGAAAAAAAAAGTCTCTCTATAGAATTTTAAGTAAATAATACCAGATTCCTAGACATGGTGGCCTTCTGTCTACCCACCCTCTTGGCTCCTATTGATGGCAAGTTATAACTGGGCTACATAGACCAATATATTGTGTAGTCTAGAGGGGGAGATGCCAAAAGAGAAACTCTGCTGGATCAAGCTGATGCATCTTGTGCTCATTTCTAGGCCTGTAAACAAACACAGCTGTTGAGTGAAGGGCCGGTCTTTAGAAATGGTGAAAAACAGCCATTGCCCCTGCCAGGGAGCTCGCAGCAGGAGAGCGTTGTTCCAGGATTTTGGAGGCACAGGCAAGGTTCCACAAGCTGTGTCCACGTGTCTTCTCTGTCTTCAGAGCAAGCTGGGTATGAGTAGGGCCAGTTCTGTGTGTCTGGCTGAGGCAGATGGAGGGGTCTGAGTGATATGTGTGGAAGGACTTTGGGGGAAAAGGAGTCTCAAACTACGTCTGCCTTCTTCATTTTAAACCTTTTTCCCCCCATCTGCAAGACTGCAGCTGCCTTTTTCTGTTGTCACTGAGAGAACTTTTCTCTTTCCTACGTGCTCTTGTTTTAAAATAATCTATAATCTTCAGTGAGAACATGAGAAAACCATGAACCAAGCAGCCTGTGTGCTATGCCAACTCCTGCTTAGATAAGTCTTGGGTCTCCTATTTCCTTCCTTTCTCTGCTGCTAAAACACAGTATATTGTATGCCATATATAATGTTTATGGTATGATCTTGATAGTATACAGGGACCATGCTGGTTGACACTGTGCATGGACAGCCTGTGACCTTGGCAGCTGATGGCTGGAGGCTTCCATTTGTGCCTTCACTTATTTAATAGACATTTATGAAATACTTACTGCATACAGGTAGTTAGTTGACTTCACGACATGCCTGTTTTTAGTATTCTAAAGCTTGTGTTAAATTGGAGAAAACTTGTCAAAAAAAAACCCACCAGGAACCAAAAACAAAAACAATTTTTTTTTAAGTTTTGTCTCATTGTTTTTTTCATCGTCTAAGTCCCTGTTCCTCTCTTCTGACATCATTTTCTGTGAAGGCCCTAGACACACAGAAATGATAAGAGGTGGAAAGTCTACGCAGCCTCAGATGGCCATTGTCCCTTGTAAAATGTATTGAAGAATTACACGGTACTCCATAAATTCTCACAGTGTTCTGGCATGGACCACCCTTGAGATTTGAAGGCTTCAGTTTTCTCAATCATTAGGGTTTATCCCATCTCCACTGCCATTGGTTAAAATAGTTGCCTTCCCTAAAGGCTGCTAATGAGCTCAAGGTTGTGGAGGTCACTCTCAGAAAGTTCAAGTTTCTCAGAGAGTGAACTCTGTTTATTTGACCATTCTTGTCACCCGTTGCTTCAGGATGATGAAGATGACGGTGACGGTGATGGTGACATGTTGATTATTGCATGGCTGGGGACAGAACCAGGGCTTTGTGCATGTTCAGCAAAACTTCAGTCCCTGAGCAATGAATGCCCTCAGTCCCCTTCCTTATGGAGTCAGGGTTATGCTGTGTTGTTAGGCTGCTCCTCAACTCTTAGTCAAGCTGTTGTCTGTCCATCCTTAGTCTCCTTAGGAGCGAGGGGTACCGGCCTGTGCCCAAGGCCCGTCTTGCCTCCTAACCTCAGAACTGAAGGACAAACAGTAACAATACAGTATTAACATCAATAACCCGGCCACCACAGCCTAAGAAAACAACAGACACAGAACCCAGCCTCTTCCAGGCTTGGTTCAGTTAGGTCACCTTGACTAATAGTCACAGGAGCCGTTAGAGTACACATCAGTCAACATGCATGTCTTACCGTGTGTCAACAGCATCTGCCAAGGAAACACACCCTCATTCGTGGGTTTCTCTGTTAACTCTTCAGCTTGACTGGCTAAAAGCACACAGTGGGTAGCAGTTGGAACAAATTACCAGAGACTCCGTGGCTAAGACACCCAAGTGTATCTTTTAGTTTTGTAGATGGAGTTCATCAGTCTTGTGTGGAGATCAAGGTTGTACCAGGTTCTGTTTGTTCCTTCTGGAGTGCTCTGGGAAAGAATCCATATTGCACGTGCGCACACGTGTGTGTATGTGTGTGTGTGTGTTTTCTAGTTCCCAGAAATCACTTGTGTCCCTTGGTTGATGGTTCATGGCTCTTTTATATTCAAATATAGCAGTGAAGACATAGCTCATGTAGTGTAGTATAGTTCATGTGTAGTGGGCTGTAGCTCATGGGTGGAGCATTGGCCTCGAATGCATGGGGCCCCAGTTCAACCCTCATTATGAAAAAAAAATCCAACAGTGAGCATCCTCTATCCTCCCTGACTCTTTCCACAGGTTGAGAAACACTGCTGTGGACTTCTAAAATTGAGATCATGTCTGTAGATTGTCTGAGTCTTTTTAATCTATTCTTAACGATAAGTTAAATAAAATGTGTTTTTAGGAAATCATTAATTAGAAGGTATGTGATTATAGGCTGATATTTCTGAGGATTACCTGAATGATAGAATCAATTTAATGCATATTCTGAAGGGATCTCCTTGATAGCTTCATGGTATAGGTAAGGATATTCCTGTTATCACCCCTATTTTCAAGGTCAGTTTACAACTCTATTGCATAAATGGTTTTGACAAGTCTAAGATGCCTGGACATGCTAGTACATATCTATAATTTGAGCACTTGATTGGTGGACCCTGGAAGATCTGAAGTTCAAGGTTGTCCTTAGCTACATGGAGAATTTGAGGTCATCCTGGGCTATGCAAGGCTAGGTCTCAAAAAACAAAAAGTCAAAGAAAAATATTATCCTCATCTATTTGTATAGTACAAACTGGACAATTTTATAAACACTAGAGACTTACATTGCTGAGAGATCAGGAGGCTGGGAGGTTCAAGGTCAGCCATCTTGCTACATTATAACTTGGCAAAGAATGAAGAGAGTATGGGGGGAAGGGCAGGAATCACCCCAACTCATTCCCGTAGGCAAAGCCCCCACGACTTGATCAGCTTTTAAGAGTCCCACTTTTTAATATTTTTACATAAGCAGTTAAATTTTAACATGAGTTTTGGAGGAGACATTCCAGCCATGGCAGAAACATTCAGATAATTGAAAAAAAAAATACTTCGGTACATGAACCAACAGGTATGGAACATCATAATATTTTGAAGAATCTTTAGTGCTTCTTGTGCTTATTGTAGAAGGCAGCAAAAACATTTCAAGTAGGTCATTCATTCTGTTTGGGGAGGTAGATAGTATGTCTCTGGGTTTTAAAGCTTCTTTTGGCACAGAGCAGTTTTTCCCAAACTGTCTGATCATCAGAGAACCTGGTACTTTGCAAAATGTAGATTTCTAAGCCCCACCCTGGAGATTTGAGTCCAGTAGGTGTGGGGGTGGATGCTGAGGAAACTCAGTTCTCAGCTATTTTTCCTCCCAGATACAAAGCTGTCTTTTTCTGTATTTATTATCCTAGGTGAAAACTTAATACAGTCAGCTCATTCAGGCCAAAGACAATCCTTATTCAGGAACTAGCTGGCAAATCTCTTGCCCCCTGGCACTTAGCCGTGGTGGTTATTTCTATTTCCCAATCTGATCTTTTCAGCCTCTTTAAAAGTCTCCACCTGAGTCCATCTTGATGCTTGCTCTGTCCTTTGAGCTTTGTTTCTTGATTCTTAGTAAGCCTTGTCATTTCTGTTGAGCTGAGTTCCCGTCAATGTCAGTTACTTGTGCTGCTCAAAGGAGCTGTGGTAAATAGGCCTTTGGTGACAGGGCAGGCAGGTGTTGGGGGAGGGGAGTCATTCTGGAATCCTAGTTAGGTCTTAGCTTTTAGTGATGCTGTGACCTTTACAATGTTCTCTTTGTCTTCTTTCCTCCTTAGGTGGGGCAGGAAACTGGGAGTGGCTAGAGTTGGATGTTTGCCTTCCCCGGTTGATGAGGCTTAGATGAAGCCATTGGCTCTGATGGAGTAGGTCCTCCTGTGGACACCCTTAGATAACAGCAGTACTCAGACTCCTTGAAATGGTTCCTTTCCTGTCCCTGGTTGGAAGCTGAAGGAAATTCTGTTTCTTTTACTCACTGTGAGGACTCCTTTGGCCCCTGGAGGCAAAGCTGGTAAAAGTGCCCTCACCTTGGCTGGCCCCCCTGTTTTCTCTTAACCCTCAAGACTTCTCTACAGGAAGCCTCTAGCAATCCATCAGTTTGGTCCCTGTGATGTTTTCTGTTTGGCCTCTTCTGTTCTGGTAAGTTGTTCTCTTCTGCATCTAGCCTTCAGTGTGTCATTGGCCATTTCCTGGGAATCTGGGTAGACTTGTTAAGTTTTGGGGTTGTTCAGGTTATAGCCCGGTGTACTACAAGGATGTCATACACTGAACTGGGAACCAGAAGTCACTGAAATTGCCAGTGTCACTTGTGTTTTACACCTTGCCTAGTCAGGCCTGGGTGTCCTGGGTTCTGTTATTTTGATGCCGGCTCCTGAGCATAGGCAAGTCTTTAGCCTGAGTGAGGCCCCAGCGTCCTTGACACATGTACGTTTCATTTTGTCCTGTTCTGGTTGACTGTAGTGTTTCCTCTGAAAATGAGTTACCTCAGTCTATCTGACATCACCTTTTCACTTCACCAGGTCACCTGTCTGGGGACCCAAGGGAGATTTTTTTTTTTCTTAGTTACATCATTCCCTCAACTGAAGAGTCTGTTATATCCTACATTAGTAGTTTGAGGGGTTAAAAAAAATCCCTCCCTTGAATTCCCTCTATGCTTGATTTGAATGTTCATTGTGGTCTGTCTGATACTGTGGTATTTGTGGCCTTTTCTACCATATTATATACCCAGGAGGTCAGAGATGGAGACCTTCTTGTGGTGTTGCTCATTGTCTAAAAAAATATATTGCTGTTAGCTACAGTGTATAGCAGCTTCCCTTTGCTGAGTAGGTAAGATGGTGTTGGGCAAGGGAGAGCACATGCTTTTTCCTATCTGGCCCAACCCAACAGTTGTTAAGTGTGTCATGTGTTGATGCAGTAAAACAAAATCCAAAGCAAGCGATTCAGAACTCCCAAGTAACTTCCAAATTAAGAACAGAACCTGCTTATGAGCCAAGGGTATGGGCTAGCTGGTGGGAAGGATTGAGGGGTCCAAGCTGGTCAGCAAGTTTGTTGCCCATCAGATGGGCATTTTGAAAGCTGTTTAAACGAGTGGGTCCCAGACTCTATTGGACATTAGAATCGCTTTGGGAGGCTTGAAAGGTGTCATGCAGTTTGTAATCCTTCAATTTTGATGTCTGGGGATAGAAGCTAGGCATCCTTAAGAGATTTCCAGGGGAGCCTCTGTGTCTAGCAAAGTTCTGAGCAACTGGCTTTTATGTATCAGATGTATTGAAGCTGAGGTCAAGCTCAGTATGGGTATATTGGACTGCCTTACCTTTTGTGGGGCAATGTTTTCTACATTTTCGACTTTTAAAATTTAAACGTTGCAAGACCTTGACCAGTAGATTCACACAAGCATGGAAAAAATATGTATGGTGGTTTCCACAGGAGTTTTAGAATGCCAAGGAAAAACAAATATTTGGAAGAGAGTTCTTGGTGTCAGTTGTGAATTGTGATTTGCAATTCTTTAAAGAAACATTAGATTTCCTTTGAG
This sequence comes from Grammomys surdaster, assembly GCF_004785775.1. Classification (NCBI taxonomy): domain Eukaryota; kingdom Metazoa; phylum Chordata; class Mammalia; order Rodentia; family Muridae; genus Grammomys; species Grammomys surdaster. Next base: position 11,627,694 of record NW_021604595.1, on the reverse strand, counting down.
TTTTGAGGTTTATCTTCATAGCTATTTAGGAAAAAATGTGCTCCCCCACCCCCACGCAACAATCACAACGTGATCTCTTGTGTCTTCTAGGGCAGTATTGAAATCACTTGAAAACAGTAACTTGTATATGCAGATTTTCTATGATCAAATCATTGTTGCATCCTGCAAGGAACCTTTATTGGTTGTCTATAAGTATTTTAACAGACTGCTATCTTAGTATCTTCACATATAATCAGATGAGTTTGTTTTACATTTTTCTGTGTTCCTTGAATTTTGGCATAGGGTTGCATGACTATTTATAGAGTCAACTTAATGGGCTTGGAAGGTTTCTGCTTTGTTGTTGTTTAATGTCATGGACTAGTCTAAACAACACAGTATAAAACTTATTTAAAATAGGAAAATAAGCCACATCCTGTTTGGAAGCAGCTGAGCATACTCTGAATTGAATCAGTATCGAAGTCCTTATTCAGTGGTGTGAGTACAGCTGACTTCATGGTTGCACACTGTGTCCTGGTAGTTTGTTCAAATAATATGGGGGGGGGGATCCCATGAGGAGCAATGGAAATCACATGTAAGGATTGATGCTCCTCTCTGGGCCTTGTGGTCCCTGAGTAAGGATGGAGAATTCTCAGAATCTTTTTTCTTGCTTCTTTCATTTGTCATCTAGGTCCAGGACATAGGTTAGAGCTGGAACAAAATCCCAATGGGAGATACTCTGGGTTGTGGATGTAAATATGATAACCTTGTATCATTAATTTCAGCTTCCTGTTGATTTTATGGCAACACTCCAATCTTTTCTAATAAATCCCTCTTGATTTCTGAACGTTGTTGGTTAAATGTACCCAAGGTGCTTGCAAGCACACAGCCTATGGACACCACTCCAGATTGGAGCATTTGGAAATTCCATGAAAGGGGGCTTGGGCTGTGTGGTAGTCAGGTTACCCCAGGTGACCTCTGTTTTGAGAAGAGCTTGGAAGACCCTGTCTTGGTGGAAATAATTTAAAATTCATTATGGTTGTGCTGTTGTTAAGTTTTGTCTAGAATCCGTGGGGGAGCTTAAATCCCAATGTCCTGGCCTCTCCTGCTAAGTGAATTCATCTCTGGAAAGGAGCCTTGGGCATCAGGATTTTCAGTGTGTTCTGCCAGCATTGAGACTTTGAGCATTCCTGAGACCCAGCTGATGTTCTCTGAGATGACTGACGATTCTTTGGCTCCTTGGAAGATGGAGACCTAGTATAACAGAGCATGATGTGCCTTCGTCTAATGTGAATGACATTAAACTTTCGTTCTGTTCTGATTTTTATAGTGCCTCATTGTATTTCTTGGATCTAATTCTAATTCAAATCCTACTGGTCAACCAAGTTAAACCTTTTTGGAGAAACAGATGTGTACCCAACACACAGTAAATGCTCAATATACATTGATTACTGCTGGTAGATTCCAGGTGTCATCCAGGCCCATCCAGCTCCCTGGGCTTGAGGCCTGATTGTGTGGGATTGTTCTTCCATGCCCTGGAGACAGCTGCCAAGTTAGCGTGGTGGGTTCTGTTGCCTTTGTTTCCAAGTTGTCTTCTGTACAGCATTGACTTTGGTGTACAGACAAGCATTTCTCCCATCCATAGAACTTCCTGACTATCTTCTGTAACAACATCACTGCTATCCTATCCTTTCTCAAATGAGGAAACTGAGGCAGAGAAATTATGGAATGTTTCTGAGAGTGTGTACTGGATTGGGACACAGAGCGAGAGCATCCCATTCTGAAATCTGCTGAACCCTCTTAGCCCTGCACTCTCAGCGGTCAGATTTACTGAAGACTGGCCCAGCGTGGAAGAGGGTGTCACCTGGGGGGGCCAGAGCAGAGCAAACAGTAGCAATCTGAAACTGTTCCTTTTTCTCACACATCTTTTGCTGTCTGTGATTCAGTAGCATGTTACTTGGCTTGTGTACCTGAGTGTACCAACTCGTCTCCTGCTGAGATGAGCCCTGGGACCACCATGCTCTCTGCCCTCCATTTTTAACAGAGCACTTGTGCTTTTACTTTGGAACACCAGGCTCATCTAGGTCTCTGGTGTTTTGAACAGATTTGCCCCCATAGACTCATATGTTTGAATGTTTGGCCTTAGGGAGTGGCACTCTTAGGAGGTATAGCCTTATTGAAGATGTGGCCTCGTTGGAGAAGGCATGGGGTTATTGGAGGAGGTGTGGCCTCATTGGAGAAGGCGTGTTTTTATTGGAGGAGGTGTGCCTCATTGGAGAAGGCGTGGCCTTATTGGAGAAGGTGTGGCCTTATTAGAGGAGGTGTGGCCTTGTTGCAGAAAGCCACTGTGTAGAGGAGCTTTGAGGTCTCCTATGCTCAGGCTCCTCCCAGTGTGGAATCTAGTCTCCTCCTGGATTCCTGAAGAAAACAGTCTCCCTATGCTGCCTTTGGATCAAGATGTAGAACTCTCAGGTCTTTTCTCCAGTACCGTGTCTGCTTGGACACTGCCATGCTTCTTGCCCGATAAGAATGGACTGAATCTCTGAAACTATAGCCTCAATGAAATATTTTTCTTTAAAAGGGTTGACAGCATCGTGGTGTCTCTTCACAGCAACAGAACCCAAACTAAGACAAGGTCCTAGGCCAGCAGGATGGCCTTTAACTCATAGAAATGGTGTTCTTGTCCTCCTAGACACTCACGGAACAGACTCTCTACTCTTCCCATTCTCCGGTAGCGTATTTGTCAGGGATAGTTTCCTGGGGTGAATTGAAGGTGTATAGCCTGACGAGTTGGGCATGAGCTTACTAAGACTGGAATTACAGTAACAGAAGGCCACAGACAGCTCCAGGTCAATGTGGGAACTTTCCCTCCCTGTAGGTAGGGTCGAAGCAAGCCACAGTCCAAACTTAGCTCTGGTTTATTAACATACAGTGGGAATGATATCAAGCACTGTATCCTTTAACCCATAAGTCCTCTCCCTGAGGACTGATACTACAGAGCCATATTATAACTGACAAATGGTTACATAAGAGCAGTAACCAGAATGGAATGCCCGAGTTAGACCCTTCACATGGTGACTGTTATTCTAAAGTATTGAGGCTGTCTCCCCTCATTCTGGACAGTGCTTGGGTAAGAACTGTGTCTGACCTTACCTCTGGACCCTGCTTTCTGTTGTCCCTCCCTCCCTTCCTCCCTCCTCCTCCCTCCCTTCCTCCCTCCCTTCCTCCCCTTATCCCCCCTTTCTTCCCCTCTTCTTCCTTCCCTCCCTCTTTTCTCCCTTCTTTCCCCACCTTCCTCCCTAAGTCTCCCTCCCTTCTTAAAGAGACATGAGTTCCTTATATAGCCTAAAATTATTTAGAGCTCACATTCTGTCTTCCTCAGCTTCCCACAAGCTGGGATTATAAACATGAGCCACCATGCCTGGCTTCAGATCTTATTTTCTAAGGTCCGGTGGCTGACAGGTGACAGGAACACCCCCTTCCCCAGCTGATTACCACATTCTTATGTTCTTTCTTTCGATGGTTTGTGAAATACTTGATCTGATTACTCTCATGCCTTGCAGGCCTGGGAGCTAATCTGTCTCTTTATGGTGGCTTAGCTTGTCTTAATTGGATTCATTATGGGTTGATTTCCAAAATTTAATTTTCCAAGAGCAATTTTATGTCCAGATTCTCAGAGGAGATTTCTCACTATAGCCTCCTATGATGTAGTCGGGAAAAATAACTAAAAAGAAATACATAGAAGTACTTAGTAGATTCTGTCTCCATAGGACTTTGACCAACTGATGCCATTTTTGTAGTTTCTGTGTGTGAGTGCTCCCCAGTGTACATGTGAAGGCCTGGCATGATCCCCCCTCTGTCCTGCCCCTCTGCACACATGTGGACATGGCCCAGGAAAACCAGGTTTGTGCTTGATTGCGGTGTCTCAGGCAAAGCCAGAGGAGTTCCCATATTCTGAGGGGAATCCGGAGGGAACAGGAGACCAGGGAACATCTGGAATTAATCAGGCTCACTCACCACAGTACATTTTCCTAGAGAAGGTGGCTAGGCGGGCAGACTCTGTGGGATGGCAGGAAAGTGGGGCTTACCGTGGAGAGCATCCTTCAGGCAGGATTGGAATAGGGAGGTAGAGAAGCCAAATTGGCGCTGATATGGAGGTGACCTCCTTCAACTCACTCACCTACAGTGTAAATCTTTTGCAGGGAAAAAAAGCCACAGTTAATGGCAAGAACCCCAGTCAAAGCATGAGAGAATACTTGAGTCCTTACCATGATCCTGGACTACCTGGGACTTGACCTCTCTCCCACGTGATCTCTTAGCACCTCTGGGTGCTGCTATACTATGAATAGGAAACCACAGTCCATTCTGTTGCAGGTATTGGCACACAGCCCGTGCCCATATTCTGAGGGGAATTTCTCTTGTGTTTGAACACTTGACCTCTAGCTAGTGGTGGTGTCTCGGGGGTTGTAGAACCTCACTTTGAGAAGGTGACGCCTCACTGGAGGACATGGAGCCTGCTGGAGTGGGTCTTGAGGGTGATAGCCTTGCCTCTGTTCCTCTCTCTACTTTCTGTTCTGCTGAGACAGGGAGAAGTAAAGAGTAAGGGCTACATATTCCCACTCATAGGGAGCTGCCTGGCTTGCTACCATGCTGGATTGAATCTTGTCAAACCATGAGCCCAAATAAATACACCTTAATTGTGCATGTGCATGCATGTGTGTGCATGTATGGTGTGCACATGTGTGTGTGTGTGTGTGTGTGTGTGTAGACTGGAGGTTGATGTTCTTCTGTATCTTCTCTTGCTCTCCACCTTCTCTCACTGAACCTGGAGCAACTCATTCGATTTGACTGAGTTGGCTGTCCCACCAGTGAACTCAAGGGATTTGCCTGTTTCCACATCTCCATCCCCCCAGCCCCCACACCCCATCCCCTACCACTAGGGTTACAGATCCCTGTCGCCCCTTGTGCCCCTCCCCCCTCCATGTAATTATGAGTACTGGAGGCTTGTATAAAGGCACTTCACCCACCAAGCCATCTCCCCAGCCCCTTAAGTTGCTTCTCCTCAGGTATTTTGGCACAGTGATGAGAAACGTACCCAATACCTGTAGATTTCCTTGGCAGTCAGTGGCAAGGCATGATAGACAACCATTTTTTTGACTGAAATTCTGGGTCCTTTCATGCCATCCAAACTGCGTGCTCACGCAGCAGAGGTGCCAGCTCCAGCTCACCTAGTCAAGGAAGACTACAGAGAGAGCAACCAGGCTGTCTCAAATGAGGGAGGCATCTGTGTTCAGAGGGTGCGGAGACACAGTGTGTAGTGGATGGACATTTCAGCATTTGTTCTCAGCTGACTCTCCAGCAAGGATGCATTTGCTGTTTTTGTGGAGATTTGAATAACCCGAGGGCCTGGGCTTGCCCTGTTGTCTATTTGAATGGGGATGATTCAGAACAAGGCTGGACCTTCCTGCTGCCTGTGAGGACAGACTGCAGGCTGGTTGTACAGCATTGCTCCACCCTCTTGTTCTGCCTTGCATCATTCAGGCCCAGCTGTAGCCAGCCTCAGCTCTCCGAATGTGTCTCATTTCCCCACTCGGCTGTGCTTGTGGACAACTTGATTTCGGAATCACCTTAGGAGGCGGGAGCAAGGCAAGGGTGTGGAGTGTGCATTTGCTGGTTTGTGTTGGGCTTTAAAGCCCAGTGTGGTGTATCTGGTCCACCAGAAGCTTCTTTTTTTCCCTGGTTGTGCCTAAGATGATGTGTGGTCCTGGGGCCAGGGCTACAGCATTGGATTCCAGACTGTCTGGAATTAGAGTGACAGCTCTTTTAAGAAAGCCACTTCTGGAATATTGTTCTAGGGCAGTGGTTCTCAGTCTGTGGGTCATGATCCCTTTGGGGGTTGAATGACTTTTGCACAGGGGTCACACAAAAGAGATGTCTTGCAAATCAGACCTTTATCTGACAATTCATAACAGTAGGAAAATTATAGTTATGAAGTAGCAACAAAAATAATTTTATGGTTGGGGGTCACCACAACCACATGAAGAATTGTATTGAACAGTTGCAGCATCAGGAAGGTTGAGAACAATTCGGACTTCATCATTATTGATGACCATCCTCCAGCATTGACTGTGGTCCAGCAAGCACCCAGTAGCCCAACTTAATCCTTTATATATACTGAAGGAATAGTCATCAAGTTTATTGGCAGCTTCTGAGCTACTATGGAGAACCAAGGTGGGTCCCCCTTATGACTTCCTGTGCAATTTAAGATCCCGAGATAAGAGTAGAATGTTTTCTAGACATTCGATAGAATAGCTTATTGAAGAAGCGTGGGGGATTAGTATTTGTGCTTTGAGAAACATTGCGCATCGAGACAGTTGATCCCTACCGTTGCATCCTTTGGGAGTTTTAAAAATTATGCAGTGGGATAGAGACAACCCCCAACCTTCTGCAGTGTGCTGCTGAGATGGAGATGTAAGGAGGAGTTTGTCACCTTGCCTCAAGGCATTCATGATGGTCTCTTTACTTATGGGGATAGAACACAAGACAAACACGTTCACATTTGTATGTCCGTGTATTTATATATGAAAATCCTTTCAAGTTGCTAGGTTGAGCTTTTGCAAGTCTAGGGATTGAGCCCAGGGCCTTGTACGTATTAAGCAAATGCTTTCCCACTGAGCTACATCCCTATGTACTGGGTTGAACATTAGTACCCTGATATAGATGAGTGAGTACGTGTTGTTGGCCTCCAAATAATCTCACTGCTTGGACCACAAGACAAGCAGGTTGCTGACTGTCATAGGACTGTTTCAACCATCTCTCTGATTCTCCCCTTCTTTCTTCCAATATGATCTCTCTCTCTCTCTCTCTCTCTCTCTCTCTCTCTCTCTCTCTCTCCATCTCTCCCCTCTCCCTTTCTCCCTCTCTCCATCACACACACACACACACACACATATGCCCCCACTCACATACCCACATGCATAAGCATACGCACACACATATGCACACACACAGCATAAAACGTATATATAAGTTTAGAAGAAATAAGCTTTTTTTTTTTTTTTTGAGACAGGGTCTTTCTACACAGCCCTGACTGTTCTGGAACTCACAATGTAGACCAGGCTGGCCTTAGGCTCAGAGATTCACCTGCCTCTGCCTCTGCCTCCCAAGAGCACCCCCTAGCCCTGCTAAGTTTAGATTTATAAAAGATTTGGGATCACATGTTTAAAATGGTTGAACTCACTGGGCAGGTGGCTTTATAGCATATCCATGACTTGCCATAGCAAAGCTGAAACTTCCCATCACAAGAAAGTCCCTCCCAGATATTGGCAACAAAAATAGAATCTGACATCGAAGACTCTGCATTTATGCTGTGGCCGGTATAGAGTAGAACAGGCTTGTGCTCCATTCCTTTGTTTCCTTCAAGTCCCATTAGCAAGCCTGTTCTTAGCAGCAATGCGTTTTAGTAGTAATTTTATGTGCACAGAGAGGAGGCGGCTGCCAGTGTTACCATGTAACAGCAGTAGTGTCGATGTCCTGATACTGATGAGTACTTCTAATACGACTGGAAAATTCAGTGACTGCGGGCTGCACAGAAGCCTGCTGTTGTTCTCTGCTGGACGCCTGGACGACTTGAAAGAATGCAAGCATTGCACGTCCAAGAATTTCTTGAAACAGTTTCACAACCTTCGTGTGAAAGCTTAAGCAACAGGTTGAAGACTTGTTGCAGAGGCTAGGCCAAGTGGTATCTTAGGAAACAAACTGGACTCTCTTGTTCCACAGAAGTCCCAGCTCTGAGAGCCTTGTCAGTGAGTTATTTAGCAACTCTTGGCCTCGGTGTCCTCATTTGTAGAATGATGGAGGATGAGGTGGATCAGTCTGGAGTTCTTTCTGGCTTTAGATGTCTCTGCCTGTATTTATTACTGACTCTGGAGGCTGCTATCCCGGTGGTGTGGGCTGCCTGCCTTCTTCCCAGGCAGATAAACAAGGCGGCTGCATTGCACATAGTAGGGGTGTGTGTGTGTGTGTGGTGTGTGGTTGTGTGGTGTGTGTAATGTGTGTGATATGGGTATATAATGGGTGTGGCATGTGTGGAGTATGTGTGTATGGGTGTGTGTGTGTGTGATGTGTTTGTGAGGTGTGTGTGTGGTATGTGTGGAGTGTAATGTTTTTGTGTGGTGTGTGTGTGGTATATCTGGGGTATGTGAGTAGTGTGTGTGTGTAGTATGTATGTGTGTGTGTGTGTGTGTGTGTTGTTCTCTGATGCCATTCCTCCTCCCTCCCCCAGCTGATGACAGAAGAGTTCTTATGGAGTTCAAGTTCAGGCTGTACTTTCAAAGTGTTTAAATTGGCATAAATCCACTGTGTTGTCCCCAAAGAATAATGTGTGGGGTGTTCTGTGTGCATCCCCTGATCCTAGGATCACATTTTGCCCTTGTCACTGCCATGTGTCAAGCAAGAGCCCCTTCTGTAATGGGTTCTTACTGGGATTGCTAGAGGGCTCACTTAGACCTAAGTTTACAGCATGGAATGCTGAAGTGTTTCAGGGGCTGTTCTGTGCTTTTGTTCATTCATTTTTTCATTCACTGCAATATTCTGCAGATACAGGAGAGCCACCACGTGATAACACATTCCCATGCTTGTGTGCTGGGTGTGTGTGGTGCTGGGGCTCACCAGAGAGGCAAATCCCTGGGGCCTGAGGCTGGAGCAGAGAAGCCCCTGCTCCTTTACCGTTCTCGTCATTTCCCTTCACTTCCCGTTTTTACTCTTACTTTTCTCTTAGCTTTCCTCTTCATGTTCACTCATTGTACAATGCAGTGTGGTCCGCAGTGACATTTTGTTCAGGAATGTTACATGCTTTGACTGTTTTCTTTCCCACCACCCTGTCTTGTTCCCTTTTCTGTCATGCTTATCCTCTCTCTTCTACTGTCTCCCTTATACTCTGCCATATGTGTGTGCACATACCTTTGCACATATGAGAAAACACGGAATGTTTTTTGCCTTTCTATGAGTGTCTGTCTTTGTTTAACATGGTTTCACCCATTTTCCTGCAAGTGAGATTTATCTTCTTCTTGATGGTGCCATTATGTATACGAACCACGGTTTTATATTTACCTCCTGACAAACAGTTAGGTTGATTCTTTAATTTGGTTATCATTAACAGTCCTGTAGTAAACATGAATGGGCAGGTGTACCTGCATCACAGTGTCTGGAATTTCTGTCCAAATGGAGTATAATACAAGGATAATGCACCCTCCCCTGCTGAGTTGAATTCAACTGAAAGTCAAAGGCACTTGGTGGAGAGGCATGATTCCACTGTTGCCTTGGTAACTGTAAGGAGCAGGTGCCAGGAGCCATCATGTGATAAGGCATTCCCAGACCTTTGCTCAGGAAGACTTCAACCACCTACTTCCTTCTCTGACCACCTGGGGAATCACATTTTAGTTGCTTGGTGTCTGGAGCTTCAAGTGACAGCCAATCATGTATGAGTGCCCAGGAAGCCCAATACTACTTGAACCAGGTTTCCCATAGATCACGTGACCATGGTGCCCCATCAAATTGTTACCTTCAGTCCTCATCTGGGTAGATTTAATCTCAGATTTTCACATCCAAGCAGCAAGCCTTGTGTTAAGCCTGCTGGTGAGAAAGCTATGCTCTCCTATAGGATTTGAGTGTTCTCAAACACACTATTTATTTGAACCGTACTCTTATGAGAGAGAAGAGAAATTGAAGTAGAGAAAAAGGCGGAACCTAAGTAGGCAAGGGATACCATCTGAGGTCAAGAAGGGAGAAACAGCGCTTTGCTGGCATCTCCTCAGGTTTCCGGTGTCTTGTGGTGTCTGGTGATCTTGCTTGGGTGCGTATGTTCTTTCTTCTCTGGAACCACAGGCTGCCTTAAGGAAACCGACGTGTGGTTCTGGTTCCCGGTGTTCGACCTCATTTCACAGGCCACGTTTGGTTGAGTTTATATTTGCATCTAGGAGACTCTAGATAGCACACACCCGGCCATTCATTTCTGCATTTCTTTTACTTAACTGTAGTGTTAATTTGCCTTGGTTTATTCTAAGGAACCCGTGGTGTTCTCATACTTGTCTTGTGCTTCTGACACCAGTTTACTTCCACATTTGCTGGTGGGTTTTGGAGCTTCTACACTGTTTGCAGGTCATGGCAGCACGTCTAATTCTTAAAAGTAAAGGAGGCCTTCTTGAAATAACATTCTTTTATGGCCCAAACATCTTCTAGGCATAGTAATCTGTTTACTGTGAACAAGATGATTTTATTTTTCTGCACACACCTCCCTGGATCCTTGCTAATTCCCAAACAGGACAATGTTTTGTGTTGACATCGTTTATTGGCCCTGACACTGGCATTAGAGCTGTTTCCACGACTTCTCACCCCTTCTCATGGGAACTCATGATATTCAATAGTCATGGCTATTTGTACTCAGTCCTTATCGAGTTTGTTTTCTTAGTACAAACCGGGCATCTCTAATCATGACGACAGCCTCGGGGCTCAAAAACGTCACATTTGGCGCATTTCCTGAAACCATGAGCCAAAATAGACCTTTCTTCATTCAAGTAAACTTCTTCAGGTATTTTGCCAAGGTAGCAGGAAGTAGATTGACACCGTGTCTGCCCAGTGTCAAGAGCTAGGTGAGAGGGTACGGTGAAATAAAAATACAAGGTGGTTAACCACATAGTTGCCGGATTGAATAGGAAGACGAACTGTGGTAGGTGCTCTGAGGGAACAAAAGCTGTGGGGCTAAGACAGGGAGGCCTGGGAAGGTTTTCTGGGGGTGATGGTGCTTGCTTGACCCGTTGGTCAGGGCTGTTGGACTCGTGGACAAGTGGAAGCTGAGGTGATAAGTGGTAAACCTTATAGGATATATTCGGGACGTGAGTGGACAAAGTGAGCTTTGGGGCCATAGCTTACTGGTAGAGTGCTTGGTCTAGCACACAGGAGGCACTAGGAAAGAAAGATCATGTTACTGATGCTCATGTTGAGTTGAGACAACATGCCTCCTGAGACACAGGTGGAGCTGTCTGTCACTCTAGCATTGGTTGGTGGCATTCTGGAGCTTTCAAGAGCTAAGCAGAGAGGGTAGAACTTGGCATTATCAGTGTGTGCAGAGTGAGGGAAGCAGTGGGTGTGGACGTAATGACAGGATTAGTGGAGAGAGTAAGGAGAAGCCTCGGACCAAGCTGGGAGGCCAGGCATGTTGAAAAGAGGCACATCGAGAGACAGAGAAGACAGAGTTTCCAGTATGATGGAGAGTTCAGCTCTACAACTTGAGCATCCCTTACATATATATATATATGTATATGTATGTGTATGTGTATGTGTATGTGTATGTGTATGTGTGTGTGTGTGTGTGTGTGTGTGTGTGTGTGTGTACTTTGTGTGTGGACCCAAATCTAAACATAAAATTAATCTGCTTATACACATTTTCCCAAAGGTCATGTCATAAAATTGTGTGTGTGTGTGATGTATGTATATGTTCCTGTATGTGTGTGTGTGCGCGTGTACGCACGTGTGTGTGCACGTGTGTGTGCAAGTGTGTGTGTAAGTGTGTGTGTGTAAGTGTGTGTGTAGACCAGAGATCAATACTAGGTATCCTCTTCAGTCCCTCTACACTTTAATTTTTTTGTGTCAAGGTCTCTCAGGGATCATGTGTCATTGATTCAGCTATTCTGGCTGGCACTGTGCTCCAGTGACTGCACCTGTCCTCCAGTATTGGGGTTACAGGTACATCTTGGATTCTGGCTTTTATGTTAGTGCTGGGAATCTGCACTTGGGCTTTCATGCTTTTAAGGTAGCACTTCTCTGACTGAGCCATCTCTCAGCCCTGTGTTATACAGTATTCAAAATATGTTAATGAAATGAAGCATGCATATTTTGACAGTGACCTATCACGTGAGATCAGACATTTTTCTCTTGTTATGACTTAAGTTCTTGATTACGGAGCATCAGAAATGTTTGAATCAAGGGTGTACTGCCTGTATGGAGAACCTCAGAAGTATGAGAACTTGAATTGATTATTGAACTTGGCATCCTGGAGGCTATTGGGTGGTTTGGGGGAGCCACTGGTGGAGAGAGCTGGACGAATTAGAATGGGGTAGTGTCCTGTCTAGTTTTATGTCAACTTGACACAAGTTAGAGTCATCAGAGGAGAGGGAGCCTCAATTGAGAAAGTGCTTCCATTTGGGCTGAGGGCAAACCTGTAGGGCATTTTAAAAATTACTCATTCATGAGGGAGAACCCAGCTAAGATGAGCGGGACCAACCCTGGGTTGGTAGTCTTGGCTTCTATAAGAAAGCAGGCTGAGCAAATCATGTGGAGAAAGCCAGTATGTAGCATCCCTCCATGGCCTCTGCCTCAGCTCCTGCCTTCAGGTTCCTGCCATTGGACTTCCTGTCCTGACTTCCTTCAGAGATGAACAGTAATGGTGGACGCATACTCCAGATAAAGCTTTTCCTTCTCGAGTTGTGTTGGCCATGGTGTTTCATCACAGCACTAGTGACCCTAAGATAGGTAGGGTAGGATTTAGGAGGAATCAAGGGCGTAGAGGAGCAGACCAGAGAGAAGGCAGCTGGTGTGAACTCTGGCTGGGAAGGGAGGAAAGGGCTAAGCATACAGAGGGTGGAGTTCTGTCAGAGGGACTTAAGCATGCTTAAATGGTCCCTGGGAGGGGATCCAGCCAGCACAGCTGACTCTGCAAGAGAAACAAGGCGACGACAGAGAGGGTAAGGTGGAAGAACTCACCCTTGTGATAAGGTAATGTGTGCCGCCCATGGGTTTCCTAGTTTTCTGTGGCAATGGAGGTTTTTTCCTGGGTCCTTCCTAAGGTCCTATCTTTCCGGTCTGAAACGTCTTCACACTGTATTAGATACCTCTTTGCCAGTTGTTTTCTTAGAAAACAGTGTCTTTCTCATAACATTCTAATACATTGAAAGTCAGCATTTTTATTATGAAGTGGATGTGATTGTAAAGTGGACTGTATAGTGGATGTGTCTCTTCAGCGACTTGGTTAAATTGTCTTGTATGTTACACGGGCCTGAGGTATGACTTATCTCCGTATAGTCTGCTTACCCCGTGTCTCACATCCGACTTCACAACAGGCTCTTCTTCCCCAGCCCCTGTGTGATTAACATTTTGAAAACTTAAGTGTCTGATGTATCTTCTTGGCTCTCGTCCACTTAAAACCTCAATTCTTTTCCTTTATTTCTCTAGTGTTGATTTCTGTCAATAAACCTGCTGTCTGTAGAGCTCAGTGTATACGTCTCTCTTTGTGTCATCTGAAGGTGACCTGTTCCTCTTGCTGTTGTGTGTGTTGTTAGAAAACGAGGTTTTTCTTTGCTGGAGTAAAGTTTTCAAATTTGCATCTCAAACTTAAGTATTTTTCCCCCAGAACATCTTTTATTTAAAAAGAAAAATGTATGGGATGACAGTCAGTTGGTCTTGTAAAATCCTTTGGACTTCAAATGTCCATGCTTGATGTTAGCATTGGAGACATAACTTGCAAGTTAAAAGGATGCAGTAAGTTACTCTTGGTCCACACTGGAAGTCATTCTACTCGTCAGTTGGATGCTAACCCAGAGTTTTAGGAGCAGCAAGGGAAGTTGGGGACCCGTTGTTCCAGAACAGCTTGGCTACTTCCTGTTTTGGGATGGAGTGGTAGTCACATGATTCTTTTCTTTTTCCTGGGACTCTAGAGTATTCTTTGGAGGTCACATGCTGAAGTGCACTCTTTTCTCCAGGATAGGGGAGCCCCTAGGACCCTCCCTACTTACTAAGTATAACACATATGGAATATCCCTTATCCAAATGCTTGGGACCAGATGTACTTCAGCTTTTGGATTTTTTCCAATTCTGGAGTATTTACACAGACATAATGAGCTATCTTGGGGATGAGTCCAAAGTCTAAACACAAAATTCAATTATGTTTTGTATACACCTAATATACATAGCCTGCTAGTGATGTATGCAGCATTTTAAATAGTCTTGTTCATGAGACAGAGTTTCACAGCATGGAATTTTCTACTTGTGGTATCATGTCAACACTCACAGCTTCGGATTTTGCAGTGTTTCAGACTAGGAATGCTCAACTGTGCTTACAAACCAAGAAACGTTGTCATGGTGATGAGAAATGTAGGTCACTCCTAGAGAACACTGATCCCTACCCCCATGCCAAACACCTGTCTAGGTAGCTTGAGGGGGTCACGTGAGGTTTACAGGTGGGTGTAGTGCTGTGCCAGTAGGGTACCCCCCCACACCGTCCAATGCCCTGAGTGAGCAACTCTGACATAGTGACAGGCACTTGTGGTTTCTCCATCCATGCTGCTGGGAGAAGAGAGAGGGTACAGTATCTGCTTCAGAAGTGATGGTGTAAACACATGCATGTTGCTGAAATGAATGAAATTCATTCATTCACAGATTATGATGGCTCATTTCTGGGTTTCTCTCCTCCTATACCATAACTGTCATCTTTGCTATTAGCGGTCATGGTGAGTGATAAAAGAGGTGTTGGGTGTGTGGGTTTGGAATTGCCAGGCACTTAGTAAAATTGCTTGTCTTACTATACAATGCTTGCCTTTTTCTGCTGGACTGTGGAAAAGGCTATGCTGACTTTACAAATTGTTTTTTTTTTTTTTTTTGCTTTCAACTCCAGTTCCCTCTTAAGTGATTAAGGCCACGGGGCGGGATGATTTTCCTTGACTGTCTTCCTGTGACCTACCATGTCTGCTGCTGGCAGCGCTGTGAAGAGAACTTTAACTTTCAGTTATGTCTTTTGCCTTTCCAAAAAAAAAAAAAAGTCTCTTTATGGAGGGGGAGGACGTGGCTGGGGGGGGGGGACCACTTGTACATAAAACAGCTGTTAAGCAAATCTCCACACACAGAGATCAAGAGAATGTGAAGAAATATGTTCTTCTGAGGACCCTTTTAGCAACTTGGAACCTCCTTTGCAGAATAAATACAGCCATGGTATAAGTTTTTGGTAACTTAGTTACTGAGAAATAACATTGAGATCCTTAGACCCTCAAACCTCGTTTGAAGAAACAAACAATAAGCAAACAAATAAACAAACAATTCTGATTTCTATTTTAACAATACACAAGATGCTAACAAAACTTCAATGTGTTTGCCCTCTGATGAACTGTTTGCCCCAAAGAGGGTAAAAAAAAAAAAAAAATGCTCACGACAGAAGTCAAGGATTCTAGCAGGGAGATTTGGTCTCCAGGCTCCCTGGACAATGAGAAAGGGTCTCTAGCTTCTTCTCGCTCTTCCTTCCTGTGGCCAGCTGTAGTGGGGACACTGTTCGATGGCATTCTGGAAATCTCTGCGCTGTCCCCCAGAGAGCACCCCTATACTCACCTCTTTTGTACACTCTTAGGAACACCTGGAATAGTGTATTGCCTGAGGTGTCTTGTGTAGGCTGGAATCTCGTCTCTGAAGTATGAAGCCGTTATAAAGCTTCATGGTCACACTCAGAGAATTCTTGTTGTGTGCTACAGATGTTTTAGAGTTTATTTCCAAACAGCTGTTTTTCCCTTCTTTAGTCTGTTTTTCTTTTATTTATTTCTTTTTCCTTTTTTTTTTCCTTCAATAAAACCCTTCCGGAAACCATTCAGCTCGCATCCTTGGCGAAGTACTTTGCAGAAGCCTTCAGGTTCTCTGTCATGGTATGCTCTCACCAGGACCTGTTGCCATGACCGCTCAGTTTAGCAGGTTGCTGTTTGGAAAGCTAGAAGTTCAATGCATGCATGTCAAAACTGTAGACTCAACTGCCCTAGAACAGAGCAGCCCCCGGCAATGAGCAGCCCCTTCCTGCTGTTTCATAAGACAGTGTAGAACATGGAGATTACCGGGGGCTGCACCCATGATTGAAGGCCAGCTCAGTCAGAGCATCAGATAGGAAAGCTCCCTTTGCAGGTTTTTGGTCACAAGGTTTAGAGGAAGAAGTTTCTTAAAGGTACCTGCTTTGGTATTCCCTGCCCCTTCCAACTTTGTCAGCAGCTAGCTGTCCCTGACCTTTAAGAGCTATGAACAGGAGGAGGAATTAAGACCCACAGATAATCCTTAAATCTTGTTAATGATTTTTGCATCCTTAGCTGGGATCATTTTCCCCAGAGCTGCCCCCGTGGAGCTAAATGGCTAGTTTAAATGCAGTCTCCACTTGTTTCTCACCCGCTGCTAATCCTCTGCTCAAGATTCAGGGGTGGTGGGAGGCAGGAAAAAAAAAGTCCAACCAGGGAGGGAGAGATGAACCGAGGTGGAGACCTTGGATAACTGTCTGTCAACTCTTAGAGAGTGGGAAATGTGTCTGCGTGTCCCCTTTGCCAGTTGTACAAGTACAAGCTTACCATCTGTGCTGCAAACAAGGACATGGGGAAGCACCCTAGTGAGTCAGTGGCCGAGATGGAGTTACACCTCTCAGGCAGCTATCAAGTATTTAGGGATGAAATGCTGCAAAGCCACGAGGGTGAAAGCAATCTATAAAGACGGGTTTGGCCAGCACTCAAAAATCTTAGACAGTTGCAACACAGTCCTTGGCTCCAATGCTGGATTTTTCCCATTCATGCACATTTTTTGACAGATGAATTGTTGCAGACTGTGAAAAAGCTCTGCAAGGAATCCACTCTGTTCCTCTTCTCTGAGCAGGGCTCCATCCACTTGCAGCCTTCAGGCTAGCAAACCCAGGTGCCCTGCCTGCTGAGTCATGTGCCCCTTGGCCCCTTCTCAGCCTTAGCTGCTCTGTCAAGAGAGGTCTAGGTCACCCTGGGGGGGGGGGCGGGGGGCACGATGTGTGTATGTGTTAGGCTGGAATGAGCCCTCTATTTGCTAAATCCTGGACACTGGTATAAGTCTTCTGGAATTTGTATTTCTTAATTCCTATGGAATGCTTATTACTTTCATTATAGCAGTAAGAGAGTTAAAAAAAAAACAAAACTCAGAAGCCCACAATGACTTGCCCTTGACATTTTCCTTCCAAAGCTAGCCTTCCTTTTTTGCTGATGGCAAGACAGACACCTCCTGGATTTCTGGCTGGTAGATTTTGTTAGTATTTCTTTTTGTTTGTTTTTGAGACAGAAGCCCACCACGTGAGCCCCAGCTGGTCCACCCCTCCTGTCCCAGCCTTCCAGTACTAAGAATACAGATGTGTACCACTGGACCCTGCTTTTAGAATTAAAAAAAAGGGAGGGTGGAGTGTTTTTCCCCATATGGGTGGTATATGCCTATCTCTATCTCAGTATTAGAGAGGCTGAGGCAGGAGGATTTTAAGTTCCAGATTAGCCGAGGCAACAATGAGACTCCATCTCAAAAAAAAAAAAAAAAGTTAAAATCAAGTCGTTTTTGATGAAATGGGCACCCAGCTTGACATAGTTCTAAATCTATAGCTTTAGACCACATACAATAAATGTGCCCTGTTACAGATCTCATAAATGGGTGATTGGTGTTTAATTGCAAAGATGGTCCAGCCTTCTAGTATGGTCTCAGTCTTTGCATAACTCTGGAATTTATTTCTAGAATCACTGGAGTAAAATGAAGGCTTTTGAAATCTCTCTCTGGAGGCTTAATCAGTTAAGTTTCATCCCTTGGGTATTCTTGTGTGATGGCTTGGTAGCAGCTAGCAAGAGACCTCAAATTTCGGCCATAGCTTACTGTATGTACCCCACATTAAAGAACTATGTCTATGTAGATTATCTCCCTGTCACTATAATGAACACTCAAGATAAAACAAAATATAAAGACATGTGGATTGGCTCAAAGTTTTGGATGTTTTAGTCTATGGCTAATTGGCCCTGTTATGTTGGATCTGTGGCACCACCATCTCTTAGGGCGGGGATCACACTGGGGAACAGAACCATTCACTTCATAGCCCAGTCATGTAAATGAGGATGGGGACAGGGATGGAGTCCCTTAATTCTCTTTGAGGGTACATGCCATTGATTTGAAGACTTCCTACGAGGCCCTTCCTTTTAAAGAATCCACAAACCAGTGCAACCATGGAGACCACGAAGCTCTTTGAGTGACATTTAAGATCAGCTTCCTCAGATAGACTTTAGATAGATAGTAAATAAAGGCCATGTCAAAGATGGTACACACGTGTGCATGGTTGTACACTGATGTAAAACTGAGAAAATAAACAACTACTCAGTGTGTCTGTTCGTTGAACAACTATAAAGCCTTTATATGTTTTTAAGCTACCAATTAAAGATTAAAAACAAAGCAAAACAAAACTTGGATAGCTTCAAAGTTGGATGTGATATCCCAAGAATCCCGACACTGTATATATGTTTGAGTATATATTCAACAACATATTAAGGTTCGGAAGTTTTCTCCTTCCTGCTTGGGAAAATATTCATTGCAAGTTATGGGGGGAAAAGTCGGGAATGGTTATTTTGTTTTCAAATTTAAATAAACTTATTAACATAGATGACCAACCTCATTGACATATACCCCAACCATATTAACATATTCTAACCTTATTGACCTATATCCCAACCAATAACATTCTATAAAAAATTCTGTATTGAATTCTAATGTGTTTGTGGAAAGAGAGAGACAGTGAGACCTGGTGGTATTTGTTCCCTGCTAATCCTTGCCATGGCTTCTCCTTGCCTCTATTTGTCTTCAGAAGACAAGCTCCATGCTTTGTCCTCAGAAGCTCTTCCTTCGGAATGTGCTCTTAGATGACTGTTCACATTTGGCACTCGGAGCTCTCTCCCATGGATTTGTGGTATATGCTTGATGATGAATGGCATATGTTTAAAGCATCTAGCTTGATTTGATGTGTTTAGAATGAAATGTTACCTGAAGTATTTACCATAGTCAACCATCACTTGCACTTCATCTTTTTGTGTGACATGAGTTAACTTACAATCTACCTTCTTAGCAGATTTCAAGTATGTGGTCCATGTTATTAACCTTTTTCACCATGGTACATTAGGTTTGGAGACTTGAGAAACAGAGCTTTCTAGAGCTGAGACTTGTACACACTGTTCTACATCTCCCCGTCTGTCCTGTAAGCTAACAAGGTTGATAGAGAATATCTCCACAACACAACTTGTTACATGGAAAAGACAACGAGGAATTTTCAGTAATAGGTGTTTAGGTTTCGCAGCTAGCTTTGTGGAAGAGGGTTGTTCTGACCCACCTTGGGGAGAGAGTATGAGGTGAAAGACTTGAGGACAGAATTTCAGTGTCTTTGAGTCTTAGGCCTTTACTTAAAGGTGTCATTGTTTGAGCCCCAACACAGGAAAACATTCATTTTGACACTGAACTTCTGGGAACTTAAGTCAATCTTTAAAAACCACCCACAATCATGTCTGCTCCTCAGACATTGTAACACCACCCCATTGTGAACCCCAGCTGGGAGACGACTCTCATTGGGCATGTGGAGAGAAAATTTCTTAAAGTGGTGTGAAAGATAAAAAAACAAAACAAAACAAAAAACCTGTATTATTTGGCTACTTATAAAAGCTCAGGTACGGATGGGAAGACAACGGAAAGAAGAATGAGCCTCATGAGACTGAGATTCACATGGATCTGTGAATTGAAACTATGGACGGCATTGAGAGACAAACAGGCAAACAGAATGGCAGATGCCTGAGTCTCCTGGGAATGGGCCACTTGTTCCTAAGCAGCCAGTTCCAAGATGTTCTGACCAACGGACATGGGACCAGTCTTCATTGTCTATCTTGTGGGAGATGACTCTCCACAAGTAGCCTTTTACAAATGACCATCCTATCTTTTAAAGATGAAGAATGTTCTTTTTTTGGGGGGGGGGGTCTTTGAGCCTGAACAACCCACAAGACCATGAAGTGTGGCTGGTTTTCACAAACTTTCACCTGCCAAGGAACAGGGCTGTGGGACTAGATAGCATCCTGTGTCTGAGACCTGTGTCCCGTCCCTGTCTTTCTGCTTATTCCACTTTGTGAGACTTTATCTAGGGAGTGGCAGGGAATGCCTGTCGGACAGTTGTCACTTGGAGGCCATTTTGATTCTTGGGACATTAGTAGTACTAACAGAATTGAATGGGACACAAACCACAAGCTTCTGTCACCCTTGTATGATGTCACCTGCATTGTCCAAGGCTGTTTCCCACCAGTCGCCATCAAAGAATAGGTATCTGCCTAGTTCCTCCTCCACCCCTGAGTACCTCACAAATCCACCCATCCCTGCCCACTTTCATGTTCAAATATGCCTGTCTGCAGACTCCTCCCCAGGGCACCAAAATAAGCTTGGCTCTTTCTTTTCCAAATGCCTCTCTCCAGCCTGTTTCCCACTCTGTACTCTAGGTTAGAAGTCTTACTGATTAGCTTTTTCTCATAGGGTTGGATCTCAGTTACTGAGTTTGTGTGGCTTCAGAAAGTAAGTGGCAAGGATATGTCTGTCCTTGGTTATCTTTTTCCCCCCAGGCAAATCCACTGGACTAACATTTCACATTTTCCACTCTTGTCTCTTCCCACTTTGAGATATGCTGCGTAGCAGTCCGTTTTGTAATACTGTAACTAAATGACTGATGCCAGGTTCTTTCTAAATAATAGAAGTTTAATTAGCTCAAGTTTTAGAGTCAGAGTCAAGGGTTGGGTGGTTTCATTGACTCAGCCTGTAGTGAGATCCTTTCAGGCTGGGTAGCATAAGCATCATAGGAACTTGTGGGAAGGTGATCACCTGGTAGGAAAAGAATACTGAACACAGAAAAAAAAAAGTTTCATTGCAATAACCTCCTCTTGATAGGACTAATAGATCCTATAAGAACCTCTGATTCTTCCTGAAGACCAGGGACTCAACCACTTCCTGCCAGGCCCCACCCCTTCCAGGTCCTATCATCTTTCTACATTATCATGCTGAAGTTCCATTTGCCAACACATTAACCTTCGGAGGAGAAACCACCTCAGAACCAGAGCTCTCCTGGACTTTCTGGGACCTAGTCTAGGCCAATGTGTCAAGATCATGTGACTGTACAGCAGTTGGTTTCAATCTTGAGCACATGCTGGACATACCAGCAATCCCCTCTGCCCTCTGGGGTCCTTACTGTCCACAATGTTTTTCTGAGTTATGCAACAAGCAGCTACATCCGCCCTTCTGCCCCTGAGTATTGTGGGCTGTTGATGCCTCTCAGGGTCCTCAGACAGGATCTGAAAATATACTGTGTGCTGTCACTTTGGAGCAGAAGCTCTGAGGATGAGACTCGTCTTCTGGGCCCCGTACTCATGTTAGTCACAGGACAAAGAAGAGAATATGAGGGGCCTGGGAAATGAATGTATCATTGATAATTTACAGTAAATATGCTACAGTCACCACAGTCCCAAATCATACGGTCACTGTTAAGATAAGGAAATGGAGATGCCATGTGGCAGCAGCCGTCACTCTTACTCAAGGTCCAGGGTGGGACAAGGATTTGGACGTGGGCTGACTTGATATTACTGCTGTTTAAAAAAGAAAAAAGGCCATTCTCCAAGGAACACTTGTTATGGTATGAAAAGAACCAGCTGCAGAATTTCCTAACGTAGACAAGACCTTCCCTACTCCACAGAGAAAGTTTTCTCTACCTCGGGATCATCTTACTGTCTAGGAAATTATAAGGATCCCTTCAGAAAACACATTTGCTTTTGTTGTTGTTGTTCTTGTTCTTGTAAGCAAATCAGCATAATAGTCACTATGTTAAAGAAAAAAAAGGAACATGGAACCACCTCTTCTTTGTTAGTCACTATAGATTAAAGCACCTACTGTGGGCTGGGATTGGGGGACTCTGTGGAATTAAAACTTTGTCTCCATGTCTGTAACTTTGCATGAGGGGAAACAGAGAGATGGGGGGAGGGGAGGGGTTATTTTATACCTAGCCTGTGATTTTGAAAGAAGCATAGAGGGTAGCAGGGGAGGTCCCCAAGGAGGGACCCCAGCTCCATCTGAGGTACTGGCTTAGATGAACAGACTCAGAGGCGAATCCTAATTAAAAATAGAGTCAGTTTCAGTAGACAATCTAGAGAGGCTGTTCTCAACCTGTGCGCCATTACCATTGGAAAGCACAGGTTTCCAACCATCTTAGGACCTCTCAACCATAAAGTAATTTTTGTAGCTCTTTTGTAGTTTTGCTCAGTTTCTAAGACCACCGGAAATATGTGTTTTCCGATGGTTGCAACCCACAGGTTGAGAACCACTTATCTAGAGGATGTGATTGGCAGAGCTGGGGCTACTCCAGGTTGAGTAGATGGAGAAAGGGTGTCACAGAATACAAATCAGCTATCACTCAGAGATCTTTACCACAGAGGGATGTGGTCAGAGAGGCCAGACTGCAGGCTAGTGGGAGACCATTTAAGACGAAACCCTCTTGTTAATGTCAATGCACTGAAGCGATCTAATCAGGAATAATGTGGTCAGCCTGTGTCATCTTAAGGTACCCCACAATGCACTCTTGGTGTAAGGCTGGTGAATGAAATAGAACCTGGGGGTGGGAAGCCATCCTAGACTACAGCAAAGGGATGAAGGCATGGATGGAGATCTGGAGGCACAGTAAAAGTGTAGGAGGGGAATTCAATCCCAGTTACTTTGCACTGAACCAGAACTGGAGAGTGATGGTTGAAAGTGTAAGCTGTCAATGACTCCCAGGCACAGATCTTAAGAACTTTGGTGGATGGATGCCTCTTAATACCTTAGAGAATGAGGAGAAACAGTAGATTTGTAGGAGAAGACAGTTTGACATGTGCTGAGTTAGAGAAACCTTTTGAACCCATCAGGGAGACAACTAGAATTTTTAAGAAAGGCCAAGACTAGTGTTGAGGGATTACAGCCTAGATTAATACATAACTTAATAAACATGCATGCATTGCCCAGAAGAGTATCTAAGATTAAAAATGAGGTCGTTTCTAGGATAGGCTAAGAAGCAGGGAGGTAGTAAAGAGGACTCTGGGAAGGAGATGAGACAGACAGCAAGGTGTGGAATGCCAAGAGTGAAGGCCAGTGGAGTCCATATGCTGTTCTACAGAGAGGTCTTAAAAAGCAGAGAACTCTATCTGTGTTTCTAGAGGGAGGAGGAAGAGGGGCAGAGATGAGGAGACAGGGCTACTGAGAGATGGGGAGACAGGGGGAGAGCGAGAGAAAAAGAGAGAGGGGGGGATGGAGGGGGAGAGAGAGATTGAGCTCAAGATTCACCCATCCATCCATCCATCCATCCATCCATCCATCCATCCATCCATGATGGCACAGGGAAGGGATGTCTTGGCAAAGTTAGTGAGGGTGAAGTCAGAAGTAGCCACAGTGGTTGAGAAAGGTTGGTGGTGTTTAGGAAAGTCCCTTTCGGGCCAGATGGATAGACACGTGATTGTTTCTCCATCCTGGTCTCACGTTGTTACTCAAAGGCCTGCTAAACGGCATCCCTTCTTCCTTATGTACCAGAGGGCTAGAGATTAACCTTTGATGCAGGGAGATTGAACCAATCCTACCCCAAGTTCTTACCAGACATAAAATGGACATTCTAGGTAGAGAGAAAAAATTCTGTATATCTCTAGTATCTTGATTCTTAGAAAATATAGACTTCTTGTGATAGTTATTTTGTTAGAAAAAGCAAAACTTAGCAAATAAGGTGATTATTTTACTCCTTTTTTTTTAGTGTAACAATCCCTATACAGCTTAGTAATGTCAACATATGCAATCTTAGTTCTATTTTACAACAAGATTTAATCTATAAAGAAACTAATGCTGTCTCTTAAAAAATAAACTGTAAAATTTCTAGACTCATATAGAAGCAAATCTTTACATTTTTAAATTAGTGAAATAACTTGGGAAATAGTGGTCTTATCCAGAGGCACAAATCTTTCTGGATATTTGATTCTATCTTAAATGATTTATCACAGCCCTAGGCTCATAAAAAGAACCCAAATGTTTTTTTGTTTAACTTTTTTTGTAATGTGGGTTGGAGTTTATTATTTGTCAACTTTAAAATTCTGAAGGCCCACCTCTTCATGGCATGGTTCCATGTAGAAGAACCAATCCAAAGATGAGGAGGTTTTGGTAAAACAACAAGAAATTTTGCAGTAACTACAACAAATATACATCATCACACTCTTTGTGAGGTGACATACTGGAAATTCCAGGTGGTGCTTATTTTTAAACGTATGCTCTATTTAATGTGTCCCTAAGTTCTCAGTCTCCAAAATAAATCCAGTGTGGGCAGCACCCCATCTTCCATCCGCCATGCAGAATGTGGGCTGTTACAAATCCCAAGCAACCAAGTGTTAGAATCATTCCAGCCTTGTCTTGGCATCCAGTGCCAAGGAGTGGGTATTCTAATAGGTGATGTATTTTAATCTTAATAAGCACCTAAGAATTCATTGAGTAAGAAGTTAAGGTTAGCAACTGACCTTGGCAGATGGAGGCTTATAAATTCTGTCAATGTGAAATTGGATTGTAGTTGAGGAACGAGAGTGGGTGTTGAGGAAGAAGGGGCGTAAACCACTACCCTGCAAATGGGGACATTTCCTCACAAAACCGTTCTTCTTGGACATTATTCATGACTGTACCTTTGATTTATTTTTCTCCATGGGTCTGTAAATCTCTTTCTTGGACTGAGGCTTGCATGAGTAGTAAGTTCCATGTGCGCAGAGATGACTTGGTGCATCTCTTAGACTGCTACTTTAATAAATACGGCAACAGGATGTTAGAGATGTCAACATAAAAAGGTATTTGAGGGCTTGTGTTTAATTTTATGTATATTTCTTTTTTACTAATGGGCCTTCTCTGTGAGGATTAGTCTCATCATGATGGGATGAGAAGCCCAGACACTAGCACCTGAGTAGAGGTGTTCATTGGCTCATCATTCTTGTGAGGTGGGGTGGCTTTTGCTTGTCATCATGTTGTGGATCTTCTGCATCTATTGTTTGCTTTCCCCACCGCCCAAGCTAATGTGCATACAGAATTCTTGAGCATTTGAATCTTAGACTGTTAACTAGTTGACTTGTTTGTTTGAGTGATGTACTGAAGAGTTCAAGACTTAGATTTACTGATGTGAAAAATCACCCTGTATTTTAACCTCAGAACGTGTCACTGCAGAGTTTATTAATTTTGTAGAGTCATAACATTTGAGGGTCAAAGTCCATGTATGCCTGTAGGTTAAGTAGCCATATATATCCTTGTCGTAAGTCATGGAATAGAACCACTTATAAGGCCAGAAGACTTTGGATCTGTAGGAATCTTCTGAATGACCTGGACCACTATCCTTACTGAACTGAGGCCTGACATGGTCAAGTCCATGCGAAGTCCACCACCTCTTCTAGTTTGTGTTGGAGGCCATACTTCTTGCACAGTGCTCTTTCTGGTATAGTGTGAATGGTTGTATCTACAAACATCTTTCATTATTGTCATAAATGAGCAGAGTGAGCTAGGACTTATATTTTCTATTCCTCAAGCCAATGACATTCCCTCACTCATCTCAGAAGTGCTTCATTGGGTGTCCAACACTCAGCCACTGGACACTGCCATGTATCACATGGATGGTCACAGGACAGATAGATCATCCACCTGTTCATGAGAAGTACTTCAAAATAGTCTTTGGATTTTGAACTACACATTAAAAAATGCTAAGAATGAACTCCCTTATATTCATACTTTATAGTAAGCCACATAACAACCAGAGGAATCTATGGTAGCGTTAGAGTGACTTTATTCCACAGACTCTGTGGCTAGATGCCTGGGAAACACAGGGAAACTGGGAACGTGGTCACCAGTGGGCCTTTTTGGCAGGCAGAGGGGATTGAATCATCTCATTACCTCATTTTTAATTATTACCTCTTGACCTCATTCACTCACTCTCCCTTACCACATCATGTACTGACTTTAATTGGTCAGTAGCCGAAGAGTAACAAGCTTACTCGAACTTTCCAACACAGCTCAAGAAAACTTGGGCTACCGCGGATTCCAAGGTTTTGGATGGCAGAACCTGGCAAGGACTCCAAAGCGGGCAGAAAGGAGAGGGCGGCTTGTTCAACAGAATAACCTCATTTTGAAGACCCGAGAGCCAAGCTCATTTGCTAAAATTACTACACTCAGTTCTCAGTTATGCATTTCAAGGATTATTTATGTTGCGGATTGTCAATGATCACCCTGCCTCAGCCAACTAAAGCAGGGGATGGAGTCAGATGCTAAATCAGTAATTGTGTATAAAGTAAGATTCAGAGAAGGGCTAATAACTTGGATTATTCAACAGGGAAGGCCTGTTGGAATTACTGAAGGGAATAATGTAATGAAAATAAAGCTGTTTGATTCCAGGTGGGCATTACTATGCAAATGACCTGCCTTTTCTGAGTCTCAGAATCTCCCATTAAGTTAGGGCTACACCAAGATAAAACCTAAGGTTTCTTCCAATGCTGACATCCTGTAAACATAGAACTGTTATTTTAAAAGGTCAAGGGTAATGTAATGAAATGGTCAAGCAATCTTGACTAGTATAGCTCAATAAACAAGCAGCTGTAAAGCCTGGTGTGGTGACACACGCCTTCAATCCCAGCACTCAGGAGGCAGAGGCAGGCAGATATGTGTGAGTTTGAGACCAGCCTGATCTACCACATAAGTTCTAGGACAGCCAAGGTTATTTCACAGAGAAATCTTGTCTTGAAAAAACAAAAACAAAACAAAAGAGCAAGCAATTCAAATTAAAGTACTATCAGCCCAAATCTATTCTAACTTCTGTTAAGTCTATACTGTTGGTTTTTTGGGGGGGACTGTTTTTTTTTTGTTTTCGTTTTTGTTGTTTTTAAAAGAATTTATAATATTTAAAGTCATGTCACCCTAGAATGTTTGAACTAGAAAAATCTTTGCTTTTAGTCTCCAGCCTTGTTAGCAGTTGAGGTTTTTTTTTCTTTTACATAGACATTTGTTTGCTTAAGGGGTTGATTGCTTGTTGATTAATGGTAAAGGGTCTGGTTTTGTTGAACAGTCGCGGAATTAGTGAAACTGGTGTGCTCTAGTTTGGACCTTGAATATACTCTAAAGCCTGGATGTTAAAGGTGTGACTCTGAGGGTGGGCATAAGGAATACTTTAAAAGGCAGGGTCTTGTGGGAGGTCTTTAGGTTATTAGTGGATGCCCTTTGGGATAGTGGGACTCTGATCTCTTCCTGTCCCTCATTTCTGCCTCCTTGGTCCTATACATACTGTCATGCCCATCTGATGACATCCATCAGAGCCCCAAAGCAATGGCTCAATAGAAACCGCCTTCTCCTCGCACTGTGAGCCCAAACAGTTTTTTTTTCTATTTCTGAGTTATTTGTCTCAGTTATTTTATCATAGCAACAAAAAGCTGACTAGCACATAGTGAGTCACGGATGCTTTGTAAGTCTTTATGTCCATCATTTGCCTGTTATCATTTGGATAGTACATCTTTTTCTAACCAAGAGGTGGGCTTGAGTGTAATGAAGACAAGAGTGTGTGAGAGAATGCGTGTGAAAGTCTGTTTTATTTAAAGCTCCTTCTCTGCAGGGAGCTTCACTCCTCCTGGTCCCCACCTTCAGTCATAATCAGAGTCACTGGGACCTTTTGTCTTAGCTGCTGGGCTATAAAATGTGGTAACCCTCCCCTTGCTTCATCTCAAGTATCAGATACAGGGATGATAAATATGATTGTTCCTCAAATTTTTAAGGAAAGTTTAAAATGTACACTTGAAAATTTGTCCTGTAGAACCAAATATTTCCAATAGAAAACTCCATACATAGTCAATAATGTTCATAAAATGTCTCACTTGATCGCGTGTTTCCCTATGGATTAGCTTCTGTCTCTGTGGCTTTCATGGCCTCTAAAATCAAACATTTCTCCTCCCTTTCCCAGAGGGTTAGAAGCCAGGTCTAAAACGTGTTGGTTTAGGGAGGCAGGATCCCTGTTTTATTGCATTATGCACTAGCTTAGCTTCTATTATTACTTACAGGCATTTTTTTTCTTCTAGAGCAGCAGAAGAAACTTTCCTAATGCTGGAACCCTTTAATAGAGTTCCTCATGTTGTGGTGACCCCCCAACCATAACATGATTTTCGCTGCTACTTCATAACTGTAATTTTGCTACTGTTCTGAATCCTAATGTCTATTTCCTTGATGGTTTTAGGTAACTCCTGAGAAAAGGACATTTAACCACCAGAGAGGCTATGACCTACAGGTTAACAATCCTGCTCTAGAGGGTCAGCTTGCATATTTACTTCTAGGAACTATATATATTTTTTAAAAAAAAACACTCTATTTTATTACCCTTCTATTTTTATGTACAGGAGCATAGAGGGACTGCTCATTGGAGTAACTCATTCTCCAAACCCACTGACCACACTGATCAATAACTATTTCTTAATAAAGCAAATCACATTCAGCCACATTTTCAAGTTTCCTGAGACAGGATTAGTCCTTCTAGGTGGCTATAAACTGAAGCAAACAAGAAAAGGCTACAAGTCCTTGATCCTGGCTACAGTCAGCTGAGCTGGTCAGTCCCCAGCTCTACTTCAGCTTTGTAGAAAAGGGTAAGTACTGGCCGGTCAGACGGAGCTGTCTGTGAGCGGTTCCGAATCGAGACTGTTCTCATCTGGTCACTTACTTTGGAAGAAGAAATGTGTCACACTTCTGGAATGTAGTAATCGAGTCAAAGATGATGAAGCAAAAATATGATGAAGCGTTTTAGGAGAGTATTTATTAACGTCAGCCATGCCCTCTGAAAACCTTGCAGACTTCCAAATGGCTCTATTTATTGTTTGTTTGAAGACCAACTCTCTTATTTTTGACATTGCCTGATACTGTCAGACTTCAATCCAGCCCTTCGTGGCTGAGCGGAGACGCACAGGAGCACTTGATAGAGAAGCACCTGTGTGGAGTGGTGCCGGATACCTCGGATGTCCTCTACCAGGCTGAATCTGAATGAACCCATAGGCACAAACTCAGGCCAGCAGGAAGTGCTTTCTGTTTGGTCAGCACTGAGCCCTGAGATCCATAGTGATCAACTGGTGTGGCCCAGGACAATTAATTGCACACTGCCAAGTCATGCTTCCCAGCCTGCCTTCCTGTACCTAGTGACCTCAGGGCTCCTCACTGACACAGTGTAGGGACTGAAGAGATAACAGACCAGTGTCAGAGGAGGTTTTTGCCTCTGGACCAAGAAGATGTGTGCCAAACTGGAATGGGTGAGAGGAAGCAAGGTGAACAGAGACACCTCCTGTGTCTCTGAGTTCTGTAGGGAGCCTTAGGTATGGGGTGCTTGTCATGACTTCCTGGGCTTCTGAGCTGTTTCTTAGCAGAATCGATTGCTTGCTGGATAATCAAGTATTGTGGGGTGGCGATGGTCTGATAGTGAAGGTGGGATAGATATGGTCTGCTTGATCTTGGTTAGAGAGACATATGCATCCTGCCCTGAAGTGCACAGAAGACTGACCCCTTCTGTTAGGGTGATGTGGACCATTCTTCACCAGGCTGAAGTTCAGAGGGCAAATTCTGCATTGGCCTCTGGAAAGATGGGCTATGAGAAAGTGTTTGGTAGCATGTCCCAGAGCTGTAGTGTGGACACCACCCTGATACGACCCAGTTGTTTACCTCTCTAATTCACGTCATCCCTGTCTCTCAGCCATGAAACAGAAAGCTCACTTGTCTATTGGTAGTTGAGGTTTAAAAGGAAAGTATGAGTGACCGTGTTACTGAGTCACCTGGGAAAAGTACCAAATCTCGCTGTGCTCTTAGCTCTGGTTATACAGCGCTGAACAAAGCAGGCACAGCTTGCAATGCCATGTGATGGGCCTTCACTTGAAGACTCTGGGTAGCCCCAAGTGTCATCACCTACCCCCCCACCCCAGGGAGCTCTGTTGAACACAGTTGTGATGTAGGTTTCAGGGGTTTTAGTAAGTCATTCAGAATCGATATTCAGGCACGGAGACCCTGGATTGGTGGCAGGGAGTTAGGAGAACACTCTATCAGCTTATACTATAACCCGTTAGTAACAGAGTGGAACAAGGCAGGCATCAGCCCAGGACAGAAGGATGCCACCACTATGGCAGTGACCCCCAGGAACAGCCTGCTAAGAGGAGGAGGTGGTGCCAGGGCCTTTGGATGAACTGGAACATCGTTAGATTGTCACCTGACAATTATATATCCTGATCGGCCAATGTCAGATTGTCACGCTTTCTCCATCCCAGAGACACTCTTAGGCAATGTCTTAGTTCCAGG
This sequence comes from Grammomys surdaster, assembly GCF_004785775.1. Classification (NCBI taxonomy): domain Eukaryota; kingdom Metazoa; phylum Chordata; class Mammalia; order Rodentia; family Muridae; genus Grammomys; species Grammomys surdaster. The sequence goes on along the minus strand of NW_021604595.1, from coordinate 11,597,541 downwards.
TGGCAAGACCAAAGCATTCTAGAGGGCCGAGTGGAGTTCTGGCACAGAGTATACTTGCCATAAGGAGGTAGGATCAGGTGTAATTGTCGTTACTTTAGGTACACTGCTAGGTACCTGGGGATGAATCAGAAGCTAAGTGAATCCCAGATGCTATACTGAGGAACAGACAACATATAAACAGAATAGAAGAATAGAGATAAAAATCAGTTCAACCTTCGATGGGTGCTAGGGAGGAACTTATAAGCTAGATAGGAAACTGATACCTTAAGGGGCTGGCTAGGGCGGGTCTCCTGCACAGGAAAATACACTGAAGTGTGAGAGAGATTGCTATGTGAGTAGAACAGGAAGAAGATCAGCCTAGGACAGTGCTTCTCAACCTTCTTAATACTGTGACCCTTTAATGCAGTTCCTCGTGTTGTAGTGACCCCCCCAACCATAACATTTTTTTGTTGCTACTTCATAGCTATAATTTTGCTACTCTTATGAATCGTAATGTAAACATCTGATATACAGGATATCTGATATGCAACCCCTGTGAAAGCGTTGGTCGACCCCAAAGAGATTACAACCCACAGACTGCGAAATGCTGGCGTAGTTGGAGGCAGTGGTACACACAAAACACCTGAGACTGAGAGATCTTGGCCAGCTCAGATACAGATAGTTCACTGAGTGGTCAAGGGGCAAAGAGGTGGAATAGGCTGGAAAGGGGGTGGGGTGGCCAGACCAGCTATCAAGTGCTTTCATGTTCTTGGGAAAGAGTTTGAGAGGACTAGGTAGAATACACTGAGTGGTTCGAATACAGTTGTGACATAGTCCTAGATAACACTATCAGATTGATGGTCTCTATGGGCTGACATCTTGAGGTGTTTGCCTTCCATCTGGCGGTAACTGTCCTTTGATTTTTATCTTCTGTTTCTTCCGGATATGCAAAGGAAGCCCCAGTCTGATGTCAAAGTCCGCTCTCCTTCCACATGCTCCTCCTCAAGCCTTAGTTTTTGTGATTAGCTAGACCTGCAGGAAGCCCCCCCTCGCCCCTCCCAGTCAAGGCTCCATTTGTATGTTGAGTCTTCTAGCAGGCTTCTTCCATTTGCTTCTGAGTCCTGATGGATTTCAGTACTAGCCCTGTGTAATTTAGGAAATTATATTTTGTTGTATTTCATTAACTTCAATATGTATGTTTTTAAAAGAACCTGCCATTTCTATTGAGAGGAGGATGCATATGTGTGTATGTACACGCAGAAGTTTGCTCTGAGGGGATATGCAAGCGATAAATGGAAGTGGTCTACTGCAGAGAAAGGGATGGGAGGCTGGCCTCAACTGGGAAACCTATTTGCCATGATATACTTTCTGACTGATCATTGTCTTTCCACATATGTGTCAAAACAATGGTCTGATGACTATAAAGGATGAACAGTTTTCTTCTGAGTACTCAAAGCCAAGCATTAAACTTGCTGATTCATAACTGTTAATTTTCTGAAAGCTAGTCCGAAATTCAAGTGGTGCATAATATAGTCACATGGTATCAAAGTTTGATTTGGGAGGCTTTGCCCTTTCTTAGTAGTTCCATAAACGTATGACATGTTTCACTGAGTGTGGCATCTTAAACTAGACAAAATACAGCCGTCAATTTCAGCCTATGAAGAGTCAATGTAATTTCATTTTTTCTGCATCGAAAGCTCTGAGCTTGGGACCATGTCGTATCCCTTTCTGTGTTCATTGTAAAATGTGGAGATACCTAAAGTAGGTGCAGCATTCAGGTAGTAGACGGTTCAAAGGTCATGCTAAGGAATTCTGATCTCTTTCAAATTACCCCAGACTATAAGTTAGAGGCAAATACAAATAAAATAAAGTATTCCTGTCCTACTTTGCTTTCCATTGCTGTGATAATCCATGATCAAAAGCAACTCAGGGAAGAAAGGGTTTGCTTCATCTTACAGTTCTCAGATAACAGTTCTCAGAGAACGCTTATAACACCTCAGGTAACGTTCTACCACAGAAGGAAGTCAGGGCATGAACTTGGAGGTGGAAACGGAAGCAGAGACCATGGAGGACGCTGTTGAATGCTTGTCTAGTCATGATTTACTCAGCCTGCTGTCTTATACAACCCAAGGCCACCCTCCTGGGTGTGTCACCACTCACAGTGGGCTGGGCCCTCCCACATCAGTCACTAATCAAGAAAGTGCCCCCACAGGCTTGCCTCTGGGCCAATCAAGTTCCCCCTTCCCAAATGACTCTGTTTTGTCAATTTGACAAATCTAACCAGGACATTTCTTAACTTTCACTTTGGAGAATTCTGTTTTTTATTCTCGCCACTTAGATTTTAATAAAAAGAAAGACCCTGCCTCCGTCTGCCACCGTGATAGCTAACCTTTTCTTTTAGCATCTTAAAGGCAGAGAGGTTTACTGTGGCTCACCCTTCTGGGGAGCATGGCACGGTGACTGGGGTATTCATGTATGGCAGAGCCTGGAAAGTTGCTGGCTTACATTTTCACGGACCAGGACACAGAAGACATAGGTGGAAAAGGGGCCATGTTATACAAAAACCATCTGAAGGTCTGCCCTAGGGGACCCGACTCCATTAGCCATGCCTCCAGCCCAGAAGGTTCACAACTTCCTAAATCAGCACTGCCAAGTTGGGCCTAAGTGTTCAAGCACACAAGCAGATAGAGCATTCATATACAGTAAATAAATAAATAAATCTTTTTAAAAAAGAACATAAATAAAACACACACACACACACACACACACAGGGGGGATATTATAAGAATCTTTTCTTGTTTTTTGTTTTGTTTTAATCTTATGTGTGAGCTGTGTGGCTCTTTCAGGCTGCCCATAGCAACTGATTGTGATTTGCCTTGTGCTCTAGCAGGGGCTTGATTTTGCCAGCTGCAGATAGTTTCTCTGTGATTGTGCGATGTTTGGAATTCTGAAGACTTTTCATGGAGGCAGGGTCTTTCTTTTTATTAAAATCTAAGTGGTGAGAATAAAAAACAGAATTCTCCAAAGTGAAAGTTAAGAAATGTCCTGGTTAGATTTGTCAAATTGACAAAACAGAGTCATTTGGGAAGAGGGAACTTGATTAGCCCAGAGGCAAGCCTGTGGGGGCACTTTCTTGATTAGGGTATATACATGCTAGGGCCCCAAGAGCGTGGGGGTGGGCACAGGGGGCTGGTGGTGGGCTGTTAGTTGGTTGTTGGTTGTTGTTGTTAAGGTTTGTTAAGTAGTCATGTGCAAAGAAGAAATTCGATATCCTAACTGTGAAGATCAATTTTGCCCCAAGGAACTCTAGGCTTCTAAGCAGCAGAAAGTAGTCTAACGATAAGACAATGTCACCCCCTTCTAATCCCGGACTTTATTCAGGGATTTCAGTCCTTTCCTTCCCATCCGTTTGTCTCTTATCTAGTGTTAGGGGGTTGAAAGGGTGGAAGAAAAAAGAACCCACACAGTAGCTGAAGTCCAGCTACACTGCCCTGCACATCTAGTGGTTTTTATGTGTTAGTCACAGACTTAGGTTCAAGAAACAGAGATTTCCCCTCCCTTCCATCAATGTCTGTTCTATATATGAAGAGTCTGCTGGAAAGCTGTTTAGTCCAAGAAGAGGACCTGATACTGAGCATAGACGAACTGTCATTTTTCCCAACTTTATTTCTGATTCCATTGGCCAAACTAGATATCTAAGTATTAGCTTTCATTTATTTTAGGGAGCGTGTTTGTATATACATACGCATACATATTATATAAACTCTTGACTTTCTCCCACTTATCTGGTGCTTGTAAACTCATTGCCAAGCTTCATCAGGGTGATTTTAAAAAAGACTTTCCCAGAATTCTAATTATTATTAAATTCTAAGTACATGTAATGTTCAAAGTTTAACATCTTTAAATGGGTGAAAATTCTCTTGCCTATTTTGAATTTTTCTCATATCTAGAATTTATGTTAGATCTAACAAGAAGGATCGCCAGTCTCACCTGGCAAGGATGCCAGGTGAAAGTTTGCCCCTCTTTCTCATCTGTCCTCCTTTTAGGCGAGCCTAGAATAATTGCCAAGTTCATGGGCAATGAATGCTTTATACAACATGGAGTTCATAAATGCTAGCTTTTGCATAATGCTAAACACTGACATACAGGCGTGTTAAGTGTCCCATATCTATTCAGTGTACATATAATTATGGTCTTGGTCACAGGCATTTTTAAATGTCAAATAAAATGTGCATCTTTTTAACCCTGGAAGGCTGCCATTCCTGTCCCCTGTCATATTCATTTAAAGAAGCAAGCTTACTCTGCTCTCCTGTTGGAGTGACCTAGGATGGAATATTAATTGTATGGCTGCATGGGACACACAAGAGGGAAACCAGGTCTAGCCTTTGTTGGCATTTTGAAGAGATCTCACATAACAGGAATGAGCAGGAATCAGTGAGCATGTGTTTTGCGACAACCACAGAAAACAGTGTCACTATCTGGCTCAAGACATTGCAGTTTTCTAAGGGCTTTTGTAGGACCATGTAAAGCAAAACAAAACCTCATGAGGAGCATGTTGAGGGTCAGCAAGACCATAAATTATTCTAGCACAGAAGTCAGAAGGCCATTAAAAGCTAAAAAAACAAAAAAAATTACAGGGTGTAAAGTGGCCCAGGGAGGCTGAGCGAGGTCTGCATGGAAGGCACATTGGAGTCTGCTTATCTCTGGGTGGACTGACACACGACTCCAGTCCCATCCAGCCTCATTACTGCTCAAGTGTGAAGGGTCCACTTGGAAAGAATGTGCCCTTTCACACACAAACATTGCTGCATTCTGAGACACGAGTCAGCAATGTGCTTCAGAAAATTAGCACCAAACATTTCCACACAGTGCACTCAACTTATTAAATGGACCAGTTGCAACCGCCCTCCCAGGGTGAGTGGTCCCTCTGGTTTCTAGCACCTGGACCTCTTGTTTCAGAGATCAAGGCCCTCAATGGAGGATGACATATTTTGTAATCCATCCCATCTTAGTAAGGGTGTTTTCTTTGTTGGCAATCAGTTTGTAGGGAAAGCTATATGTTAATCTCTCAAGTCCCGTTCCCAGGACTTCCAGACAGCTAAATGACTTATACAACTATCGTGGTAACCCTATAAGGTTCTTGTCTTGTAGCTATGTGGACTGTGACTTCCTTCCTTCCTTCCATTACAGAGATACTTGACTCCTGTCATAAGAGTGTATTCTCTTGGCTCATGATGTTTTCTGTGATTCTAAGGACCATATTCTCACTGAAGCTACCCAAGCACAGTGATGTGGTGACTAGAGACTTCAGCTGCTGGTGTCTTCCCTTAGTTGTTTGTCTCCATGGCTTTGCTGACATTTCGATGTTTTATATCCCAGTGGAATGAATGCCTTCCACTTCAGGCTAAAATTAGTTTATCTTATATGAATGGAAATTGGATTACTAATTTTTTTTAAAAAATTATAGTTTAGAATTAAAGTTCCATGTTGTAAGAGGCCAGTTCATTTAGCACAGTAAAGAGACAAGAAATAAAACAGTCTATCTAACCTGGGATTGAAAGGGACTATATTAACTCTTCTGCCCAGTGTGAGTCATAATACTGAATCATAAACTGTCTCCAGTATTATCCTTCTGCTGAGAGGACTCAACTGTCTACCAGCTACCCCATCCCAATCTTTAACAACCCTCTCAGCTCTAATCTGAGCATCTCTTGATTCAGTTTGTGTCAGTTTTCTTTTTACTCTTGAAAATAGAAATCAGTGAGCAAGCCAGATGGTTTAGTGGGTAAAGGCACCTGCTGTCAAGCTGAACAAACTGAGTTCAGTTCCCCAGAGCCAACGTGGTAGAAAGAAAGAACTGACTCTCAAAAATATCCTCTGATCTTCATACACTTGCTTTTCTCAACACACACTAAAAAAAAAATTAATGTAATAAATTTTAAAATTATATTGACTGGTAGGAGAGAGGCGAAGGTTGGGGAAGGATGTTTGAAAAAAGTCATATGGAAACCAGCTACCTTTTAAGGTACACACACACACACACACTCCAAAACAACAACAAAACCTCTATTTTTTATTGGAGTTAACATGAAAGAATAACCCATCTGGAAACTACAGATTGCTGAACAAAAAGCCCAGTTCAAACTATAGGAAATCTTTCCTTTGAGTCATTGTTCAGGAGTGTCCCAAAGGCACCTCAAATCAATACAGGCTATGGCCATTGTTCTTGGTTGCCTATCAGAACTTTATGATAAGATTCTATTGCTGAAGACAACTGAGCCATAGGCTATGGAAAAATCAAGCTAATATTCAGACTACAGAGGGGGAACTCATCTACAGTTTGTAGATTTGTGAGCTACAGTAATGCCCTACATGGCAAGATATGCCAGTAGGTACAACAACGGCACAGATGTTATGAATGTAACTAGCCACTTTCTGATCAGATTTAAGGCCTGATTTACACACATGGTAGAGTAAATCTGGTCAAGAACCCATGGCTGGGGAGCTCAGGGTTAACCTACTACTGCTATTTACTAGATAGACACGGTATCAAACTGCCTTCTAAATTCACAGATCTCTCTCTATTCGTAGATTAGCGATGTTCTCAGTCCTCACCAGAGAAGCTTCTCTGTACAGTAGATGGCAGTTAACGCCGAAGCTTACAGCTGGTCAAAATGTAGAAGAGAAATGTCTGTGGAGTGCTCAGCCATCAATTGGGACATTTATGTCATGTTCCTTCTCCACAAGGCTTAGAGATTGTCACAGACAAGGCAATAAAAAGAACCTAAGAGGCAATAAAAAGATCCTAAGAGACAGAAAGCAGGGAAGACTGGGGCAAAACAGTTTGTTCTGGACATAGCAAGACTGTTTCACAAATGAACTCAGAGCAACTGTGATTGCCTGTACAAGACACAAGATAAAGCTGGTCAACATTACAACATGTAGGAGAGAGCCGCTCATGAGTGCCCCGCCAACTGAGTTGCTGTTGACATCCGATGGCTACTAGGGTTTTTATTAAGGGTGTTGCCTTTGGTAGGTCAGCTATGCTCCAGTGGGTGACCCCACACCTGTGCATGTAAGGACAGTAGAAATCGGATTCAGTAGGTTATTTGAAGAAAACAAAAGGAGATAAAATTGAGATGCAGTTGGGGGGAATGGGAGGTAGGTCCAGGAGGAGTTAGGGGCAGAAGTAGGGATGAATATAACCAAAAATACATTGTAAGCATGTGTGAAGCTCTTAACAAGTTAGTAAAAGCACTATATTAGAAAAAAAAAACCAGAAACCAGCAGGCAATTGTCCTATAGCATACTCTCCTAATTATTGTAGTTGACAGAGTGGTATCCGAGATGCTTAACCTCCTGTACCATCTCCAGCCTTTTGATACACACACTGATTCTCCAAGTGTGGGCTGAAATTCAGCAACATCAGTATCCCCTGAGGACCTCTTAAGTGAGCATCTGGGAGCCCACGCCAGAACTACTAAGCTAGAGTGTCGGGTATAGGGCCCAGCAATTTGACTTTTCATTAGCCCTCCAGGATGTATGCTGAGTTTGATGTGGATTTGGTATGTAGACAGTTGACAAGACCAGTCACAAGAAAGAAGCCCCTGCACCACATCTAAAACTTCAAAGTAATCTTGAAGATTCTTGTGGTTGGCAGATATGATCAGGGGCCCCTTGGAGCCTATGAATGATTCTAGGATTTTTTAAGAATTTAAAATAAAATTTTTAAATATTGAACATTTACTGAAATCTGCCTGTGAACTGAGCACATGCCTTTCACCTGAATCTGCTCAGAAGGTCTTAGGCAAACCATCCCAAATTTCTCCACTGTAATTACCATCTCAACACTACAAGAAAAAGTTCTGAATTGCCAGTTTTAAACTTATTATTTATTCTTTAGACATGGGCCCCTTAACAAAGATTTAGATGGGTTTTATAACCCCCTTTCTCTTTTCCTTTCCAACAGTGGGCACTAAATGGATTTCAAGATCATTTGATTTGCTTTGAAAGATCAAAGAGGCCCTGATCATTCTGTTTCCTCCTGCCCATCTGTGCTCTAAAGGTCCTTGAAACTTGTGGCAGTCAGGAATATCTCAGGCTTTGGTAACGATTCCTCTTATTTTGGTGGGTATATGGCACAAGAGTGTATATATAGCCTTTTATGTCTATGTTGATTTAAAAAAAAGTTTAAGTGATTGCTTAAACATTCATCCTTTCAAAATTTTTGGCTTGAGTTTATACAGATGGAAATTTCTGGTAGCTTTCTGCAACTTGTAATAAACTCATCGGAGTTAGTGGGGAATAGATATCATCTTCCTCGGATCTGTGGTGAGGAAAAGCTGTTATTCAAGGGTTAATGGTGTCCAGGCCTTATTTATGTTTGTGGGATTGGGGTGTGCAAAATGGGCCTCTTGCGCTCGGTCCAGGTTTATGGAAGATTAGCTGTTCTACACAGAAATAGAAGAACAGCCCAGAAGAATTGGGAAAAGAATGCGTAGCATGGACAACAGAATTTTTCCCCCAGTGTGTGGCTACAGAGGGACGGAAAAGGAGGAGATGAGGTTTGAAAATCAAGTGCAGACTTCACTGCTCCTCTCCTGATTAATGCCAGAAAACATTCAGTCTGGGGGATGCCCTGAGCCACCGACCACATTCCACCAACCCGCCTTGACTCAATAGAAACCCCCAGGCCCCTCTGAGACAGACTGGCAGAGTTGAAACTGCCAGCGCTGTTTGTTGATTTCGGTTGACAGCCCAGCCTGTGGCTGTGCTTGAACTCGGTGCTGTATTTAGCTGGAGGGAAAGCAGCCATACAGGGTTGAATGTTTAGGAAGCCTTCCAGGGAACATGGCACCTATGAAACAACAGGATCCAGGGGACTGGATTTGACCATGGAAATATGTCATCTCTCCACAACCCCTCTTACCAAGAGGCCTTTCAATTCAGCATTTGTTACCAAACTGTCTGACCACCTACTGCATACAGAGCTAGAGATTATTAGCCACCTCCTGTATACAGAGCTAGAGATTGTTAAGCCCGAAGTTTTTAAATTATTTTAAAAATAATTATGTAAATTTCTATATCCTTTCTAAACCCCTGAAGTTGACTCTCTACTAGTTAATTGAATATACTGGTAGGGAAAATCTTTAATGGTATTATACTCAAATATATTTATTTGCCCTACTTAAAAATAAGAATTATACATTTCTTTTAGGTCAAGATCTTATTTATCATCTATTAATAATAAAATGGTGGCCTTCATACTGTGTGACCCTCCCCCAAGGTGTAATAGCTACAAAGAATCCCAGAAACCCTAAATGTCCAAGGAGTCAGAGATCACACAGTTCAGTATCCCAAACTTAATAAGAACACCCTGAGCCCAGGAAGGCCCTACTGCTACAGAGGCTGATGAGTAGCCAATTCCAGGACCTTACGAGAGCCTTAATGGCTTAATCCCCCTGCCTCAGGCTCCTGAGTGCTGAGATTACAGGTGCATACTGCTATGCCTAGCTGGCAGGAACCTCATACTGAGGTCTCAGGGACTCTGCTGCATTAAGAACTGAAGCACTAAGAGAGACACGCCGGTCCCCGAGTCTGTCTCTGTATTTATGTCTTATGCATTTCTTCTTGTGTTGTTAACTAGAATCACGAGGCATGAAACCCAACCAGTACGTCTGTTAGTGTCCCTGAGATCAATTTCCAGGGGCTTCGGAATACACAGTTGTATTCTTCAAATCTTGTTCCAAGTGTTTACAGAGCATTAAAAAAATGTTGGTTCTCAAGATGAGGGGAAGCTCCGAGAGGACAGAGAGAGAGAGAGAGAGAGAGAGAGAGAGAGAGAGAGAGAGGGGAGAGGGGGCAACACTCTCACACTGTGGCTTCTGCAGTGAGCATCGATTCTTGATGATTTGAGAACAAGCATTCTTAGGCTGTGAAAGAATAGGAAAGGTGTGAAGTCAGGATACTGGGGCTGACCCTTTCCCTGCTACACTTGGACACTCAGGTTGGAGACTGGGTCCCTTTGAGTAATACCCTCCCCATCCACCCTCAGCCCCTGCACACTGGAAAATGCCATGTGGAAGGCTTCATCAAAGGTGCATAGTTACCTCAGGATGCCACACACTTAGGAGTCTAAATAGTTGAATAATTCCGAAGCGCATGTTAAATGGTGTCAAAGGTCAGTAATAAACATGGCTGTTACAGCATCCTTGGGTTTTCAAAGGTATGTCTAAGAGAACAGGCTTACTCTCCATCCACATCCCTTCTCTTCTGGTCCTAGAAGCTGAGAGCACCCGCCGAGATGCATGGCATCCCCAGCTCTGTCTACAGGTGTGATGTTGGTATCAAGGGTTAGGTTCTAAGAGGGAACGTCAGATGGGTCCCATTGAGGGCTGGGTTCAAAGCATCATGAAGTCAGACAATGCTATTGTCAGATACAGTGTAGAGGGAGAAATCAATGGCAAAGAAGGAAATAGCAAAGAACGTTCAAGAAGAAGGCATGACTTGCAGGAATATACTGTTGGCATAGTAACTCACCGCTACACCTTTGTCCACTTGTCATGGGAACTAGCACCCTAGTAGGGCAAATGGGTACTCTCCAGGGATAGCTGCTTCTAGCTGACTGTTTCTGTCTCCCCATCTAGCTGAACAGACTTGACTGAAGAAGTAGTATTAGTGGCGCACACTGATATGAAATGGAGTCAGGCCAGGACTCGTCCTCACTGCTGTCTCCTTTGACTGTAACCCGGTTTAAATTGACTCATTAGATTTCAGACCGCATCTGTTTCTCAGCTATCCCCAACCCCTTTGTTAAGTTTACATGGGCTCTCGTCCCTTAGTTAGGCTTTTCTACTGATACTGCAGTGGTGACAGACACTTCATCTTACAGATGCCTCTTATCTTGGAGTCACCCAATCTTCTCTTTGGGTAGTGAAAGCCCCTACCAATGAAAATCTGCCGTCTGTGCATGAGTACGCGCATGCGCATTGTGTACGCATGTGTTTTAAACTGGACTTTTTTCATGTTTTTAAGAAATTATAAAATTACATTTACTTATGTGAGGGGCAGGGCAGAGAATTACTTACAGGTGTCTGTTCCCTCCATCTACCAGATGGGTCCTGGGGGTGGACCTCAGATCATCGATCTTGGAGGCAAGCATACTCACCCACTGAGCCACCTACCTCTCTGGTCTGGGAATCTTAGCAAAATGAAACAAATGTATCTGTGAAGATGATTGTGATAGCTCTGAGAGCACAGGACAGTGTCTCCCTCAGCGCCTGGTGTCTCCATTGGCAGATGTTGAAATGGAGGTTACACAGCAGAGGGGGCCAAACCCGGGATGGAGTTTAACAGTGATATGGTTGTTTTTGGGTCAGGGCCAAGTTAGTCTATAGCTTGTCCGTTTTGTATGCTTTGGTAAGGTTGTGTTAAATTTGGATTAAGAAAACTGGAGGGATTCAGGGATGGACAAGTAAGCAAATCCATCTGGTCTTGAGGCTGACAGAATATTCTCTCAGATAACTATTTTAAACTCTCAAATCTTAGGACAAATTTCACTAGGTTTACATAGGGAACCCTCCATTTTGGTGCCTATGAAAGTTGGCTTAGACTTCAGATAGATTTTTTTGAAATGCAGTAGCCTTTAGGCAACAGAAATTTACAAAATTAATCTGTTATAAACTGGAAGCAAATAAAAGTGGTTATGAATTCAAGCTATAAAGTAATCAGAGACCCATAATAAGCATAATAGGGAATAAACATACTCGTACTTTAGAACAGAGGCAAAGTTAAAATTCCCTTAAGTCAGAAAATAAACAGAATTAGGCTGGGATATAGCTCAATAGCAGACTGCCTAGCATGCAAGAGCCTCCCCCCCCCAAACATACTCTTAAACACACTAGCGTACCTGTTAGAATTCTGATAGGCAATGATAGCCAGAGCTATTCTTATTTGTGTATACATTTGGGAGTAACTGCATGTGGGGACCTGAGGTCAGACTCTGGCATTGTTCTCAAGATGGCTACCCACTTTTTTCTTTTTTCCTTTTTTTTTTTTTTTTTTTGAGACATGGTCATGACTTTGGGACTCAGGCCTTAGACTGGGATGGATGGCCAGAGAAACCCAGGGATCTTCCTGTCTCTGCCTCCCCAGTGCTAAAATTCTAAGCTTGTGCTACTACATTTGGCTTTTTTTTTTTTTTAAAATGTGGGTTCTGGAAATCAAACTCAGGTCTTTTATGTATGTGCATGGCTGTTTTGCCTGCATGTACATCTATGTACCGCCAGGTCTCTGCAATGCCCTTAGAGGCCAGAAGAAAGTGTTATTATCCCCTGGAACTAGAGTTATAGACAGTTGTAAGCCAAGATGTTGGTGTTAGGAATTAAACCAGGGTCCTCTGGAAGAGCAGCCAGTGCTTTTAACCACTGAATCATCTCTCCGAGCCTCTAAAGCTGCTGTTATATGAAGAGCCCATAGAAGAAAAATGTTGAATTATATGTAAAATGTTCAAAATTGAGAAGGAAATACGAATGTTTAAAGTGTTCTTTCAGTGGCTGTTTGTTTCATTACCAGTTATCAAAGATCAGAAAAGACTTCATTTACAGGTTTAACACCCTGTCCAGCTGTAAAGCCATCCCTACAGGTCTTAGGTCCCAGCTTCCCCTGGGCAACTCTTCCTTGTGGGTTGTGTAACTAATTGTAGATCATTGTTTTCACAAATTCCCGACTACAGAAAACCACCTTTATCGTGGGCTAAGAGTCTTAATGACACACAGTTTGTCATTAACATCCCTGGTTCTGTATTCTAACCTCTTCTCTGGTTTTCTCACTTAATTTTATCCTGTTGCATGGCTGGATTCTTGTAAAAGACTTCCAATATTGTGGAATGGTGTAGGTTTCAGGTGCTCCCCTCATGTACAGTGGGGTTATGTCTCAGTGAACTCACTGGAAGTTGAAAAAACGTGTGGAGTACACCTCCCAAGCTTAAGGGGTATCCTAGTTCAGACACACAGTCAACTGAGTAGTGTCATGAGGGTTGACCAACTCTTAAGTGCCACTGCTTAGCAGCTCCAGAGAAGACTGTGGTCATCTCACCAGTCCAGGGCAAATCAACATCCAAATAGAAAGCATGGTGTCACGGGGCTTCCTACAGTTTTGCACTGTCATGAAGTAAAGATAAACTTCAGAAATTTCCCCACTCTTCCCCTTCAGATTATCTTGGGAATTCCCCCAGATTCTGAATCGGAAGTAGTCACTTTTGTATAAGGAGTGCTTCTTTGCCCCTCCCACCTTTTCTGGAACTCCTTTTTTCTCTAGACCGCCACTGGAGGTTCAGGATGAAACCCCACTGCTCTTAAGTGGTGCCTCCCCCTTGTGGTAACCCTGGGAAACTGCAGCGGGTCCAATCTTGGATTTGGCAATAATTCAATTAGTTGTGGTTGTAGGACTGGGGTCCCCATTCCCTTGATGGCTGTTAATCGAAGTTCTTACGTTCTAGAAGCTGCCTATTCTTCAGAGCCACTTCCAGCTCATCATGCCTGGCATCTCTCCACTACCCTTTCATACTAGCTTTCCATTGCTGTGACAGAAGTGCCAAAGAAAAACTACTTAAAAGGAAGAGAGGTTGGAGGTTTCAGTATGTGGTCAGTTTGGCACTGTTGCATTTATACAAGTGGCAGGCAGAAGGTCATGATATGAGGACAGAGGGTAAGCAGACTGCACCCCAAAGAGGGCTGAGAATGGAAAAGTCCAGAGTCCCAGAATGCCTTTCAGGGGCATATTCCCAAGTGACCAAACTTCCTTCCACTATACCCCACCTGCTAAGGGTTCTGCCTCCTCCCAACATCTCTAGAGACTGGGCAATAGGACTTGAAGATGTGCCCTCAGGGAGACCTTCTATGATATGGCCAGTGCACAGCACAGCTGGATAAAACTCTGGGTCTTTAAAGGGTTCCTAAGATTAGAATTGGCCCAAGTGAATAAGTCACTCCAACCCTGGTTAACTCAAAACTTACTGATTAGTAATCTTAATCATAAGTTGAACGTCGCCTTGCCACATCATATACCATAATTGGGGCATGTTACCAGTACTTACGCTAAGAAAACTTACGCAGGGGGCTCTGGGAATTTGCTTAACACAGCTAGAACCCCCAAACTATTAGTGTTCCTTCAACCTTAAGATTGTGTTTTTTATCTTCTGCATTTTGATCTTTATTGTTCACTGGTGAGCCTTTCCAAATCCTTCTCCAGGACTTAGCTTGAACTAACAAGGGAAGTATAGAACTTATCGCACCCATACCAACAATATGGAATATCAAACCAGTATCTTCTCTCCCAAATCTACCAGTCATGTAGAGATGCTTGCCAAGGAGAATTAGCTGGATAAAGTCCAGGACACACAATGATTTATTCACCAGCTCCTGATGCCCCTCTTTTATTTCAGGGTTGCTTACTTCTACATAAAATATTCATATTCTCTTCATTTTTATCCTTCATTCCCGTCTCTGAATTCTTCACTAAAGACATGACTTCTCTCTCTCTTGTTCTCTTTTTCTCCCTGTATCTCACTCTTTAGCAGGCCAGTGCAGGGAGATGTGGTCCAAGAGGCAGGGAGCCCATATACTAACTAGATCCAGCTCAGTCCCCAAACTGTGTATGCCATCTGACCTCCTGGTGGTGTTGTTTCCTTGTTGGTGACTCATGTGTGTCCTTGTTAGCCTGTTATAAAATGGCCTTATCTACATGTCTTTCAAAATCATACGGTGTGATACTAAGTTCCAGAGTCAGCTACTCACTATCACCACAAAAACTCATGGGAGTTACTCAAGGACTCATCCCTGGTTTCCAGCATTGAACTGTAAGCATCACTACCTCCTTCCTGGAGGGTAGGGGCTGCCAACCTCCACTAAGGGCTTTGGCACTAACAGAACGATGGGCTGGTGTACACAGAAAACATGTTGGATGTGTGGAGAATGGCAGGGTGATTAACAGCAAGAACTTTAAAATAAGCTCTGAGGGCTCAAATCAGATATACAGGCCCTGCCATGGATAGGCTTCAGGAATTGGGGGAAGGTTGTCACCAGTTAGGATGAAGTGGAGAGGCGAGAAAGGGGTTCAAGTGGGTAGAGTTGATCGCTCTGCTGGACACACAGCAAGATTAATGTCTAGTACATACTGTTCCTGCGCTTGGAGGTCATGCTCATCATAGTTTGGATTGGTACCTGCGTGTGTGCATGTGCGTGCATGCGTGTGTGTGCATGTGCGTGTACGTGTGTGGGGTGTTGCTGGTAATTGTAGCATTTCAGGCACACACACTGCCATTGAGTTACATCTCCTGGCCCTAAAATATTAAAGATGGAGGGAAGACAATGACCTGATTGGTTCCTGTTATAACTTATAGTGAGTACTTAACAGGGCAATGTGTTTGATATTAAGGTTTTCCTTTGTCTCTGCTTGGTGGACTTCCTAACACAATCTCCGTGTCCAAAAATAGAACAAGAGGAAATAGAACACAGCAGAGCTGTAGAAATGCTAGTGTAGACCAGAAACCAAATAGTTGGCAAGGACATCTTGCTAATCTCTTGTGGATTGGTGCAGTTTAAATTAAGGTCTGACCCTGATGCTTGAGCATGCGTTAGACTTCTGTGTTAGGCTGTCTTGGTCAGTCAGTGGCCTGAGGAGACCAGCCCTCTAGATGGTGAAGCCAGCAGTTAGTCAGATGGAGAATGTCAAGGGAGGCTCTGAGCACATTCATACTCCATTCGGGAATAGTTAGATCTTCTCCCCAATTCTGAGGACATACAGGCTGTTCCACTGTCAGGTGGCTCTTCTCGTTCACACAAATTGGGTGGATGAGCCAGTATCAAAGTCTTTGCGATCATAAACCCCACGTATTAGCTGCTGGAGTGCCCTTGGGTTCTGACCTAATATAGGATCACAGCCAAGAAGCCAGTCTCAAAACATGCGGCCATTGAGTCACTGAGGGCAATGCGCAAGTTAAAAGCAGGCACTGAGAGAAAGCTTTTCTCCAAATGGAGAACTTCTCAATTAAAGCACTGACCATAATCATCTTTTACACCAGTGCATCAGAATGTGACTTTCTCTGGAGTTTATATATCAAAGCATCTCTATAAGGCTCATGGATTAGACTGGATCCACAGGTTTGTACCGTTGAGAGGGGTGGAGCTGTCGAGAGGTGGTGTGAGTGGGAAGACTTTGTGTCTCTGTGGACAGTGCCCTCAAGGGGGACACAGGGTCCCTGACGCTTTGTTCTCTTTCATCCCTACCATCAAGTAAGCCGTTCCTTTTCACGTGTTGCCTTTCACGTGTCGCCTTTCACGTGTCATGCTCAGAAACATACAAAACAGTGAGCAAAGGAAACCTTTCATCTTTACAAGTTGATTATTTCAGGCATTTTGTTATTGGGATGGAAAGCTATCATAGGTAAAGGAAATAACACTGCAGTGTTAGGGGGAAGTACTCTAGAATGGTAGATAAGCAAAACTTGTTCCCCTCCTATTTCTCATGTGAACCTGTGGCTGCTTGATCCTTTTTATCAGGACCAACTTCAATTCTTATCACCAGGTTCTTCAGTTAACCAGAAGTATCAATCATTTAACCACCACTTTTAAAGGGAGAGGAATCAGAAAAAGAGATGAACAGATACAAGCACCAATCCCCCATCAAATTTTGACTCTGGAGGAACTAACCTTCTGATTTCATCAAGAAAACAGTGCTTTGTTTTTGTGTGTGCATGTTCATGTGTGCGATTAAGAACATGTGGGATCGTATACTGGAGAATATGTATGTGTTCATGCATCAGGAGGTGTTGCCCACCTTTTTGTGTGTGTGAGACAGAGTTTCTTACTGGCCTGGAACTCGCCAAGTAGGTTAGACTAGCTGGCCAGTAAGCCCCAGGGATCTGCCTGCCTTTGTTTCCCAAGGACTGGGTTGACAAAAACCACCACCCTCAGTGGTTTTTGTTTTGATTTTTGTTTTCATGTGGATTCTAGATATTGAATTCTTAAGCAAAGCTTGGTAATGGCCAGGAAATCTCCATAGCCCATGCCTTGTTTTTGAACAAGGACAGTTGGGACACATCTATGTGGATGAGCGTGTGTGTGTGTGTGTGTGTGTGTGTGTGTGTGTGTGTGTGTGATTTGAGAAGAGTCGAGTGCATGCTCTCATCTCCAGGTCCTCTGGGGATCAGCATCACTGATTTCTTACTTCTTTCTAGTGAGTGTTAATGTGGAGGTCCTCAGGACACTCGGTCATTTGTGAGAGATGAGGTTATGTGTTTACAAAGCCAGCAAGCTGCTTGCTTTAAATCTGGAGCAAAAGTTCTGCATATGTGTATGTTTTCTTTTAACCTTCTTCTAAGTGGATTGTAAGAGTCACCTCCTGGCGTTGTAGACATGGGATGCTGGGTTGCACTTGGGGCCCGTCTTGTTTCATCACCTCATATTGCAAAGGGAAAACACAAGGATTGGAAATGAATTTCCCAGTGTCCTCCAGCCCAGCCAGTCCCATCTGTGGGGGGCAATTGTGCTTTGGGTCTAACAGGTGAATAAACTCAGGGTGACTCCATGCCCACATGTTACAATTGGATTGCTTCCTTGAAGATATTTAAAAAGCATAAAATAGACCAAATCCATGGCTGAGACAGTTTTGTTCTGCTGATTTTTCTCATAATTTACAAAGAATTTCAGTAGATCAAAAACAAGACAAAAATGTACAAATTAGAGCCAGAGAAGCATTCCAGATCTCCTAATCTCACTGTGCTGGGATCTAAAAGAATGTTCTTCAAACAGTCCTTTTTCCACATAACACATGGAAGAGTCGCTACGATGTGCTTGTTGTATACTCATGAGACATTTGTTTTATTGAGACAAGGTCACTCTCTGTATAGCCAAGGTTATCCCTGAATTTAAAGCAGCCCTCTTGCCTTGGTCATAATGAACAGGAAGACTGTGCATTCCCACACCAAGTCTGTGGCACACGTTGTATTCTCCTTTGCTGAAGTGGACTTGAGATTAAAAATAGGTTTATTATCTTTAATGATAATTATAATTAATTATTTATATTCATTAAATATTTA
Source organism: Grammomys surdaster (assembly GCF_004785775.1). Classification (NCBI taxonomy): domain Eukaryota; kingdom Metazoa; phylum Chordata; class Mammalia; order Rodentia; family Muridae; genus Grammomys; species Grammomys surdaster. The sequence continues at coordinate 11,579,465 of NW_021604595.1, read as the reverse complement.
ATAACATCCTATATTAAATTATAATTAATGATTATAATTATCATAAATTATAACTATAGTAAATATGATATAATAATGATAATCATAATAATTCCACCATGGAATCATGTTATTTAACTTAGTATCACAATGTGTGACATATTTCAGCCCTTCTCATTCAGATTTGGAAAGTTCCTCCCCACCTGAACCTCTGGCAGCTGTAGATCAGGCTGAAGTCTTTACAGAGTTCTACATTATCAACATACACAACTCACAAAGATTCCTTTCTAGTAGATGGCATTTAACCACAAACTAGCTTCCAAAGGGAGGTGCTTCTACAGTCTCAGTCACAAACTGCCAGACTATTGGCTCCAGCCAAAGGGTGGCCTCATTCAGAGCCAGTAACCCTGAAACACTGCTCATCACCCTTCATGAGAGTACACAGAGAATGCAGGTGCATGCCTGTGATCACTGGGAGGCTGAGGCAAAGGGACAGTGAGTTCAAGACCCAGCTCAGTCAGCGTAATGAGACCCAACTCAAAATAAATGAATAACAACGGGTGAAACAGGTGTCTCATAGATCTCTTGCCCATCCATGTAAGTAAGAGCCTGGGATTCCTCTCCAGTGATAGGGGATGGACTTATTACTTTACTTATTACTTATTATTTACTTATTACTTTAAGTGTGTTGCCTCAGAAGCTTCAGGTCACAGCCTGTTCACCTTCCAGAAGCCAGAAGGCAGAGAAAAGAACAAGCAGGGTCCAGGCTTGTCTTTCAAGGGCACCCACCAACACACATGGCCTTCCTCCCATGATGCCTCTCTTCTTTAATGTTCTATCTTTTCTCTCTAGACCCATGGGCTGGTGACCCAAGTGTCTTGACACATGGGTCCTTGAGGGATACTTATCCAAACCATAGCTATGTTACAGTAAGAACAATGTCGTCAGGAGCTAGGGAAAGGACAGCCTTTTGTAGCTGCTGATTGAATTTTATTAATATATGAAACATATGTTAACATATATGTTAGTTAACATATTAACATAGCAAGACTGTCTCTGTAGACTCCATGGGTCTGAATATAGAGGCAGAGGGTATGTTCATAGCAACAAGATGGATTGTGGGAACTGTCTAGAGAAGAAAATTTAGGAGGGAAAGGTCAGCTGCAGCATGAGGAAGAGGCTTAGGTTGCAGGCATGTGTGAGTACATGTTCGAGTTGTGGTTGTACACCTGTGTCACCTCTAAACCAGGGCTCTTCAGCGTCTAAGGTTTTATCATAGCAATGGGATGAGCAGCCCACCCTAGGCTGCCTAGATTTATCCAGTGTTTGCCTTAGTGGGCCTGTGTTGTGTCTTGGAAGCCCTCACTCCTGGACCCAGAGGGATGACTGGTTGTCTGTACCTGATTCCAAGCCATTCTTGAGAGGCATCTTGAGGAAAGGATCCTGATGAAATTGAAGTGCACAGTGCTAGTGTCACATGCATGTCACTGTTCCATTCCCCACAGCTGAGCTGGCTGGAGTTCATCCAAGTCGGTTTATGTACTGAGGTCTTAGGGACTGTGAGTCTGCTAACAGAACTCTGGACTATAGGATCCAGAAAACAGTTGTTTACATTTGAATTTGGCAAACTGAAATTAGCAGAGATGAGGGGAGCATGGAGGAAGAAAAGGAGGGAGTGATAAAGATACAGAGAGAGAAACAGAGAGGCACAGAGAGAGATACACAGAGACACACACACATAGAGAGACACAGAGACAAAGATAGACACAGAGACAGATACAGAGACACAGAGAGGCAAAGAGAAAGACACACACAACACAGAAAGAGAGAGAGAAAGACAGAGAGAGAGACAGAGAGAGACAGAGAGAGACAGAGAGAGACAGAGAGAGACAGAGACAGAGAGAGACAGAGAGAGAAATGAGGAGGGAAGAGGGGGAAGCCCTAGGGCCTATCTGAAAGTCCCAGTGAACAAAGACTGTTCGGAGGTACTTTGTTTCTGTCTTTAGTTTCCCCTGCCCCCATCCCAAAATATTCCCAAAGCCTCACAAGTCAATAAAAAAAGCATTTTCACCCCAAGTGCTGCTTTCCATCTTTCATCTGCAGTCAAGGGGATCCTGTTTGTTTTCAACCAGAAACACAAGCCCAAGGTTTTGGGTTTTTGTAACAGTTTTTGTATAGTAAGTGATCTTCCCATCTGCTGCAAAGAGGCATTACAACTCTGTCCCTGGTCATCTGAGAATGCTCAACCAATTAAGGAAGCAAAGTAAGACGCAGTGAAATCAGGGCCATCAATAGTCCATTTAAATGATGCTTATCTAAATTTTTTGTTTTTAAATAGCACATGTATTTTATTACGAGCAGAATCCATTTGTTGGGAATCATTTCTAAAACACAACAACAGAAGACAAAAGGACTCATGCACAGTAATTATCATTCCAAATAAATGGAACGTTATTGTACATCCTTTTGTGTGTAGACTTTAACACAGGTGTGCACACATAAATGGTATTATAGAACTATCTGTAGTTCTGTAGATACAGTAAGCCCCAATATCTGAGGAGTTTGCACTGAAAGAGTCAATCAAATAGGGAAACAAGTGGGTGCTGTGTATACCCATCATCCCAACATTCAAGAGGCAGAGGTAGGAGGATCAGGTGTTCAAGCCTACCCTTGGCTATAAAGTGAGTTTAAGAGCAGCTTGGGCTCCATGAGACCTCGTCTCATAAATGAATGAATGAAAAAAAAACCAAAGAAAAAAATGAAAACAAAAATCAGTTCTCTACCAACCATGTGAAGACATTTGCATAGCCCTGTGTTACATTCAGTATTAAAATTAAACTATAAATGAGTTCAGACATATTTATTAATTTATTGGGATCTTGGGAATTGAACCAGAGCGTCATGAAAGCAAGGCAAGTAACCAACCACTGGGCTATCTTCCTAGCTCTGGTACCATTTTGTATAAGAGACTTGGATGTGTGTGCATTTTGGTGTCTGAAGCAATGTTCTAGAACACCAAGGATGTTGGACACACTTTCCTGTTGTGTCCAATGGCCTTGGGTGTGTCCCTCTAATATTAGAAGGAAGCTCTCCTCTGCAGACAGGAGATCAGTCCCTGTGCGTTTGTGGTGGGTTGGAAAGCCATTGGAAGTAACAGGATCTCAGCTTTGGTTGCACACGCCACAGCTCTTAAGGAAAGGGGTTTTCTTGTCTTGCTCATGGCCACAAGGTCTTTTTGTCTCCTGCAGAAAGCTCTTCCAGATGGTAGCTGTTCTAGTTCTCTAACATTTTGGGTGTCTGGGAACTCTAAGCCCCTCTGTACATAGTCCCAAGGGATAACAAGTTGAGCCAGTCTGTTCATGCCTCAGGCAACAGGCAAAGACATCCTAGGGAGAAGACTGAAGGCAATGCCTCTAGCCCTGGAACTGGCTCCTTCTTCATCTTTGACTTGATGTTTGTCCCACAGAAGAGAATCTAGCTGGCTCCAGGCTCTTTCTCCCACCTGTTGCTTTCTCCCAGGGAAATCTCCGACACCTTTCTGATGTGTTTTGTTTTGTTTGAGACAAGAGATTGCTCTGTAGCTGAGGCTAGCCTTGGATTTGGGGAAATCAGACTCCTTGCTGCTGGGATTACAAACATGGAGCCCATGTCTGACTTAAATGACACTTCCTAAGCGGAGTTGTGTTCATGCCTTGGGGTGCATACCGTGCCTTGCTTCCCTCTAGATGTGGCCAATGTGGGGCTGTGTGTTCTGGTTTTCCTGTTCCTGCTGGAGGGATGCTTTCTGATCTGGGTGGACAAGCTGAAGCTTTCCTCTCAGGACTTTGCACTGACAGGAGATTGCTGAGTTGTGAGCTGACCCTGTCCTCTGAACTCTTAGGTATATCAGTAGCTGTCCCTGGGCTTTGGAGCATAGTAATTCCTACATGGGTTTAGGGGAAAGGCCCTCCTCAGCCATGTGGCCTTGAGTAAGTTACTCTCCTCCTTGAGAGTCAGTTTCCTTAATCATGTAGTCAGCACAGTGATACGGATGTCATGTGTGGTTATCATGAGGATGCTGTCCACTTAGCACTCAGGCCCTTCATGTTTAGTGTTCTGAAGGAAGATGCATCTGACAGAGATCACATTGGAAAAGTATATATGATGGACTTGGATTGTCATGGGGGGACACTTCTGGGAATGGATCAGCATAAACTACTGCTTGGGGACAGGGGACTGGCCACATATGGTGCTGGGCCCTGGAAATGGGTGACACTTTCTCTTCCTTTCTCTCTGTGTACATTGCTTAATGGGTTGGATCAAGTCTTGGAAACGGATCCCTATTCCCATCCTGTGCATGAGCCTAGTTCCCAGCGCAACATCTTGTGCCTGTGGTGGGCTTGATCTGTCTCTGTGGGTTTTATTATCATTCTGGGAGCTTGTATAGAGACACCTTCCTGCTCCCTGCATCCTGCTCCGTTCTGGGGTTCCCCCTGTTCCTTGCAGTTATTCATCCCTCTGCAGTACTGTCTCCAATCTCTTAGATCCCTCCCCACCCCTGCATCTGTTCCCACTCTGCTGGGAACAGCAGTGCAAAGTGGAGCAAAGTGGTACAAACGACCCAGGGTGTGGTGCGACTCTCAGAAGTCCTGGTGCCAGGCTCCGAGGCCTTGTTGAGTTGATGGAATCTTAAGCCATAGCAACGAGTCCCTCAGGCACTTCATTCATTCCACTACCCACGATGCAGCAGGACTGTGCTGGGTGTGTTTGTTCCAGCAACTCCGAGGCCACCCCCACTCCCCCTTTCTAACAATGGTCCATTTTAAGGTTTCTAAGTCTGAAATTACATAGCGCAACCATCCTGTTCAACATTGTCTTGTGCCCCTGCTGTGGCCTCTTAGATCCTCCCAGATCACTGGCTTTCTTTTTCCACAGACATGTTCTAAGTCTAGGGGCTGCAGCTACCACTGTGATCAGTCTCTTAAAAAAAAAAAGTTCAGACTTATTTTATTTTTATTTATGTGTATGTTTGTCTCTGTATGTGCACATGTATGTGGGTGCCCTTGAAGGCCGGAAGAGGGTGTTTATCTCCTGGAGCTAGAGTTACAGGCCCTTGTGAGTGATCCAGTGTAATTGCTGGGAATCAAACTCCTGTCCTCCATAAGAGCAGCAAGCCCTCTTACCCACAGGGTATCCCTTCTGCCCAGCGTTGAGCCTTGACTGGCACTTTCCTCAATGTCTCTGGGGCTCACCTATAGGAGGTGATGCTGATTAAGTGTTGCCTCTGCTGTGTTCCAGGATGGGTAGTGAAGACATGAGTTATCCATTTACGAAGTATTGTGCTTCATGTATCCCCACATGCTTCTGTGTGTGTTATCTCATTTAAACTTTGACTCGAGGAGGCAGATGGGGATCTCTTCTTGGCAACTGACATTTTAAAAAAATAATGTTCAACAAATTGTTGCTTAGCAACTGTGTTCCTCAAATAATGCTATATGTGGGTATAAACATGCACTACACAGACAAGACGTGATGACCATCCCGATGCTGTTGTCATTGGTGAGAGGGAGATCTGAACCTGCTGACACACCCAGATCTCCCAGGAGTCTTCCCAGAACACACCTCATAGGTAGTGAATAGCAGAGCATCTCTCCCTGTGACCACTGAGAAGTTTCTAGAAAGTTCTCTTTTCCTCTCTCATACTTCCTTTTGATAGACTTGCATTGTCTTTTTTTTCTGACTGGTAGGGGTAAGGATGGGTTGGTGTAGAATCTTTGACTTCATTTCAAGGATGCTGGGGAAGAATCTGTAGGAAGCCTTGTCTACGTGTTCGATTGAATGGCAGGGCAGCATTCAGCCTATACTTGGTGTCCTTAAAAGCCCAGTGATGGCCTTTGAGTTTATTTTCTGTGCAGACATGAGCTACGTGGAGTGTGATTCGAGATTGTGAAGGTTGTTTGCTAGCATGCCTGGTAGGTAGTAAATGCTTAGAAAATATTTGTCTGTTCGATGAGTTCTGGTCGAACGTGGAGAGTTAGCATGTCCCGGAGCAGGCTGAGGGCAGTTCTTTCCCATGTTGAGTCACAGAGTGCTTGCAGGTAGGCTTCCCAAGGAAGCTGGGAGGGAGAAGGTGAAGGAGGAAGGCCCTTAACTAAGACTATGTCACTGCCTCACAATCCGTGGAGATGGGTGATGTTTCCCTATGGGTCTCTCATCATAACCATTGGGACACCCAGCCTTTTGCATCCTGACAAAGACAAGACTCAATCCATTTTTGTCCCAAGTTTCCCTTTGGCTGGATGGCGCAATAAAACCTGGCCATTGTCTAAAACTCTAGTGATTTGAAGACGAAGGGTTTCTCCATCGTGTTGCTTGAAGGGCATAAGCTTCATGTAGCCACAGAGCTGAGGCTCCTCTGAGACTCAATGTCAGCCCGTCCAAGAAAATAGTCCCCAGCTCTGATGTGTGTTTCCATTGGCATCTTGTTTGAGGCCATAAAAACGGATGGTAAAGCGACAACACAAACAAGAAAGTCACACAGTCTTTCTGGAATCTCGTTTTGCTCTGTATTTCCTGATTTAGCAAACTGCCTATTCATACAAGGTCTCCAGCACAGCAGGGTGGGGGGAGGCAGATGATGTTGGTCTTGATAGACACAGTCAACAATGTCTGGGATTGGTGGGCCATAGTGTGGCCGTCCCATACAACACTCCCTCTCTGTAGTCAAGTCTGGGAGAGTGGGTTACTCTTTGACTCAAAAGAGACTTTCAAAAGTCAAGCTGTTCTTCCCTACTCCATCCATCAGGTTCTTCCATCCCATCAGATCCTTTCTTGTCTTCTCCATCTTGGGCAGGTCATTCCCAGTTGTTTTCTTGGGTGCAGTAGAGCTCTGGGCACTGTGTCTACCTGGAGGGGCTCTCCTAACACCTTTGGTCAGCCTAGGTTTGAGTTCCTCAACAACAAATTGTCATTTGCAGTTTATTTTGTCCTGGATTCCTTCTTGTCACCTTCTAGGCACTTGAAGGTTCTGAGATGAGAGGCCATCAGTTGCTGGTTGCTGCTTCATTGCCTTGGTGAAAGAATTGGTGGGAAATTTATTTGGTCAAAGGTGGTTTGTATAATTGCCTGTGATTTATTCTGGCCCACCTGTTACCTGCTTTTTGCTGATACCAGACAGAAGGAGACAAGTCAGGTCGAAGTGCCGGCTGTGTGAACATCAAGATGTGACACCCCATTGTACCAAGTGTATGTGGACCACATTGTTGTGTTTTATAAAAAGATAAGAGCCAGGAATATATTTGGTGGAGGGCGGGGTCTGGTGTGAGGGAAGGGTGTGTCTCTGCAGGACTTTGCTGAGGCATCCCTTCCCCTGAGGTATCAGCCAAGATGGAATGCCAATACACATCACTTGTAAAAATGAAGTTAGGGCGACCGTATGCTGATGGGGACTGGGCTCTAACCTGTTTGCGTTTATGCCTTTACCACATGACCAATGTCTTTTGTGAGTATCTTACATCCTCCCCGGGCCCATGCTTGGCGCATGCTCTTTGACAGCCCTCAACAGCCCCACCTCCTCTCACTTTCATCACCTCTCACTCTTCTATTGTCTGTGCTGGGGATAGAACTCAGGTCTTCTACATGTTCCCCATGGCAAGTGCTCTGCCACGGTGCTACCCAATCCCACCAGCCCCGCCTGTCCTCTTTCCACTCCATGGACCTTGGCTCTTTTTTATCTCAGTGCTCTGGTGAGGCTGGAAGTTGCTCTCAAGAAACCCCCAGGTCAAAAAAGTCAAGGCCGAGGTGCTGCTCTCTCTCTCGCCCCATCTTTACTGCTCTGCTCCACGTCTTCTGCAAACCTTCGGAAATGCCTGCATGCTGATCTCATCAGCCTGTGATCTGAGACCTTGTGACTTAGCCAGGGGGAGGTGGGGAGCCACCCACCCTGTGGACCCTCTCCTACGGCGAGGACCTGCTGTGCTTCTGGGAAAACAGAATGTGAAGTGAACAGTTTAGCTTGGACCGGGTCCGGAGGCAAATCAGTCCCTTCACACGGGGATCCTCTGTCCACTGTGTGGACAGGAAAACGAAGTGAATCACCAGAGCGAAGAATGCGCCGTCTGGTGCGGCCGCAATAATAAAGTATAATGTTTTGAATTAGAGCAGAGAGGGAGAAACTGAGAAACCTTTGGCTGGCCACTTTGTTGTTCCCACTGTTCTGCTTCCCTCCCCTCAGATATATGCTTGGATAAGAATTTTCTTCTCCAGCCTGGTTTTTCCTAAACTCAATCCTGAAGTGACATGACAAAGTCATGTTAGACATGGACATTATTGAAGAGCAGCAGATCCAAAAGTCACATTTCACCAAAGGCCCCAGGAAGATGAGACACCGTGAGAGAGAGAACCCTCCTCCAACTCAACCCAGAACGTGTTTTCCTTACCCCACATGTTAATCAGTAAATCAAAACCAAATGAAAAATATAAATAGGAGGCCTGCCACAAATCTGTCACACTTGAAAGGTCCCCAGATTAGTTTGTCTTCTTGGCTCTATAGTATTCATCGCCGTCGTCACCCTGTTTGAGGGGAAGGACCCCTAAATGCCTTGATAGGTTGGCATCTCTCGGGGCCTCGTGAATAGAACAGCTTTATAATAAATAGCGTTGTTCTAGTGAGGATTACCTGGTTAGCTGAGAAGTTATGTTTCTCTGTAGGCAGCAAAGTGGAATCGACAGGCCGTAGATTTTTCTCTCCTTCAGCGTCCTGGGGTATCTCTGTCTTGTTTGTTTCCAGTCAGGTAGTCACGGGCTTGGTCCTAGTGAGTTTGTATGACTTTGGCAAAGCAGAGAATGTTACCTTTCCAAGTACACTTAGAATCCAACAGGGCCGCACAGAAACAGCCTAGCTGAGGCTCAGGGGGAGAGGGAAGCCGTGTTGCCCCAGAAAAGGCAAGCCATTCTCTTGGAGCAATGTCGGGAGAAACATTTTGTTAACGTTTTTGCAGGAGCCTGGGATCCAAGTTTTGTCTATTAAAGGAAAGGATAAGCCCTGATGTTTGTGTGCAGATCACAAGGCTGGGCTAGGAAGCGATTTGCACCCCCACCGTGGTGTCTTTTCATTCTTGGGTTTAGAGCCCCTCTAACCCCCCCCCCCAGGCATCAACAGACAACCCTGTTAAGACCTCCATCATCCCATGATGTGGCTTTTAGTTTGACTAGAAAAATCTTCCAGTGTGTGACCTTGCTGTTGCCGGACCAGCCTGTACTGGAGAAATGCAGTTCTGCTGGTTTCAGGGGTGTTGTCCCCTCATTGGACACATGCCTGCTGCTACCTGCTACAAGCTGGTGGGGGCACTTGAGCCAGATGAAACACAACACAGAACTCCACGTCCTCCCCTGACTCACCTCGGGGACACGCCTGCGTTTTCTTTTTTCTCTTGCCATTGGCCTGAGTGTTACAAAGACAGAGCTTGAGGAGGGCTGTGTGCAGGTGGCTCTGGCTAGGGACATGTACTAGCCTCCGAGCCTGGACCGCCCTGTGCCAAGCGCATGCGGGAGAGATTGGAAAGGATCATGAGAAAGGACTCTCTACCCACATCCCTGTGTTTGGCACACCGAGTGCCGTGCCATGCATTATAATAGGTTATCAGATGTGGTGTAATTTGATAGGAATATGAACCTTGGTGACCTTGGGAACTGAAGCAGGGGACTGGCCTGTTGGTTACTTTTTTTTTTTTTTAACTTTCAAAACTTGAATGTTTCATCGACCCAAATAGCTCCATTGTTATGGTTAAGTCTACTGTGGTGAAAGCGAGGATTTAATGTTTTGGGGTTTTGTTGTTGCTTTTTTTTTCCCGTTTGCCACCCAGTTTGGGAAAGAGTTGCCCAACCTAACATAGCTGAACTCTCAATTATTCAGGAGATGATTTTCTAGTTTTAGGGTTTTTATTTTTCCTCTGCTAGACTTTTTTCCTGGAAGCAGTTAAAAACAAAACAAACAAAAAAACAAAACCGTATTGGTCAGATAAGCAGATGTTAACACAATCCCTGGTGGTGAAGAGTCTGCTAAACAAGGCTTACTCATGGGTTTTTTGGGTGCCCTAAGGGGCAGTTGGAGTCTACAGATTATATTTTGCAACAAAATATCTTGTCACTTTTTCTACCTCGTCTCAACAGGCTTTCTCACCAAACAGTAAACAGAGGCAAATCCACTAAAAAGGAATTTTGAAGCCATAGTCCAATACATAAAGTAATACAACCCTGTCTAGATTTGTATGGCCACCTCGTGCGAATGGTTAAACCACTTGGACCGAGCTAGAAAGATATGCCCCTGACTCTCACATCATCTGCTTACCCATGTCTTCTGTGCACTAGGCTACTGACTTTCAAAAAAGCACAAAAAAGTCATTTGATGAGGGCTCCTCACTTTTGAATTTTGCCAGAGTTTGTTCTGGCAAGAAGTGCCCTCTCTTGTCTTTGCTCGGTCTTCAGCCTTCTCACCGACCTTCCCACGGTGTTGATCAGTGGTATTCTGTTCGGGTTTTTTGACTATCAGTCTGCAACATCAATCCAGTTCTCCCTCCCAGACTCTCTCCTGTGGCTCCTCTAGATTAACCTCATTTCTGCCCAACTTGGCAGATGCTCACTGTGAACCTACAGTGTGCCGGTCACCAGGCTCTGCACACTGTCATGACAGTATGCACCAACTTCCTGGCTTCTTTCTCAGTTGCTCTGTGCAGCAGACTTGACATTGAGATAGACAATGAATGAGGAGCTACCACTTAATCAAGTTTATTTTGGGAAGTTGGAATTTTCTGGAATCGGCTAAAGGCTGAGGTGTAAGTTATCAGTGCACTAAACGCCGCCGAATCAGTTACTGCAGAACGGTTGGTTTTCCATGATATAAATTTCACAATGATTTAAATAAAAACAGTGGAAGAGAAAGAAATAGGAGTGAGTCAGGTCTATTTCTGTGAATGAAGAGTGTGATGCAGAAGTTCATTCCTCCTTCCTATGCATGGTGACCCATGCTACAGCTTGAGTATAACTGAAATAACTTTATTGGATTAATTTCCTTCTTTTGCTTTATAAAACTTAGCATGCTTAGAGTTTGAATCCTGAAGCAGAAGGGGCACTAGTTATTTTGGTGTTATAGGAATTGCTGCTTTAAAACCAGCAACCTTGGACAGACCCTATTGTGTATCTCTTCCAGTCAGGTGACTTTCTTCTGGAATTACTCCTGAATCTCAGGGAGAAACGTCACTAGGGCAGAGGTCAGAAGCTTACCTTTCAATTGTCACTCCACATGTCCCCCGAGCATGGTCCAGGGCCCAGGACAGAGTACCCAGTCATAGCTCGTGAATATGTCACTTCTGAGCTCCCAGCCCTAAGCCATCTCTTGAAGGCTTGGAGGTGACCATGTGGAGAGCTTACCACACAGCAGACGATAGCTGCTCATACGATGTAGGGACCTGGTTCTGCTGATTCCCATGAGAGCTTATGGGAACTTAGAGTAGAGGGCACCAAAACCACTGGGGTTAGATAAGGTGAAGCCGTCAATCACTGTAACACACACCAAAGGCGGTACACCTGCAAAGAGGAAAGATTCCTTTGGCAATGGTTTTAAAGGCTTACGCCTATGATCAGCTGCCTCTGTTGCTTCTATGATCATACTAAGGTAGCTTCTCATGGGAGAATCCCACAGGGGAACACAGTTGCTCACCTCCTGAGTGTGTAAGAACATGGAATCCTCCAATGGCCTGAATGTGAAATCTTCCCTAGAGCCTCGTGTTTTGAATGCTCGGTCCCCAGCTGATGGTTCTATTCTGGGAAGTTCTGCAAACTTGGGAAGAAGTAGGTCACTGGGTGCTGATCACTGGGGGTGTCTTGTCCTTGGTCCTTCTGGTTTCTCTTTCTCTGCTCTCTGGCCACCATGCTGTGAACTGCTAGATGCTGTCACATCCTCTTTGCCATGATGGACAGATGCCTCTGAGATGGTGAGCCACAATAAATATCTCTCCTCCTTTTGTCATAGTGATTGGAAAAGTATCTAATACAGAATCTATTCTCCTCTTCAAAGCCAGATATCCAGTGGCATCATAAGACCTCATAATGGTCCATCTTTTAACATTTCTTCCAATAATACTATGCTAATACTATGTTATGGGCCAAGTCGTTAGCCCAGGGACTTTTAGGGGTATCCTTAAGATCCAATTGTAACAGACGGCATCCTGGGATTAAGTCTTAAATGAAGCTTTAAGGATTTATTGTTATTATATCTAATTATGTGTACATGTGTGTGATGCACCTAATTAGTGGCCAAGGAGGCCAGATGAGAGCATCAGATCCCCTGAAGCGGAAGGTGCAGCTAGTTGTGAGCTACTTGCCATGGGTGCTGGGATCTGAACCTTGGGCTTTCTGCAGAGGTAGCACAAGCTTTTAACCACAGATCCATCCCTCCAGCCCCTCAAATGAAGAATCAGAAAAGTACTGCACTACTTGAACAGACTAAACATTGGTGTCCCCTCTCAATGGCTCCAGAGTGGGCATGAAGGTCAGGCTTGATTCCCATGAACAAGTACACATACAGGCCAGGTTTCTACAAGAGCAAAGGCAGGCACTACTGCAGAGCTGAGACCAGCATGGGCTCAAAACCGACTTGCTCAGGGTCACTCAGCAAGTTGGGACTCCTAGAAAATAGAGTCATTCCAAAAGCTAAATGCATTTTGTGAGGAACAAGAGAAACATCAATTTAAACATTCGCAGTGAATCTTTAACCAAGAAAATACTGAAAACCTGGGCTGGAGAGACGGCTCAGCGGTTAAGAGCACCGACTGCTCTTCCAGAGGTCCTGAGTTCAATTCCCAGCAACCACATGGTGGCTCACAGACATCTGTAATGGGATCTGATGCCCTCTTCTGGTGTATCTGAAGACAGCTACAAGTGTACTCATATAGATAAAACTTTAAAAAAAAAAATAAAGAAAAAAAAAGGAAAGAAAATACTGAAAGCCCTAAACACATAAGGAGGCACCCTACTAAAGTGGAGATCATGAGACTAGGAGAGACACATCCATTTAATTGTCCTGGGGAATTTGGAGAATAGTCTCCAGGCTAGACAGAAACTTTGAGACCTACACAGTAAGAACAGACGATACTACAGGATGATTAAAAAGGACTGGACAGACCCAACATTAATGAAAAAAAATCATCTTCTTTTAAACAACACAAGGGAGTATTGATTAATTGGTAAGTATACTTAAAGAAAGTATCCACTCCACCTACAAGAAGAACAAACAAACAAAAAGAAACCAATGGAAAACAAGAAGGACGCAGGGCAGCCAAGAGATGAGGAATGTTAGAACCGCTGTCATTCACCCAGCTGTCATTCTTGAAGGAGGCAATAAAGAGAATGAAGACCGAGCATGATGCTAAGATAATAGAATGTTCTAGAAGTGATGGAAAACAAGGATGTGCAGATGTGTAAGTCATTGTGTAGTCCAAGAGAGCTGAGAGAAGAGCACAGTGGCAGCAAACTTAGTGAGAACCAAGGCCAGAGAGGAGGGGAGGAGTCCCCCCACAAACCAGGTCCAGGCTCAGCCTCCTCCCCGCCTCCCTGAGGACAGGCTGTCCAGTATCGCTCTGCTGGAGGGAGGGGGGAAGGTGTGGGAGAGTGTCTGCTTTTCTTCTTAGGTTGTTCCAGCTGTTTTGACCAAACATTTTTTTTAATCACTAGTGAAAACAAAATGCATACAGTGCATATTGAGTTTTCCTTAATGTGGCCTAGTTGCTTTATCTACTCCTTGTAAGTGGCGAAAAGTGTAGTTATTTGATATAAATGGGACCCTGAGAGTTCCTGGTACACATTTGTTAAATGTCAAATATGTTCCTTGGTGGGAGCTGAGATCTACTTATTTTCCTATTGAGATGCAAAGAGTTGAAGTGACCAAGCATGTTCCTAACCTAAAATGCCATTAGTGCCTATATCTGGGTGTGAAAAATAGAAAAATCTGAGAGTTGTAAAATATGTTTACTTAGGGATTTTTTAAAAAAAATGTATTTATTTACTTAGAGTAATTTATCTATTTATATATAAAATTTATTTACTCAGAATGGTTGTAAAATGATTTTTTAGTGATAAGAGACTTGACGACATGGTATAGCTCACTCAGCAGAGTGCTTGCCTTGCATGTATGAGGGTCTGTGTTCTGTTCCCAGCAGTACACAAACTGGGTACAGCAGTGCATATCTATGATCCTAGCACTTAGGAGGTAAAGACAGAATATCAGAAGTTCAAGATCATCCTCTGATATTTTATATCTCTGAGGCCAACCTGGGCTATATCATATCCTGTCTCAAAACAGCTATAATGAGAATGAGAATGCTAATAACAGATGACTTGGGGTGCCTTCACCCCAAGTGACAGTATGTATGTACTAAATGTTTGTTCAAAGCACCCTCTTCCTCTCTCTGTCTTTGTCCCTCCCCACCCCCTCTCTTTCTCTCATATGCGTATATACTAAACTAGTCTTAACAATACATTGGGACAGAAGGATAGCCCAATGTATTGTGGCAGCAGAGATATCTATCTATACCTGTGTGTTGGTGTTAGACATGTGAATCTGTGCATATAGTTCACCGTTGTAGAATTGCATACACAACCCTAAGCAAATGATAAAGTTACTGTGACATTGGAATAGGTATAGCCTGGCCAGTGTGCCATCAGCATCACTTTACCAGTAAGATGTCACTACTGGGTCAACTCTTGCTGAAATGACCACTCTACTAATTTTGCAGCCTCAAGCCCCAAGTCAAGTAATCACCTAAAATGAAAACTTAAAATCCTCCCCTCTTTTGACAGTAAGCTTATCTATGAGCATCAGATCTTACTGAAATACCCTAACTCAACAAACAAACAAACAAACAAACAAAAACAACACAAAACCAAAAAACAACCCAAGGTAGTCAGTCAGCTCCTGAGGTATGACACCCAAGATTGTCATTGGGCCTTAATATGCATGCACACTGGTACACACACACACACACACACATACACACACACACACTCAGGTATGTACACACAAACCTTCCTTCAAAAACTCCCACAGTGAGATATTCTGCAGATGACCTGCCAGAGCTCTGTGAAGTAGGTGAGTTTTTAGGAAGAGAGGGCTTCACCCCGGCAGAATCCAGGATCATACTTTAAGAGAGGGCAGCACTAGGCCTTTGTGCACACAACTGCACACATTCCCAGTGAAGCTGGGTGTGGTGGGCTATACCAGTGACCCCAGCACTCAGTGAGCAGAGGCAGGGGGATCACTGGGTAGAGCCTGAGTCTAGCCTACGCTATGTTAGATGTGTGGTGTGTCTCTCAGTCCCCGGTCATAGGCCTGACTTAGCCCCTGACACAGTGTTGAAAGTGAGGGTCATCTTCTCCATGATTTTAAAGGCTGTGCTTCTCATGTTGTTCTTCATGTCCTTAGCTCTTTAAAAACAAAACAAAACAAAAACACTTGGGCTAATGGTGTTCTTCTTATGTCTGGTTAACTAACTTTAAAAAAAATGACTTGAGATAAAACAACCCATTGAAAAGAAAGAACCAACTGGGACCCCAATTCCATTAAGCCAAATATAGAAAGATCATTTTTGAAATATTTGAGAAAACTTTACAGATTGAGTTTTCTAGGAGAGAGTGAGAAGTATGTTTTAATTTAGCTGGCTATGATCATAGGATAGATACAGTGTCTATATTTAGTAGGTTATTTGTATCGTGGTAAAAAAATAAACATAGCCTTAAATTCATCATTTTAAAAGACGTATCTCTTTTTATTTTTCTGACGTGTCTAAGTGTTTGCCTGCATGTATGTATGTGCAACCTATGTGAGCTTGGTATCCGCACAGATGGCATCAGTTCTTTGGAAACTGGAATTACAGGTGGTTGTGAACCACCTTGTGGGTGCCGGGAACCAAAACCAGGTTCTCTCCAAGAGCAGGAAGCACTTTTAACTACTGAGCCATCTCTCCAGCTCCATAATTTAAAAGCGTTTGGATGTGCAGTTCTATGGAATCACGTATGTTCATGTTACTCTGTAGTCATCCCCAGAACATTTTCATCTTCCAAACTGGAACTCTATTCACTAACCATGTCTTTCCAGTTTCCCTTTCCTCAGCTCCTGGCAACAGTGTTCTCCTTCTGTCTCTGACTTTGACCTAAGATAGCATATACATGAAACCGCACACTGTGTATCCATTGGTGTCTGGCTCATTTCACTTAGCACAATGCCTCAGGATTTATCTATACTATAGTATATGTGAGACCATTCTTCCCCCTTTAAGGCTGAAGAATATTTGATTGTGATTATCTGCCATGTTTTATACATTGGCAGACACTTGCCTGACCCTTGGCTTTTGATGTTAGAAACAGGACTTCTATGCCATGGCTGTAGCATATCCAGAGAGAGAGACTGGTCCTGTGGTTAAGTCCACGGTAGGCATGTTGACTGTCATACAGCATTCTTCATGCAGCCATACCATCTTACATTCTGACCAGTAACATATAAGAGTTCATTTTCTCCACATCTGTGTCAGCCCTTGCGAGGAATAGTTACGTTTTTAACAGATCTGTTCACAGTAAGGGTGAAGAAGAGAGGTGGACTGGTCAGCAGCATTCACCAACTCCTATAGGGAAACTCCCATGTATTTAATAGGCCCATCTGAGGTAAAGATAAGGAAGGGGAGATGAGACTAAGCCATAGCACCCCAAGAATAGCTATGCCCATCTGCAAGACCTGCAGCCTGTTCCCCGGTTTGACAAGCAGCCGGGCATCTGCAGGTACCATCTGCATGCTCTCTGTGAGCATGGCTGTCCTTTATTCCCAAGTGCCTGCTCAGTTTCTGCCCAGCCTCTCAGAGAGAAAAAAAAAAAAAAACCTTCAAGGGAAAAATGAAATCCTATAGATGGCAGTGATTCACACATCTGTAGTAGAAGTGTTTGTTTCTAAGAGGCAAGGCGTGGTAGGCAAGCTGCTCGTGATAGGACATACTTGGGGCGGAGTTGGGGATGGACCAGGCGGGGATACAGTGATGTTGCTCACATTCAAGGAATAGGTTGGTCCTTCCTTGTCCTGCTTCAGTGCAGGCTTCCACCAGCTGCGTCATCCTTAAACCTGGCATCTCCGTTCTTACAGTGATGGTGGACCCTATATCGTGGCCCAAGGTCCAGGGCCAGTCTGAAATCTAAACAGGTAGAATCTGAGGCAAGCAGAGAGAATAGAGTGAGTTTTGCAAGCCAAATTCCTTCCACTGAAAGACGGGAGTCCATTTTTCAGTAGAGTCCTTTCTGTTTTACTTGGTGTTGAGACAAACGCACTGCTGTAGAAATGGAGAGACAGCTGATGGAACGCAGAGCATTGTTTGGTTTCCACCGACCTTACAAAGGACAAACAGAAAGTAGGTGACCTCATATAGGATCATTACTGGTTAAGAAGAAAAGTTTGAACTGGTCCTTGAAGTAAAAAATTCTAGGAATTATTGCCTTGGAAAATTCAGCACTGTTTTACTGGAGAGGAGGAGACTAGGATTTCATAAGTGCAGGATACATCGTTCTGAAAAACAAAGCTAATTACAGGAAGTGTTTAGCACTATCTAGGGGACTCAGCCCAGGCCTGTTCTGAACTCAGAGCACTGGATTCTCAAATAACTGCCTGGGACTGTCACAACATTTATTGTGCGTATTTGCACGGTGTCCTTGGCTATCCTGAATGGATGGTCTCTCATCTGATCTTAGGAAATGTTATCCTCATTCAACTGATGCTGTAACTCGAGCATACTGTCAACATCACATAAGAAAAACAGAGGGAAGCTGAGATTTCACACCACAACCTAAGGAAGGGTTTATGTTGGCTCAAGGATTGAGAAAGGATGCAGTCCTTCATGGCAGGAAAATCACGGCAGCAGGAATACAAGATGGGTCCATGGCGGCAGGAACCAGAAGCCACTGGGGACATGATGTCCGAAGTTAGGAAGCAAAAATTGAACAGGAAGTCGGACAAGGCTAAGAAACATTAAAGTCGAACCACAGGGGCCCACTTTCTCCATTGAGGATCACCTCTTAAAGGTTCTCCATCCTTCCAAAGCAGGGTGGTCAACTGGAGAGCACATCTTCAAAACACATGAGACCAAAGGGGACATCGAACACTCAAACTGTACTCTTATCTGGTCTTATATGCACATGGAGGCAGTAACCTAAGTAAGTGTATCCATGTCATACGTTCCTGTGAACCACACTTATGTAAAGACAACTATATGCACAATGGAAGAAATAGCTCACAGCAAATGTCAGTAATGATGGCTACAGATCCTGGGAGGAAGAGAGGAAGGCAGGACAGCTCACACTAAGGCACGGGAGATGGTCAGACTAACTGTAGGGGAGGGAGAAGTTGGATAAAAAAATGCAGGCAATAGTCAAAGGCCCTCAGGGTTATAGAGAATGTGAATCTCCTCTGAAGAGGGATAAAAGAAAAGAATGTTCAGTGTTGTCTTAGAAGGAAAAATGTCCCCAGAAGGCAAGGGGTTGTAATTCACATTGTAATAAAATAATGGCTTTCTCGTTTCTAGGATCTTTATCTTTTTATGCCTGTGAGAATTTGCCAGATTCTTTACCCTCCCCCCTTTTTTCTTTTCTCTTTGTTCCTTTTTTGAGCTAAACATTTGGTTCACATTGTGTGTGTGTGTGTGTGTGTGCTATGCACACGTGCATGTATGCATACATGTGGGAATGTGTATGTATTCACATATATACATACGTGTGCATGTGTGTGGGGATCAGAGATCAACCTTAGGTATCCACTCCATTGTTTCTCACCTTATTTTTTTAAGGCAAGGTCTCCCACTGAATCCAGGACTCACCTATTTTGCTAAACCGGCTGACCTGCAAGCCCCAGGAATCCTCCAGACTCCATGGCCCATCCCACTTTCCCAAGAACTGAGATGTACCCTTAATGTGTGGGTGCCGGGACCGGACTACGTCCTCCTGCTTGCCCTCTGTCAACTGAGTCATCTCTCTCCGTGCTGTTCTTGAAGTTTTGATCCTCTGACCTCTTCCATCTGGTTATGGATGTGTACCACCTGATGTATCAGGATTCTTCCTTACTCCTGAGCATCACCTCCCAGTGTCGGATAGTCTTCAACCTTCACAATTATAAGCTATCACCCACTTCCTAGTAGGAGCAGATTTCCCTTCCTACTCCTTCCTCTCTTGGCCTTTTTCTATTTTCCTTTCCTTGAGTTAGTTTCCTGACACTGTCATACAAATCTCCAAAACCGGAGTGGCCAAGAACAACAATGCACTGTGGTTTTTCAGTCCTTTGTAATGACTGTCTTCAGCAAGGTGGCTCTTCCTCGAGGTTTCTTGTGTCAGTTGGTGGCTGCAGCTGGACATCCAAAGCACCAGTGATGCATGTCCAAGATGGCTTCCTCAACTGGGTATGGTTCCATGCCTATAACTCCAGTCCTGGTGGAGGCAGGATTAGTAATTCAAGGTCAGTTAAGTCTACATGGTAAAGTCAAGGCCGGCTTGGGCTTCATGAGAACTTGTTTCAAAAAACAAAACAAAACAAAACAAAAAAAAAACTTTAGCTGGAGAGATGGCTCAGCAATTAAGAGAGCACTTGTTGCTCTTGCAGAGGACCCAGGTTCAATACCTAGCCACCCACATTAGGTATCTCAAAGTCACCTGTGACTTCAGTTCCAGAGAATATGATGCCCTCTTCTGGGCCCCTCTGGTACTACATGAACATTTTGCATATACATTAATACACTCTCAAAATAATAAATAAATAAATAAATAAATGTGTGTTTGCACAGGCACACATTTTTGAGACAAGGTTTCTATGTGTAGCCCTGGCTGTCCTAGAACTTGCTTAGTAGACCATGGTGGCCTTGAACTCCGAGATCTGCCTGCCTCTGCCTCCCAAGTACTGGGAATAAATAAATATATCTTTAAAGAAACCTCAAAACTGAATATTAAACAAGTGTGGGGTTGTTGGACAGTTCTCTTCCTTCTCCCCTTTCCCTCCCCATCATCTCCACCCCTCTCTTTTTCCATGCTCTCTGCCCGTGTCTGATCTTGCTCATAACAGCAGACTTTAGTACATGGCTGTCTTTCCCCTACAGGCACATGGCAAGGAAGCTCAAAGTTTACTACAGCATAGGAAGTGCTTCAGTTTCCCAAGTGCTGCCATCCACAGTCAAAAGCAGGTTACACATTTAGCCGGGCATGGCTTGCTGGAATAATGGTGTTCTTCAAGGACCAGTTACCAATTTCCCATTTATGGAAAATCGTGTCTGTGCCTCGACTTTTTGCAACTAAAATATTTTACTTTCACATATTTCAACTTATGTGCATAATGTTTTCTCTATTTATAGTAAGAGATGGAACAAATTCTTGGAAGTATTCTTATGACACTCTCTAAGGAATATTCAGAAACCCGTTTTCACTTAGGTATATTAAAATTAAGTATCCTGAAAGGTCCTATAGAAAGGACATGTGACTTTTTTTTTTTTTTTTAGGAAAATCTGTTTGAGAAATCAGATTTGGTTCATTTTAACCAGTAGTGATAGCATATCAAATTTAGAAGGCAGATCAGTTTTAGGGAAAGGTGATCCACCTTCTGTGTGGCCGTCCTTGCGTGAACCCTTCAACAATCTTGCTTTTCATTCTCAGGCACTGACTAGCAGACCCGCCGCCACTGTGAGGGCACACCACCACTTGCTTTCTTCTCAGACCTTATTTGACTCTTACTGAAGCCAAAACTTTTTACTGAAAAAAAAAAACTGAAAAGAGGGGGCAGGGACCTTTAAGTCCGCTTGCTGCTCTTTCAGAGGATCTAGGTATGGTTTCTAGCACTCATGAGGAGGCTCACAACCTCCTGGAGATCTTCTTATAGATGGTCAATGTCATTTCCAAGTTTTCCCACCAGAATAGTCTTTTATGTAATTAAAACCATTAACTATTTTCATGTGGGTGGGCTTTATGCCTGCATATATGTCTGTGCCATAGTTCAGGGAATCTCGTGCCCTCTTCTGACCTCTGAGGACACCAGGCATGATCACGGCACACATACACACACGCAGGCAAAACACTTGTACACTTAAAAAAATAAAATCTGTAAAAGTTTTTGAACTGAGAAAGGAAACAGCTCAAATCTAGAGGATTGGTCATATAACTCTATGGCAATTTTGAAAAAAATCGTTATTGAAAACCTTACAGACACAGGTAACCTAATTTTTCTTAGTTTGAGGGAGTACCACTGAGTATTTATTAGAATAGTTTTGTTTTGTTTGTTTGTTAGTTGTATTAAGATGCGAAATCTCCAACGCTTTTCCCAGGAGATGATAGGAAACAGCACACGGAAGGAAATGGGAAGTTAGAGGTGGCAAATAGTTTGGCTTTTGTTTTCTTCCTGCAAACCCCTATAGTGCAAACACTGCTCTATAAGAGATGAATCTGTTCCTGCAATTTCTTTGGAATTGTCATTAAGAAAAACACTAAGAGGCTTGGGTTCCTGGCACCCATGTTGAGCAGCTCACAAAAGCCATGTAACTTGACCCCTAGAGGATCCAATGTTCTCTTCTGAACTCTGGAGGCACCTTTACCCAAGTGTATATACCTCCATATAGATAGATACACACGCACACATATAATTAAAAATAGAAATGAATTTCTTCAAACAAACTAAAAGGGTTGGGCATAGTGATACATATGTGCCATCCCACCACTCAGAAATCAGAAGCAAATGCTATTATTCTATAATAATTCCATGATTGCAAATTCTAGGCTAGCCTGGGCTACATGGCAAGACTGGTCTCAAAAAAAATATCAAAACAAACAGCGCCCCGACCCCCAACCCATGCCAGCCCAGCTCTCTAGTCAGAAAAGAATGTGGGGTTTGGGCAGAAGTAGAACCTCTGTCCTTTTGCAATGACTGTGAACTGAGAATCTAGGGGCTCAGTTCTCACCTCTTACCCAGGAATGAATACAGACAGTTGAAAGCCAGCTTCTCAAAACTAATAACCAGGAATTAAATTTTCTTTTGCTTCTGCAGGCACGCAAAAAGGAAAGGGACATATACTTTCTTTTCCGGCTTTTTTGAGACATAACTGATAAAAGGGGCCATCGCTGATGGAGTGCCATAGATCTCCTCTCTGCCCACTGTGGCAGACGAGTCCCCAACCCCACACACACACACATACCTCACAAGCTCGGCAGGTCTCATACAAGGCTGTGCAATCCGTTAGTCACTGTGCTACCCATCAGGTCTGTAAATCATATTCATTATACAGAATTTAACTTTCGTATCCTCTCATTGGCTTTCTCCAAATCCCTTTCTAAGAGCTCTTTACCCAGACCCAGGAAGCCACCATTCTACTCTCTGCTTCGAGGAGTGACTTTCATAGATGCTGAATGAGGTCACTTGGCTCTGTCGGTCTGTGCCTGGCTTGTGGCACTTAGCACTATGCCTTCCAGGTCCACCTGTGACTTTCTAGTGGCTCCCCCAGTTCCCCACCACCCACTGCTACATGTTTCTATTCATTTTCCTGGCCCTCTGGACTTCTCTCCTGTCTCTTCCCATACCTAATCCTGCCCCCCTTTCCCCTCCCCTTCCTCTCTCTCTCCCAGATCCTTCCTTCCCTTTATCTTCCATGATTATTTTGTTCCCCCTTCTAAGTAGGATTGAAGCATCTACACTTTAGTCTTCTTTCTTGTTAAGTTTCATTTGGTCTGTGAGTTGTATCATGGGTATTCTGAGCTTTTGGGCTAATATCCACTTATCAGTGAGTGCATACCATGTGTGTCCTTTTGGGTCTGGGTTACATCACTCAGGATGATATTTTCTAGTTGTTTCCAGCTTCTGGCTATTATAAATAAGACTGCTATGAACACAGTGGAACATATGTCCTTGTTATATATTGGGGTATCTTTTGGTTATATGTCCAGGAGTGGTATAGCTGGGTCTTGAGGTAGAAGTATTTCCAGTTTCTCAGGTACCACCAGATTGTTTTCCAAAGTGGTTGTACTAGCTTGCAATGCCACCATCAATGGAGGAGTATTCTTTCTCCACATCCTCACCAGCATCTGCTGTCATCTGAGTTTTTGATCTTAGCCATTCTGATTGGTGTAAGGTGGAATCTCAGGATCTTTGTGTTTAAATAGCAAAAAGTCTTTTAGGTGTTTATATGTTTCATTTCCTTTATATGTTCATCCACAGGAGGGAAACTAGATCCAGGTCCTCAGTCTCTCTCTCTCTCTCTCTCTCTCTCTCTCTCTCTCTCTCTCTCTCTCTCTCTCTCTCT